>NC_088892.1:20578941-20885070 GCF_037157495.1 Lathamus discolor
ATTCACTTTTTAGTGCATTAACCAAATAAAAGCCTTTTCTACTGTGCCTGGTTTCTGTATGCAGAAGCAGTCCTGAATAAACAGCTGCCTTCAGAGCAGTCTGCTATGCTAACTCCTGCTTTTAATTCCTTTTCTCCTGCTGTGTTCCCCAAGAAATTGGTTAGTGGATGAGTATTTCCATAGCAGTTTCTGCCACAGTGGTCAGGTACCTTCAGCTCTGCCTCTGCCAGAGTGGATTTGATTCTCTCTTTAGCCCCACTGCAGTATATTTCCTGGCATGCCTTGTCTTTCCCAAGGGAAAGCTGCCCTCCAGCTCTGCCAGGGAGCTCTCAAGCTGCCTGTGCCTGGCCACTGCCAGGGCACCACTGTGCCAGGTTTATGCTGCCATCACCGTGACATTCCTTCTTCTCCCTCTTGTCTCTCAGAGTCAGGAAAGACAAAATAACCCTTTTGCTTCCTGATACTATATAAATTTTCCACCATTATCTGCAAGAATCTGAATGATATGGCTTCTCACTGAGGACAATTCTAACATGGTGATAAATCAGTGCCTCTGTGGCATGGGAAGCGGTTGGATGTTCTGCATTGACCATTTTGCTTGCCTGCTTGTCTTTGGTAGGTGGGTGTCTACTTCATGTTCCTTAAAGCGGTCTGATGGGTCCTGTTAATAGCCATGTTCTAGAGCGCAGCCAATTTAGTCAGCAGATACTTGTGATAAATCAGTGTCCCTGTGACACATCATGTGCCCTTCCAGCAAAGGGCACTTTGTTTCCTTTGCAGTTGATTTGGGAGCACAGAGGACGGCTCTAGCGTGGGCTTGGGTGATTACACTTGTGGAAGACACGTGTTTCCAAGGTGAATGCTGCAGAGGTTGGGTCTGGTGTTCCTTGGGACTGGACTTGCTCAGGTTAGGAACCAGTCTGAAAAGCTGAAGAGGGTTCAGTAAAGCTCTCGCTGGTTTCCAGTGATGCGTGTCAGAGTGAATCAGCAAATCCTGACGATGTTCCCAGTTCTGTGTGTTATCAAAAGCTTAGGAAGTGACGTGTAAGTGCTTAGGATCAAGCTTTCATGGCAGGTGTTGATCTTTTGACCTTTGAGAGTGCCTGTGCCACAAGGGCTAGAGGTGTAGCTGTGGGAATAAGTTGAAGCTAAAATGAACTTCGGAACCATGTTGAATAATCTTGTTGAAAGAAAGGAAGGCACAGGATCTAGGCCTGCAATTTGAAATTGCATTTGCTGTTACGTTTGAAATAGATGCTGATCCCTCCCTGTGCAGCTATTCACCCATCCAAATGATAAACTGAGCTGAAAGCTTTCTTGATGATGATGATGATAAATGCCAATGTATAAAGGGAAGAATGAACAATGGGGTTGCCAAAGACTGTGTTGGTTTCTGCTGTATTACTGCTTATTACTTATGGGATTTACTTAAAATGTGATCAAGGATCACTAACTGGCAATAGAATACATGCTTCAAATCTTCATGTTTCAGGTCTTATGGCCTCTTGGGGTGAGTGGGTGCGCTGTGTGTTTGTATGTAATATGGCTTTGGTGCTGTTATAGCTGGTATTTAAAAAGAAATAAAAGTAAAGCAAACTTGTTCTCATATATCCCTGAAGTACAGGAGGCATTTTAAAGTGATGCTGTACAGTAAATCAGGGGCTGCAAAGAGATGCTGTGCTCACAGTTGTGACTGCTACAGGGAAGCGTTACTTGGGATTTATGCAGTGTGTCTGAAACCCATGAGACTGGAGCGCTTGAGAGAGGCTTCGGTGTGAACAGCAGCTTCATGTCAATAAGCTGGCAAGTTGTAGGCACGTACCACATCATCAAACAGTGTTCCCTCTGTCCTGGTTTTGAAACCACCCACGAAACCCCCGTCTCATGGAAGCTCTTAGGTGAGTTACCTAATCTTGCATGGGGATGGTGCTGTTCCTGCAGCAGGAGGAAGACACAAGCATTTTGAGATGGGAAGTGGGAAAGCTCTGTGGGAGCAGTGGGAATGCTGCCTCAGCAGAATGGCTGAGGAATTTGGTATCCCGCATACCGACTTTACTTCCCTACATTTTTGTCCTGAAATTTCTTGATATGATGAGTTTGCAAGGAGGTCTTGCTGTGGTCTGCTGCGGTCTTCAGTTTCACAGCAGCTCTGCAATTAAACCCAAGCAACATATGCATACAATAAGCCTTCCAGTAATTCTATTTAATCATGAGGAAAATGGTTCTACAGGCTGGCCACATGCAGTACTCGTAAATTAGCTCAGAACAACGTTTCTAACATCCCCCATCATCTTCACAGGGGAATTTTCTGCAAAGCTATTAATGACTTAAACGAACCCATTTGGCTTAGAAAAGACACAGTTTTCAAACCTTTAATTTCCACGTTCTTTACACTGGGAGACCACAGAGGCAGACTGCTGACACACTGAGAGTCCACAGCGGTGAATTAGGTTCTTTCTAACTGAAGAGAGCAGAGGAAAAGGGAAGCATTTATACATAGCAGCGTGTATTTCATCTGCTTCACAAATGCATTTCTCTGAGCATGAGAATTGCTGATTCAAACCACTTTTCTGGTTCTGAGACTATGGGTGTGCTTGGAGCACAGTTAATGCTGCGTACCTCTGGGGGTAGCATGGCCTGTGGAGTGCTGTCTCATGCTCTTCTCAGCACCCTCATGGCTATTGTAATTGACTAATTTGTATTTAATTCAAAAGAGAAGCTAGCAAGGGATTTGCAGGTCAATGTGTCTCGTTCTCCAAGGTCTTCCCAGGAGATAAAGCCAAGATAAAACTAACAGGATGGAGGCTTGAGCACCAGGAGCGGCGGTGCTTTGAAACGTGACTTTTCCTGGCTTTTGCAAGCTATATAAAGCATGGACTATATTCATTGAGCCCATTTCTATAAGGTTCTCTCCTTTTATTAGGTTGTGTTTCATTTCGTTGCACTATCCACATCTTCCACACACTATACAAAACCTGAAGCACACACCAAAAGATGGAGTGTCCATGTAGACCCATTGTCCCCATGGCACCTTCCTCACACAGACAATGTTTGGCATCCCAGTACCTAAAAATGGGTGGTAAAGGATGACAGTGAGTGGCTTTGTGAGCCACCTAGCTGAGATGTTAACAGATGTGTGGTTTCTATTAGGTTGTGAAAAGAACAGTAGTTTATAAGGGGTTAACAAGCTCTTGTCTTTGGTAGTTTGGGGAATGGTGCAAGTAGAAAGGAAAGCTGAGTAAAGGTAAGCTAAGGAGAAAGGTGAGCCTGTTGCCTTTTGGCTGGCTGATGCTGGAATTGTCCATACAGATTACAGCTGAGTGGTTATCCAGAGATTTGCTTTTGTTTTGTAACCATTCTGGGGCTACTGCAGCGAGCTCTGAGGAAACGAGCTTGGCGCAGGCTGGATCTTTATTTGCCTCTTTGGCTGGTGGAGCTGCCTGCCTGTGTTCCATGCCCGCACTGCTCTGTCACCGCATCCGCCTGGACCTGGGTGTTGTCTCTCATAGAAAAATAACGCAGCAAGACTGAATGGCAAAAAATAACTGCTACTGATAGAGGGGAGACTGGGGTGAGCTCTTAGCAGAAGCTCTTCCTTGTGAGGGTGGTGGTGCTGTGGCTGCCCCATCCCTGACAGTGTTCATCAAGGCCAGGTTGGACAGGGCTTGGAGCAAGCTGCTCTAGTGGAAGGTGCCCCTGCCCATGGCAGGGGTTGGAGCTGGAGGAGCTTTAAGGTCCCTTCCAATCCAAACCACTCTGATTCTATGATTGGTTGAATTATCCTTTGCTCCCACAATACAGTTGTGTTTTTGTGGCTGGAGTCTTCAATGTGTAAGCTCTCAGCTGAGAAAAAGGTTTGGCATCATGTGAGTCAAGTGTCTTTTGTTCAAAGGATTGCAGTTTGCATACCCAACGAAACGAATCTTTCTTCTGTTTGGACAAGATCAATGAAAACATCTTGAATTGCCTTCTTCTCAGCCTTTTAAAAGGCTGCTTTAAAAAGAACTTGTCAAGCTACCAAGGGGCGAAAAAACCAGCAGGTAGAGCATGCAACAAAGTCTAGAGTCAAAAATAACTTCAAAAGCTGCATGTGAAATCTTCAGTCTTTGAGCTTCTTTTCCATTATTGATGTGACAGGAAGCCTTTTTCTGTGTGTTTGGTTTCTTTTTTTCCCCTCTCCCCCACTGGATCTGTGGGCAAAAAAAGATGAAAACATGATTATAAAGAGTAAATTTTTAATTATGCTCCTTTTTGAACTCCACATAACACATGGCAAAGTACAACTAAGACAACAATAAAATAGAGGGTTCTTTTTCCACCTGCTTTGGGTGGAAGATGTGTGGGCAAAATTCACTGTTTCTGGTGAAATAAGAACTGAAAACATGTTCAAGACATTTCTGTAGAAGTCTTCTGTGCACTGGTAAGGTTTGCAGTGAACTGAGATAATTCTGGGGTCCATCGGTCAAAAGCCTTTTCCATATACCTGCTTCAAAGGACTCCAGTGAGTCTATGAACAGGAGTAACACTGTGATTAACCTCTTACCTGGAGTTTTCTTGCTCATGTTTTCCTTAAGAGCTGAATGTCAGGTACAGTGGTCTGGTGCTAATACTGCAGGCTGGTTTGAGAAATCCCTCCTTTACTACACCCAGGGGAAAGCATTCATCTGTGTGGATCCAGGAGCACTGAGAGGCCGGGGAGGGTACCGGAGCTGAATGAGGTCCATCAGGTGGAAAATTCTGTCATTTCAGCTGGGTTTTTCATCCTAAACTAAGAGCTACAGTTTGGTAGGAAAATATAAGACCTTGAGGTCTAGGTTGATGCAGAAATCAAGTGATGTCTGCAGCAGAAAGGTCACAGAATCATGTAATGGTTGAGGGTGGAAGGGATCACTGGCTGTCATCCCTGCTCAAGCAGGGTCTCCTAGAGCACATTACTCGGGATGATGTCTAGATGGCTCCAGAGAAGGAGACCCCACAACTTCTCTTGGAGCACCTCTAAGAACACATATAAAAGGAACACACTGCTCCTTTGTTCTGTTTCTGTCAGGGATGACTGATCTTGAGGGTTGTGGTTGAGTTTTTATTTAGGTAGCCATCTGAATGTAATACTTGCAATGCACTGCTGCCAGGCATCACACTATGTTATAGATATGTGGCTACTGAGAGGATCAGTCCCTACTAATCAGGCTAGTAAATGTCAGTGCATCTGCTGGACAGACATGCCCAGCAATAAAAGTCATCATGTATAGATTGTTTTAACACATTCTCTCAAATTCACTAATTGTCTCTTCTGCTTCTTCATCCTCTTTCATTTCTTACATCGTCTGTGACTGAAAAATCAATTCCAACGTTCAAGTGCAATGGACGGAGTTAGGATGGAAGTATACTTGGAAATACACTTGAAGAGTATACTAGTACGTGAGCCACAGATGTGACTTGCCTGATGATGTTAACTAGTGGCAAGCAAGCCCCATTATTGCTTTGTAAGCTACAAATTCCATCACTGGCTGAGTCGTCTGTGCC
This sequence comes from Lathamus discolor, assembly GCF_037157495.1. NCBI lineage: Eukaryota > Metazoa > Chordata > Aves > Psittaciformes > Psittacidae > Lathamus > Lathamus discolor. Next base: position 20,584,465 of record NC_088892.1, read on the forward strand.
TTAGTCAGCTATGACAACTTCTGCCCAAAATAATCAGAATGGAAGATGAGCTCTACAGAGATGCCTTAAAATTCAGTTCTCCTTGTTTTGCTTCCAAAGGGTACAATTCCTCATCCTGTCCCTTTCTATTCTACCAGGCATCAAATAGTTCAAAAGCTGATTTTAATTCATTTCAGTTTTGCTGCTGTACCTTTGACACTTCCCGAGTTAAATACTATGTGACAGGGCTTGCAGAGAAACTTTATAAATAGCCTTCAGTTTTTTATCCAATGAAGGGCAAACTCCACAGGCAATTGTGCTGAAGAGTTTTGCCTTGTCCCCTACGCTTGTGTCAGCCCATGAGCATCCAGCTGAACCATCCCTGCTCCGCAAATAGATACCATGGCAGCTTCAGGAGATGAAAAGAAGTTGTGTGAAGAGCTTTGCTTCCACCCTGGGCTGTGTATTTTCTGTCCTTGTGAATCATTCAGGACCCAATCCTGTTACATGAGCAGTTGCCTTTAAGAGAGCTCCCATTGAAAGGGAGAATTGTTCACAGGTGTGGAGATCTCCTTGCCTTTTATTTCCTATCCCCAGGTCACAAACGAGCTGCCTTTTCGTAAGGGGAAGATGCAAAGTCCCTGTTGTCAGGGATCTTTCAAAGGACATCAGTACAGCTGTGCTCATCCTGTGGAAACTTATCATACTGCCTACGAGGAGTAACTATTCTGTTACGTGTTCTCAGCAGACCCCATATTGCATTCACTTACGTTTGTATGTAGCTCCTGTGGTCTCCACCAAGGGTGCAGATGCTTATGCTCTGGTTTGCTGTCTCCACCTTGTGCTTGCAGAGCTGTCAGGGCAGTGGGGAACCGTAGCTTTGGTTTTGTCCTTACTGTGTCCTTTGTCAGTTAATCCCAGTTGTTTCCTCCTAACCCCCTTCACTCCCTGCAGCTTGCTTGTCCTTTCCTTCCCGAATCCAAACCATGCTTTTCCTCACTCTTCAGCTGCTCCCTTACCTAATGAAGCCATTGCCACTTGTTTATTGTTTGTTGCTAAACAGCTGGAGTCATGCTGAACTGTGAAATGGTTTCTCCTTTCGTACAGTCACGGGCTCTAATGCGTCACGTCTTTGAGGCAGTTTCATGCTCTAGATCAGGGAAACCTTTATATTGTGCTCCTGTCTGGAGTTTTACTGGGACTAAATCTCAAATTCCCATGGATGTCATCTACCAAAACAGCCCTAGCTTGGGGCATGAGGAAGTCGTGTTTGAAACAGTGTTAATGATGCTAGACCAAGCACAATGTGCATTACAGTGTGTATAAACTATCCGGTTAACTTTTGTACTGGTCTGGTTTCATAGAATCACAGAATGGTTTGAGTTGGAAGGGACCTTAAAGCTCAACTAGTTCCATCTTTTTGTGTGGAAGGAGCAGCACATAATTCATTTCTTCAGTCTAGTTACTCCATGAAAAATCAGTATGGCGATAATATTGCTAAATGCAAAAGAATCTGAACAGAAAGGAAAATCGTGAGGTTATTTAAAACAATAAAAGGCAGGGGAAAGATGCACAGAAGTCCAGAACACACAGCTCTTCCCTGACCTACAGAGCAATGGCTTTTGCTATCTTGTTCTTTATTTAATCTATGTAAAGAATTACGAGAGAAGTAAGTGAAGATGCTGCTGACACCCCTTGCCTGCTCTTTGGTCTTTTGCCCATGATGGGAGGACACACATTGTTACTGAGGCATTGAGGAGACTGGTTAATTGCCTCGTGTGAGATTGGTGTCTGCTAGCTCTTGGGGCAGCTCTAGGTAAGCCTTCTGCTGCTGGAGGTCTCTGAAATGCAGCTGGGTGATGAATAAGATGTTAAAAGGTGAGGGGACAACCAGAAGGACTACATCTATTTTCTGTAATCTGCTGTGCTGAAGTTGATGTCCCATTGTAGTTCAGGAGTTCCACAACCTTAGGATGCCTTTCCTTTAAGTGCGGAAAGGCTGGATGCAGTTCCTCCCTATGCAGAGCTTTGTATCCCATGTTTTTGGCTGCTCCAAGACCATCTGGAGGTGTCAGCTTGTGCACGCTTGCTTGCCAAGAGGTGTTTTCATGCAGGGACCAGGTAGCACCTGCAAACCGTTCTCTGAACAGACTATCAAGTGTTTTGCAGGTGGCACTTGAAGCGTCGATCTTCACCTGCCATGGGTTAAACGGTTTGTGCCGTGCCTGCCCCGGGAGCTTGTCTTCCCAGGTTACACAACAGCGTATGCTGACTTTCGCAGTCCCCTGGGCTTGGAACCTTGGGCTCTTTGGGAGGAGCCTGGCAGCCGCAGCTCCTCAACAAATCATCCCAAAGAACTGAATTCCAGATCTCACAGGAGGCCGGAGATCTTGTGCTGTAGGAAGAAAGAGGCAGCCACCTTATTCTGCTGATTCATAATCTAAAAATGACTCTGTGGCTCTAAGTAGACAAAGGAGTGCTGAGATTGCATGTGATGGTAAAGAGGGTGTGTGCAAGAGTAAGTGTTTTGAGTGATCTTTGCTTCGTAGCTTAGCTATTTTTATAATACCATACCTATAGCGTAAGTGATGTGGTTTGGGGTAGGCCAAAGAAGAAGGGCAATAGAGATCATGTATTCTAAACAGGATTTAGAATACCTATTACAGTATGGCATAGGAAAGCAACAGAACAATGCTTCAATTGGTGTAAAATGAAATTTACCTTGTGTTTTGGTACAATATAGGAAACTTTATGAGTCTCTTGAGAGAGCAGAGCCTTTCTTTGAAAGGTAGAATAATGGAACCTTTATGGAATAAGAAGTTGATACTACCAGTACATACCTAAGGAATAATGGCTGGGAAAATAATTGTGAGAGAATGTGGAAAAACCAATCTGAACTCCATCATTTTGATAGCAAGTCGAATCAGTCTCTCAAATGAACTCATGGAACAGCTGTCTTTTGTGTGTGTTCACACATTCAGTGGGAGTCAATAACAGGTATTGCTTTCTAGATTTTCATGCTACTCTGCTTATCAAACAGCATACAGTTTGACTTGTGTTTCTTAACTGGCTGTACACAAAATACAGCCTCTAGGCTTGATCTTGCAAAGATTGTAGATTTAAAAGCATAACTACGGTTGCGCAGAGAATTTGAGTTACTTTCATACACTCTCATCGTTCTGGTCATCAGTTGATCCATGGTAATTGCGCATGTCCTGCTCTCGTAGTGAAGAACTCTGTTATTATGTGTGTCATATTGGCCATGCTTTGATCTCAGTTTGATGGAGAGGGCACTGCCCTAGAACGTGGGAGATGCTGGGGCAGAGAAACTCGATGGCCTGCTCTTTGCTGTCACAAAAAAGGAGAAATCTTTGAATGCTGCTGTCAACTTACTGTGTTTTCAAGTCAAACAGACCTGTTTGATGTGGTTTATAGTGAAATCAGAGCTATCTGCACCTCTGAATCCATAGTCTGGATTGAGGTCCTCAGGGGACTTCAATGCAGAGACTTCAAACTGCTTTAGTTTTGAAGGTGCACACCAGCATGCTCACATTGTCCAGCGCTGTGTTAGGGCAAGCAAGACACAGTTCTCAATGTCGAAGTGCTTGCTTGAGCTCTTGGCTCCTATACTTGCAGTCTGTATAGGGTGGCTATGAAACAACTATGTTGAACAATTACTTGTTCAAATTCAGTCAGCCTACTAATTTCTCTTAGGGAAAAAATGAAGTAATTTAATTATATTTAATATTAGTCCTGCATAGACACAGATGCTGGCATGATTGATTTCATTTAACAGTATATTCTTCTCAACTGAATTGTGTGTAATTGTGTAGACATGGTCACTTTAAATATTTTATGGGCTTGTATAATGTAAGACAGAGCAGCCTGTAGGGCCAGCAAGAGTTATTGCCTTCTAACTTTTATTTAGTTTTATTTCAGCAGTTTAATAATTCATTTTAACTGGATTTGGGCATCAGAACGAGCTCATGGTTAGAGTATTACCTACTGCTGGTGTTCTTGGATAGACACATCAGATGAGGGGAGTCTTGAATCAGTGGAGATGAGCTGTGCAGACGTTCAGGTTGTCAGCTAAAAAGATGTATCTGACCTGTTTGCAAGGTGTGTTAAAGAGGAAAAGTGTGTTAAAGGTTTGAGCTGGCTAGCAGTGTTCTGACAAGGTAGGGTTGTGTGTCATGGGAAATACAGACATGTCAAAATCAAAAGCATTCTAATGAAATAGGAAATAGAAGGGATTCTGTTGGAGACTTGTGTTGTTTGCTGCTGGTTTACCTGTAGTCAGGATTGTGTTGCTGGAAGTCCTGGGATGGAGGGAAAAACCCAGTTGCATCCCCTTCTGAGGGATTATGGTACCCTGGTCCCAGTCATGAATCTTTCAGAGATGGAATGAAGCAGTTGGGTCTGTGCTGTTGTCATCCTTGGCATCCCTGGGATGTCTTAGGATGGCTGTGAAGCAATTTTGGACCTTGCTGAATTTTGGTAGGATTAAAGCTTATTTTCTATCTTATTTTTTAAAGGAGGTGGGAAGGGCCAGGAACGTGGTCATTTGCTTCCTGTTCCTGCTTATGATAACAAAATATGTGAAATCCTCATTTAGAGGCAAAGCTGCTGTTTTGCAGTGGACATTGGCTGCAGCTGAGCCCAATGGGTGTTACTGTAAATGGTAAAATGCTTAGTGTAAAAAGGGAGGAATTGTTCTGCATGTGGTAGTAGTTGTGGTTTAGAGCATCATCTTATAACCGGTAACTCTTAATTGACTGTGGGAGCTGATTCAGTGCAGTGCTGAATACTTTCGCAAAGCTGAACGCATTAAGGATGCTCAGCACCTTTGCAGGCTGCTGACTTCTGAGTACATGACCCATAGTGACCCAGAGCTCACCCGCTTTTCATAGTCATTTGCCTTGTTAACAAAAAGAGAAAAAGCCTGTGATCTTTATCAAGAGAGAATGTTTGTATTTATTTGCAGGATGAGCATCATTAAAGTCAGATATCATTGTTTTCAGGTTCTGCCACTGCTCATGTCTTAGATGCATTTGAATATGACTTATTTCAGCAAGATAATAGCACAGCCAGCTTTAAATGCAGCACCCACAACCTCTTCTCACTTTAGGCTAACACAGTACAAAATGTCACTAACATGCTTTTCATCTGGAATCATGTACCTGAGGATGTCTGATTTCTTCTGATTTTACCTGCTTAAAGATGATGTATTGCTCAGGTAGATGGCTAGGACTTTTAAAGTATAAAGCACCGCGTAAAGAAAGCAGTTGTCCATCCAAGGAGTCTCTGCAGGGATCATGTAAATAGATTACAGTGAGGGTTATTGGGAAGCTCATCCCTATCTCATCTCGGTTTAAGTTCTTTATTTCTTCTTATTTTTCCCCCTTCATGGTCATGTGGAACAGTGGCCTTTTGAGGCTGATGCAGAACAAGTGTATCTCACCTAATGTCTGCTCCCTTAATGAAAACCATGTTATTATGGATGGCCGGGATGTAACCGGTAACTCCAAGACTTTCCATCTTGCTTTGATAAAGCAAGAAATGATGAAAACCTTCATATTTTCAAGCAAATGAAATACTTTATAGCCCACTTAAGTTCAAAAAAGTCATATTAGCAGGTCTTTCGGTTACTTTTGAGGTCTTTTCTGTAGATGTAAAACTGATCATAATTTGATGCAATGCGCTCTAATACTTTTGTTTTATTTGAAGCGAATGTCCAAATTTTGAATCAGCTGCTTTGATTTCTTTGAAATCATCAAAACTGCTTCCAAGGACTGAGATGTAACAGCTCCAAACAGAGGAACTGTAATCAGAGAAAGGCAGGGAGATAAATGTGCAGAAAGGAGCATGACTTCCTGCAGATCAGGTTCTTCACTTCTGAGCGTGCTGTATCAGAGCAGCCTTGCTTCCGTGACTGTGTCCCCATACTCTTCAGCCTTGATGCCCAAGAGTCCAGGTGGAAAACATTCCTGTGGGGAGGCACTTTTATCCTTCTCCAGCACATTCCCTCTTGGCAGCTCTTGTTCTGGAGACCTGGGTCTCCATCCTGGCAGGGAGAGAGCGGTAACCATCTCCCAGTCCCTTGGGTTCCTACCTAATACTTGCCAAGACACATCTTGTGTCATCAGCACGGTCTGGCAGGTTTTCCTTCACCCTCCACTTCCTCCTGTCCCATTTCTGTAGGCACCATTGAGTCATTTTCCCTCTGCATCTTTGCCTCGGTCTACCTGCAATGTAGCAAGGCTGCTCTTGTGTTTGTGTGGCCATGGATGGATAGTAGAGACTGGTTTCTATCTCAGTAAATTGAACTCCTCTACTCACGCCAAAAGGTGACAGCTACCGGGAAGACTTAAAAACAACTACTGATGTGTTTTACTGGTGAAGGCCCTTTTGGATTAGAGGCCAATAAATTGTTGATACTTTAACTTGTGGACTGATGAGGAAGAAATCAACCAGGGGACCCAGATAAATACAAGTGGGTTTGGGCAGTTTCCAACTAAGAAGTTATGAAGGGTTAAACAAGACATTTTGCAGAGCCAAAATGATCTGTTTTATTTAGGGGCTGACTTTTAACCTAGATAAACCTCAGAACTGTGGCCAATTCCAGTCAAAACTCAACTAAACTCTTAAATCTAAACTCTGACTACATTTTGCTTAGTTTTAACAGGTATTTCTCCCTGAAAAAGTTAGAAGAAATGTATCACCTTCTACTTCTGATGCCAGACAGCATATTTTATGAGACATTTGTGTTTTGACAAAGCAAGCTCTGTCATACAATTTGGTTTCGCATATTTTTATAGCAACACTTCAATGTTGGGCTTGAACTACTCAGCTGTAGGAAAATATATTTATAATCTCCTTCCAGTCACATATTCTTGGTGCTGAAAGAGTCGGGTTGAGCAACTTGTAACTCTTCCAGATAATTTTAAAGCATACGTGGTTCAGAAGAAAGGAGGGATTGCAAATACGGAGCTGGGGAAGCAGCTTCTTATCCAATCATCCGAAAGGGAACTGCAGGGTTTCCAGTGGAGCTTGGCAGCGATGGAGTGTTGCTGTTGGAAGGATCCCACACTCGGATTTGAACACGTTGGCCAACCGTGTTGTATAGGTGGCCAAAAGAATGAATTCTACTTTTAGAGAAAACACCTGTCCCTGCTGCCTCCGGTCCTGTGCCGCTGGTTCCTCTTGGCAGCAGGAGGGGATAGAACAAGTGTGCTCTATTTTGACAACGTATTTTTGGCGCTGCATTAGGCTATTCTTACCTTCCAGATGTACCTCTTAAAATACTTTTCCTTACAGCCTCTCCATGAAGTCTGTGCAGGCATCTCCCATGTGACTTCCAATATTTTCATCCTTGGACCACATTCCGGCTGAGGGCAGAGGCAGTTTTGCTAGAGCGATGTCTGGGTGACGGAGTCACTGAACCAAGCACCAGTTTTACTTGGGAGCTGTGTCTGCTATAGGTTAGGTAAGGTAGAAACATCATACGGGGGCTGGATCCTTGCATGAGGTTGTGTTGCTGTGCTTTACCGTCAGCTCTTGGAAAGTGGGAAGTGTCATGGGTGCATTGGGATTTGTGTTGCACTGAGAGTGTTGACTGGAACCTGGACAGGTAACTTGGCTCCTGAGTGGGCAGTGGTTTGTGCTGAAACGTCTCCTTTTGGAAGCAGGTTTGAAAGCTGTATGCATTTATTCCTATAGAGCATTCTCCTATAGGAATCATTTGAATCATGCTGTTTGCTTATGATACAGTAAGTAGCTGCTCAGTTTTGTGATTATTTGAGCTGGACTCTTAATAACCATGTTTCTGATAGAAATATTAAATGTTTCAGAAGAAAACTGTCAACAAGCTTATTTTAAAGCCTTCCTTTGAGCAAACGTTTGTGACAGCCACCTCACCACCAAGTTAGAGCACAACTATGAATGCAGCCAAAGCAAAGGAAATGGTTTATTTGAGCAAATATTCATAGGAAAATGAGCTGGTATGTTTGGATGGGGCTAAAACTTTCTTCATCAGGAGGCTGACCAAAGAAGTTAAGACTGTAGCTGGAGGTGTCAAGGAAAGACACAGGGCAAATGAGCTTGCTTACGTTGTCTTTTCTTTCCCAAGCCTAAAGTTAGGATTTTCAATTCCTTCGCTTTGCATATAAGTGCTATGAGGAATGTAATTACTTAAATGATAAGACTGTTGATTAACGCTGGTGATAACACCCATTTTCAAAGGTGAAAGCCATTCTGTGTGTATGCACCTGTGTATTAGAATGGAACGGGTACTCAAGAATTCAGCCTTTTCTTCATGACTCCTGGTGTGTTGAGTCATCGCACAAGCCTCTATTTGCTCTTTATTATTCTTTTATTTCATTACCTTATTTTAAATGACTTGGAAGGAAGAGTATTGGAGGCCTCTGGCTTTTATTATTCAGTATGTTCTTTTTCTCCTCAAAGAAAGAAATGATTTTGTATTTACGAAGCAGTGAGCACCCGCACAGTGCCAAAGCTGAGCTGGAAATAGAACAGTGACTTCACCAGCTAGGTTTATAATTGAAAACCTGCAGTTAGCATATATTTTGCAGTGCATGTAGCTGATAAAGCAGTGTGAACAGCTTTGCAATGACTGAAACTTCATAATTATATCAACACAAAGAATGAGCCAGTATTTAGATGTGGAATCGATTCTTTGTTGCTTTCTTCCTGGAAGTCTCAAGGCCATAAGAATTTAACAACCTGTGAATAAATAACTGCTATTTAGCTCATCAGAGCTGGTGTTGCACTTCTTATTGCCTCCGAACTTGCTTAAAGCTTCTAGATTTCATAGGAAAATTGCAATTGCAGCTACATAATTGTCTGGATAACTATTATTGCTTGTAATAACATTACTCACAGTTTTATACTCGCAGTACTATAAAGTACACTTGATTTGGGGGCAGAGCAGTGACATATGAAAGCACCCTCTTCAGAGAAATTCTAGGAGACAGCTTTTTAGAAGGTTGGAGGGAGCTATTACATAAGGACAAATATTTACCTAATGTAATCAAACTCCTCTTTAAATCAGAACAATGGTGGGAGTGCAGTTACTATGGCTCTGTGTAATTTTGTGCTATATTTGGCAAAATTTGGCAGGACTAAAGACACAGCTGATCATCTGATTCTGAAAGGAAAGGGAAGAATATGGCAGGTTTGCATTCCCAGTCTGTCCTCGGGATGATGGCACAGGCTTGCTTGCTAACCCTGAGCAAGGAAAAAATCATCCCAAGGAATATTTCTCAAAAAAAGGCAGAGCTTTGATGGGGAGGCTGATTTTGAAAGATGCTGCCTTTGGATGCCTTCAGTCTCCCCCACTTCTGTGCCTTGCATGGCTGGTTTAAAAGACAGGCTGAGAGAGCTGGGCTGGGGCAGCCTGGAGCAGAGAAGGCTCCTGAAGGGGAGACCTGAGAGCAGCTCCAGTGCCCAAAGGGGCTGCAGGGAACCTGGAGAGGGGCTTGGGACAAGGGCCTGTAGGGACAGGCCAAGGGGAATGGCTTGAACCTGCCCGAGGGGAGACTGAGCTGAGCTCTTAGGCAGAAGCTCTTCCCTGTGAGGGTGCTGAGGCGCTGGCACAGGGTGCCCAGAGAAGCTGTGGCTGCCCCATCCCTGGCAGTGCTCAAGGCCAGGTTGGACACAGGGGCTTGGAGCAAGCTGCTCCAGTGGAAGGGGTCCCTGCCCGTGGCAGGGGTTGGAGCTGGAGGAGCTTCAAGGTCTCTTCCAACCCAAACCAGTCTGGGATTCTATGAAAAGGAGACCTGCCTTGGTCTCCATCCTCATCTCCTCCGGGCCATCTACTTGGCCCAGGACCCCATTTCAGCACAGCCAGGGCTGTTGGTGTCTGTTGCCACAACACTGTAGGATGTTACCACCCAGCCCAGCCATGGGACTCCACTGAGCAGCCTTGATCCACTTATGATCTTCCAAAGTACTTCTTACTATAAGGTGACTCAAGCTGATCAGTAAAGCATTCTCCAAGTCCTGCCTTTGAAACACTGACTCTGAGTATACACTGGGAAGGGCCCTATTCTCCTGAGCTTTTCTGGAATGCAGCATCCTGCCAAGTGATCACAGGTGGAGGCATTGAAATAGGGGCAAATTTGACTGTGTGGTTTTACCTTGGGTTTTGGTTTGGTTTTTGAATTGGTTTCTTGCAGCTGGGCTGCGTGCAAGTTCCTATTACTTAAAACTGTGAACACAAGACTGCAATAATGGGGAAGAGATAATTAAGAGATAATTAACACAATCACAGTACATCATCCGACAGCCTGAGCCATCTGATATGACACAGAGTCTTTGCATACTTCATAGGTAACCTTTCCAAGAGCATTTCGTGCTTCAGCAGTGCAAAAAATAGCAGTGCAGGAGTGGAAAACAATACCTTTTCTTGACAACAGCTGATCTACATTTTTCCTTGTGTTTCACCTGTTTCTTTGTCATATCCTGTTTCCAATTGCATTAGAAAGACCCTGAAGTTATTGACACTTTGGAGAGTGCCAGGAGTGCCTAACTGGGCAGCATTATATGTGGAATGAACAGTACATCATTGTTTATGTGACTGATACTCTGAGAGAGTAAATAGTGCACTTAGCGGACAAGAGGAGCAAAAGTAGATGGTAAAAGGAAGCAGTATATAGGATGAAGCTGCGACTATCATTATTTTTCATAGGTGGCATCAAATCTTTGTAATACCTGATGTTTTGCACTTTAATATTGAAAACTGTACCAGATTTACTACTCAAATAGTAAAGTTGGATACTATTAATGCAATGAATAAAAATGGCGTTTAAATGTAACATTTTATCACATCGCAAAAGTTGAAATTGCTTGTTCCTTAAAAATAGTCATGATTTTAGATGATTTTTTTAATGGATCATGTTTTGTGGGAGTATTTTAACCTCATCTTTACAATACTTCAACTTAATCTGTAACGAAAATTCAAGCAGAAGTACTGAAATACATGCAAAAGAGTTAACATAACGCATTCAGGCATCTAATTTTTATCTGTCCCTAAGCAATTATGTCAATCTTTTTTAATGAGCAGTGCTCCTTGTAGTGTTTTCTACTGGATAGGCTGGATAAAGGTAATCACAGTGGCACTGGTCCAGTTCAGTGGTTTTCAAGCCGAGCAGAAGTTGGGCCATAGAAACGTGCTGTTGAGAAGCATAAAATGCTGTATTTTGGAGGGTGCAGCTCATGCTTCTGTTGCTGTTGCTCGTATTATTCAGAGTAGATGGGGTGTTTCATCTTCTGAAAAGTAACTCATGTGCGCAACAGTCTGAAAATTGATGGCCAATCAAGCTAAACATTGAATCCAGAGCCAGGACCTTCCAGCAGTGAAGATGTCTTGTCAGGATGCCCTGATGAAATTGCTAGCCCTTCTTTGCTGTAGTTGCATGGTTTTTACTGGGGGTAATCACGTTTGCCTGCTCCTTGGGTATAGCTGGAATTAGCTCATGTTTGCCTAGGACTTCAGGTATGTAACATATATATGCTCAAGATGTTGATTTATCTGATGATTCAGAGAAGCAACTCACTCTAAACATCCTGAAAGCAAGCTCTGAAGATGAGAAGCTTGGATATATGTTTAGAAGACATCAGCTAGTCTTGGCACTTGACCCCTCTTCCCCAGTCTATGCTATATGGTCTAGAGTGAGGCATCCCTGCCTATGGCAGGGGGGTTGGAACTAGATGATCTTAAGGTCCTTTCCAACCTTAACTATTCTATGATTCTATGCTGCCGTTCCTCAGGGACGTGTGGTTTCTCTTGCTCCATCTGCTTTCTGCTTCCCTTCTACCCAGCCTTCCCGCTGCTCTTTGTGGGTTTTTTTTTCACTGTGAAGTTTAATTCTTCCTTGCCTAAGGTAAAGTCTTAACAAATCGTTGTAAATAGCAATGCCCCTTTACATTAGTAGCAGAATTATTTTCTTGGTTTGCTATTATTTAGCCTGACTGAAACAAGCTTGTGGCATATAATTACTTATTCTGGTCATTAAATCCCCGTTAATAATGTACTGTATTAGATGCCATCTGTCTATTCAGAGATACTCCTGTCCACTGAGTCGTAAGTCACTGTGTCAGCAGTGACTGATGGTAGGTCCATGTGTGTGTTACAAATGTGAGTCTGGGATGGGAGAGGACAGGCCGCTTCTCTTAGTCCAGAGAATCTGTAGGAAAGCGAGTGGATTCTCACAGGGGAAATAGAGTGTCATTGAACAAGCAGCGCTGGGAAAGGGTGAAATATGTGCCACTGTCTAGAGCAATTTATGCAAGAAATAAGATGAACATCTTTATTAATTTGGGAAGACCTTCATTAGGACTGACAGTGTATTCTTCAGTAGCTATTGTTTACGATGAGATTTCTCTTTCTGAAGAAGATGCTGTAGAAGATCGAGGCTTTAAGCAAGGCTCCCTTTGGAGTGGCAGGCAATCCAGTTATTATGGTGAATGTTAGACTAACAGTGTATGTCAGTTGTTCTATAATAACTGACAATAAACATAACTGACTCATTCAAAATCCCATATGAAGATAGGCTGAGGAAGTTGGGGCTGTTCAGCCTGGAGAAGAGAAGGCTGCGTGGGGACCTCATAGCAGCCTTCCAGTATCTGAAGGGGGCCTATAGGGACGCTGGGGAGGGACTCTTCATCAGAGACTGTAGTGACAGGACAAGGGGTAACGGGTTAAAACTGAAACAGGGGAAGTTTAGATTGGATCTAAGGAGGAAATTCTTTCCTGTTAGGGTGCTGAGGCACTGGAATGGGTTGCCCAGGGAGGTTGTGAGTGCTCCATCCCTGGCAGTGTTCAAGGCCAGGTTGGATGAAGCCTTGTGTGGGATGGTTTAGTGTGAGGTGTCCCTGCCCATGAAAGGGGGGTTGGAACTGGATGATCTTGAGGTCCTTTCCAACCCTAACTGTTCTATGATTCTATGATTCTATGAAAGGAGATCAGGCCCATGAGCTGAATTTGCCTCGCAGGGCACAAACCTGGAGGTTGAAAGGGTCATACTCAGGAGAAGAGCACTCTTCACCACAACCCCCCCCTGTTGAGAATAATTTGTCTGTTTATGACCCATATTATGTGAAAATACAGCTTAAATTACCCGAACGGTTGGGTCTGGTTCAGCATTTATAATAGTTCTGAAGATCTGCAGACCTCTGAATGCTGTCCAAAACTCACACATTGTAGGGACTCATCAGCGACAAAACCCTGAGGCGGGATCATGTTTGTAAACACAGACTTTACCCTGAACTCCCTCTGGGGCTTTTCTCTGTGATTCTCCCTCCCTGTGGAACACAGGCTTAAAAAGAAGCAGTGCTTTGATAAGTATTCTTCTCAATTGAGTTTTGGGAACCGGTCTGCTCAAGCTGCCAAAAGGAATCAGCAAAACAACTTCATTCAGGCTCCTAAAGCTTTTCCGTTGGTCTCTCATAAATGCCATCATTTCCAGAGACCTGCAGTAGAGATTTGGGGTGGATTTCTTGCTGGTTTATGCTGCTTGCTTCTTGTTCCTTTAAAGATAACATTTGTCTTGATATCCAGGAGGTATTATTGGTCCAGTCAGAGAGAGCCTCTTCCAAAAACATTACCTAAAAATATCCATTGATATCCAAGAAGAAACCAGACTGAGCAAGCAGAAACATTTCATTTTATCCATAAAGAATCCATCGGGAGACTTTTATTGAAGGACTTGTGCAGTAAGTGAAGGAGAATGCATCATTTCCCAAGGAAGATGGGAAAATTGAATAGAAGTTATACCTCAAGGGTTAGGACAGCTTGGAGAGCTCGTCAGCTGGATAACCACGTGGTAGACCCAGAGGCAACTTCAGAACTGTCATCTCAGCTATTATCAGTGGAACTAGCCAAGGAGTCAGCTGCTGAAGGTAGCAGACTACTTTCTACATGGGCATCTGGTTCTTGCAGCAGGCAGTTCAATGCTGCCCATCTGTGCTGCCTATTCTCTGCTATGTATGCTACCCAAGCAGGTAGTGAAGTAGAGGAGTCTTCTGTTGAGGGTATTAAACTTCCAAAAGTGGATGGGTTTTAAAATGTAAGTAGTTGCTAGGCTGGTGATCATCTCCTGAAGGAAAACCTTCTTCCCGAGCCATGGAAACGTGCTGAGGCAAGCAAGCAGCTTGGGTGCAACTCTTAGGAATTTTGGAGGTTTGTCCACTTAACGTGCTCAGCAAAGTGTCAGTAGATTCCCTGTGTAAAGAATGAAGATAAGAGCAACAGTGCAAAAGCAGGCGTGCCCTGTTTGTCCAGTGTGCCCTCGGGTAGAGGAACTGAAGGGCACGGGGTGACTGTGCGTCCCCTGAGTCACGGTAACTGGCTGGATGCCTGTTCTCAGCCTGGGGAGGACACAAGGTTAAATGCCCTCTCTGAAGCATTTATGAAGATTTACCCAAGCGTGTTAGCATGCCTATTGCAGCAAGCGTGTTTGGATTGGCATTTGTGGTGAGGACAGAGTGCATGCCTTGGCAGGTACTGCTGCAGGTGGTAACTCACGGATGCACAGCAATTCGATTGTGTCTGGCCTCTGAGAAAAGATCTGAGTCTTTTCTCTTGGTGGATAAAACCTTTGCTAACAGCATAAATGATTCTTCCAGCCTTTGGAAATATGTTTCTCTTGGTTAATAAGCTCAACATGACTTACTGAGTGCTGGGCTGCATCCCCTGAGCATGAGCAACAGGTTGAGGGAGGGGATTCTTCCCCTCTGTTGTGATTTGGGGAAACCCCCCTTGCAGTCCTGATCCAGCCCTGGGGCAGCAGCACAAGAGGGATGTGGAGCTGCTGGAGCGAGTCCAGAGGAGGCCGTGGAGCTGCTGCGAGGGCTGGAGCAGCTCTGCTCTGGAGCCAGGCTGAGAGAGCTGGGCTGGGGCAGCCTGGAGAAGAGAAGGCTCCTGAAGGGGAGACCTGAGAGCAGCTCCAGTGCCTAAAGGGGCTGCAGGAAACCTGGAGAGGGGCTTGGGACAAGGGCCTGTAGGGACAGGCCAAGGGGAATGGCTTGAACCTGCCCGAGGGGAGACTGAGCTGAGCTCTTAGGCAGAAGCTCTTCCCTGTGAGGGTGCTGAGGCGCTGGCACAGGGTGCCCAGAGAAGCTGTGGCTGCCCCCCATCCCTGGCAGTGCTCAAGGCCAGGTTGGACACAGGGGCTTGGAGCAAGCTGCTCCAGTGGAAGGGGTCCCTGCCCGTGGCAGGGACATTCTGTTCACAGGAGGGAAAATCTAAAAGCCTTTAAGTGCGGTCAGAACCTGAGGTTTCGATGGTCATTTCTCAGCCCTTGAAAGGACAGTTGTTCTGTAGGGGACTGGAGCAGCAGAGGAGTTTTTGACAGGTTTGGGTTCCTGTGGTCGGTTCATTCATGTTTTCCTTCATCGCTGAATCTTCGCCTTTTTTGGCAGAGAGAGCTCAGAGCGTCCTGCATGCAGGTTAGCAAGTCAGTGCAAATGGTGTCAGCTGGGTGTCTCCTCTTGAAATGGATGAGCAGTTTATAGCTGCCTTTCCATCACTGTGTTGCTTTTCTTTGTGTGGGTTTTGGTTTGGATTGAACTTTCCCAAACTTAATATTTTGGAAGCATGTTCTCATCTTAAGACATGCTTGGATTTGCAAAGAACTCCATAGTAGAATAGAGGGATGGAGAGCTTGACAGTTTGCAGCATCTAATCTCTTTTTTCTCAGGAAACCAGGATAAAAAGGAAAAGGCTGGGTTTTTTGCAAGCCTTGCACTGACCCCTTGGGCAGATTTCTGCATTCTTGCATTAGTCAGGATAAACCTCTAGATAATACATAGGAGAAGCAGTGAGTTGTGAAATGCAAAATGTTCCTGCAACAGGCCAATTAGTGCTTTGCTTCTGCATTATTTATAGAAGCTCAGTTGAACTTGATGGATAAATATTCTCCCTTTAAACCCATGCTTGTTATGTACACTACTTTTGTTGCATATTGTGAAGGTCGTGTTTAATATCTGCTCTTCAGTGGCCACTTTGCTGTGTATTCTCTGTTCTGCTGTTACACCCCTTGTTTCTGTGCCAGATTCGTCCTTTGCTTTTCTTTAGATGGAATTACATTTAATCAGTTTTATACCAATATCCTGCCTGTAGATAGCTGGGTTTAAAAATAGACTGGCTCCGCTGTGTAAAGATGAGATACCTGAAATCATCCGTATGGGACAACTGGGATTGCTTTAAATAACGGGACAGTGCCAGCATAGCCTTAACTACGAATCAGAAGAGTGTACTCAGGGGCTTTAAAGCAAGCAGGGCAAATCAGCCTCAGCTTTGTTAGACTTGCAATTAGAGCTTTGGGATGTTGTTTTCCTCCTTAAGGCACAGAGACGTGTCTATTTGAGAATCCTGTGGTCCCTTTCATGGCATCTTAGAGTCTTGCATACATAAATCCACTCTTTTTCTGTCCCATGGAGGCTTCAGGAGTGTTATCTTTTAGTTTTCATGCTGCATCAAGAGCTGGGTGGGATGGACTCAGCTAAGGTCATTCCCAAGAGTCTTGTTGGCATTTGGAATTAAGTATAAGGTTATGGATCACAATCCAGAGCTATCCCTCTTCACATGGCCTCTTCTAGCATTGAGATGGCTCATTGCTACCAAGCTTCTATTTGGCACTGAGAAGAAGCATGATAATGGGTTTGATGTATTTATTTCTGCTGCTGTCTTTTCATTCTATAGCACTTTTGTGTCTATGCTGAATCTTGGGTTGTTAATGAAGTTAAGAAGCCCGAGTGATTGGGATGCAGGATGGGAATGATTAGCATTCTTCTGCAATAAAAGCTTGAGTGAAAATGTCACTTCAAGCTCATTTCCACAGTATTGTTCTGCAAAACAATAGAAAGAGCCTGTCCATTCAGATTTTGGCATGGGGAGCAGTTGTTTCCAGCTTGCCTACCAATAGGATAAATCCAGCCCCAGATGTCTAGATTAAAGTCTAACTCTTAATCCAACACGCGATCACAAAAGCCTTGGATTATAAAGATGTATTTTAAGAGTTCCCTTCCCCAGAAGCCTTTCTGTTGTTTCTTCTCTTTGTATTCCAGATGCTCATTTGTGGGGAAACGCTCTAAACATGGCATCTGCTGCAGTGATTTTGGAAATTGCTGCTGTTTGTTGACGGCTACTTGTTGCAAATGGCACAAAATAATTTCTCTGTGCATCGAAATATCCCTCTCAAGATGTTCTTGCTGCTCCAGCTGAATGCCAGGCTCTTGCTGTCAGCCTTCCATACCTGAGGAAGCTGCCTGCTGCTTTCCAACTGCTGGTAATACCTGGTTGGGAATTCTAAGGTATTCTCCAGAATCCAATAGAACAGTGTACACACTGTGGGAAGGAAATGAAAGGCATGTGATGAACCTCCATGAATGGTAGGCTGACAATGCAGACCTCATCTGAAGTTTTGTCTTAAACTGAATATTAATATCATTTGGCTGGAGATAAGCACCAAGACTGATCTAAAACAAAAGCAGGATACTTGTTAGACAGATCTGCCTTTATTTTGACACAAATCCAGCTATTTTATGCTACATATGCTTGAAACTGTGGGAATGGTGGAGGAAGAAACCTGTCTTTAAAATTGTTTTTAAGAAGAGATGAGCTTTAATGGCTTTAAATGGCTTGAACCTGCCCGAGGGGAGACTGAGCTGAGCTCTGAGGCAGAAGCTCTTCCCTGTGAGGGTGCTGAGGCGCTGGCACAGGGTGCCCAGAGAAGCTGTGGCTGCCCCATCCCTGGCAGTGCTCAAGGCCAGGTTGGACACAGGGGCTTGGAGCAAGCTGCTCCAGTGGAAGGGGTCCCTGCCCGTGGCAGGGGTTGGAGCTGGAGGAGCTTTGAGGTGGTCTTTCAGGTGCAGAGGAGAAGCCGAGCAGCCAGGCTGCTCCTGTGCTCCCCTGCCTTGCAGAGCAGCACGGGCAGAGCCTCTGACATTGACCTGGGACCTTTGGCTTTTGTGGCTGGAGCCAAACCCTTCATGTCCCTGAAGGCAACCCCCGGCCCGGGTGTGGAGACAGTGCCTGTGAGACTGCAGAGACAGCACACGGCAGCTTTTATGGACGAGAAATGATGCCGTTTCCATCAGAAATGTTTATTCAGAGCAGCTTCCAGTGTGTGAAGGGGCCTCCGAGGGTGCCAGAGAGGGATCCTTCATCAGGGACTGCAGCGACAGGACAAGGAGTGATGGGTTTGCACCGGAACAGGAGAAGTTCAGTTGAGGAATGAGGTAGATTCTTCCCTGTGAGGGTGCTGAGGCGCTGGCACAGGGTGCCCAGGGAAGTGGTAAATGCTGCATCCCTGGCAGTGTTCAAGTCCCAGTGGGACAGAGCCTTGGCAGGCACGGTCTGGTGTGAAGTGTCATTGCCCATGGCAGGGAGCTTGGAGCTGGAAGCTCTTGAAATCCTTTCCAACCCTAACTATCCTACAACTAAACTACAACTACAACTACATCTACCCTATAATTCTATGAGTCTAAGGAAAGTTAATTCTAGAGAAGAACAAACAACACAGCTGCTTACCCCTACACTAACCTATAACCTATTGAAACCCCAACAATCCTACACTAACCTATAACCTACTGAAACCCCAACAACAGTTCCTTACTCCTATACCTATACCTATAACCTATTGAAACCCCAACAACACTTACTCCTACACTAACCTATCCCTATCTCTACCCTACGGATGTTCCTATCTACCTACGCCTACGTTTAGGGGCAGAGGGGCCAGTGGTGTCGGTCGGGGTGGGTGCAGCAGCCCCGCGCCTGGTGCGTGTGGAGCGGGGGGCTGCAGAGGGCTGGGTGTTGTGCTGCTCCTCTGCAGCTCCGGCACCAGGCTCAGCACCGCGCTGGCGTCTTCTCTGCCCGGTGCCCTGGACGCCGGTGCCCGGGGGGGCTGCGGTGGCCGCTCTCAGGCGCTCCATGGCGCTTTCCGCCCTCCTCTGGATCTCGTCCAGGTTGGGGTAATCCCTCTGGAAGTAGGGGTGGTAGTAGAAGAGCAGCTGCAAAACGCAAAGGAGAGGAGTCAGTTGCCATCGGTGCAAGGAGGAGAGAGACAGAGATCCGGTAACTCGGCATCTGCATCGGAAAAGGCAAACGCGGGTGCTCAAAGGGACTTTCTGGGGCATTTTAAACCTCAGCTGTTCTGGCTGAATGCAATGTTAGGGTAGGGCTTTGGTCAGTCAGAACCACCCTTGTGTTTCCAGGTGCTGGGAGCAGAGAAGTGTAGGGTCTTCAAAAGCCTGAAATCCAATGGAGAAACCCAAGCAGGTCTCGTTTTAGAGCACCTGAGTGTGGAATGGGCCTGTTGGGAATAATGGTGGTGCTGCCGTGTATCTTGTCAGCATGGAGCAGCTGCCACAAGATGATGGAGGGCTCTTTTGTGTGCGGAGGAACCAACGTACCTGTCCCAGAGCAGGCCCTGACGCTGCTGCTACTGCCTGCAGCTCCCTGATGGGCACGGATATCACCATATCCTCCTCCATCCGGCAGAACCCATACAGGTGGAGCCGGTCGAGGAATTCGTTCATGGTCTCAGCCTGAAGGGCCCTGCGTGCTCCCCTCTTGCTGAGCACTTCGGTTTCGAACAGGTTATCTGCGATAACCAGACAGCTCCCATTGTCGCCCCACCAGATGGAGTGGAAGCGGAAGCAGGACACGAGCTTCCATAGGGCGACCAGGAAGGAGTCGGGTGCAGAGGTCTCTGAAACACAAAATTGCATGGTCAGGGCCCAGGGTTCGTCAGCCAAACCCTGAAGGGAGTTTTCTTTTGCGGGAGGTGCGGTGGCAGCAGCCCAAGGTGCTCCCGTGTCACCTCTTCGAGGCATGGTCGATGCTGAGGATGCCTCCCGTGAAGTCGTCTCCCAGACCGCTCGGTTCCACCCCTCGGGTCTGAGTGTCCCCCGAGCAGCCAGGCCGGGTCCTGCTGCTCAGCAGACTGAAGGGCGGTGGCACCAGCGGCCCCTCAAGTTCCCCAGCATCACTGTGACATCGGGGTTCCATGAGGGTTCCATGCACGGTGCCCATCTCCTGGCAACAGGAAGGGGAAGGCAGCAGAAGTTGCTCGAAAGCCACGTTGTCTTCTCCTGGAGAGAGCTGTTTAGAGCTGAGAAGTGACCCCAACTGTATTTGCCTTTGGCCTGTGCTGCTGGGGCCGTGCTGCCTCCCGTTGCCCCGGGGAGCTGGTCCCCGAGGCGGGACGGGGAAGGCTGCAGCGTTGGGCATCAGAGTGCCCAGGCCTGAAGTTTCTCCCTTGGGCACCTTCCCCCTGTGCAGAAATGACCCAAGCCTCTTGTGTGGAGTAACCCCGCTGTGATTGCAGCAGCGCTGCTGCTGTCGCGGCTGTGCATGTGCTGGGTGATGCTCTCAGCTCTCAGCAGGGCTCCGTGCTGCTCTGCAGGATGAAGCACAAGTGAAACACCCCCTGCGCTGATCCTGCATGTGAAATAAAGTGGTGCTCTGCACTCCTGTACCTTTTTGGGATGGGTTCCTCTGCTTTTCTTTGAGACAGAGCCCTTAGACCCAGGCCAGGACACTCAGTGATGTTCTCTCAGCCTTTTGAAAGCTGTCACCCCTGTCCTGAGCTGGAGGAGCATGGCTGCAGGAACAGTGGTGTCAGCTGCAGGGCCTGAAGTCCATGGAGCCTGACCTTAGAGCAGCTCCAGTGCCTAAAGGGGCTGCAGGAAACCTGGAGAGGGGCTTGGGACAAGGGCCTGTAGGGACAGGCCAAGGGGAATGGCTTGAACCTGCCCGAGGGGAGACTGAGCTGAGCTCTTAGGCAGAAGCTCTTCCCTGTGAGGGTGCTGAGGCGCTGGCACAGGGTGCCCAGAGAAGCTGTGGCTGCCCCATCCCTGGCAGTGCTCAAGGCCAGGTTGGACACAGGGGCTTGGAGCACCCTTCTTTAGTAGGAAGTGTCCCTGCTCATGGCAGCGGCTGGAGCTGGAGGAGCTTTAAGGTCTCTTCCAGCTCAAACCAGGCTGGGGTTCTATGGTTCTATGAGACTCGTATTGCTTGGGTGCTGGGAGGGCAGCTCAGAAGTGTCACTGTATATTTGTCTTGCCCTTAGACTGTTCTCTGAGTAACAACCATTGGCCATATCAAGAGACTAAATTGTGGGGTTGATGAGTTTTTCATTTAGCCAGTATTTTTGTTCCTATGTGAAATTTGCCTTTTGTCTGCACTCACAGGTTCTTACAGCAAGGAAATCAATAAGAATTTCTTTAACTTCCTGGAAATCCCTAACCCGGAATGAAGTATTCCTTGCAGTTGTGCTGCTGAGTTGCTGGCTATTCCCCTGTGGGTAGTAAAGCATTAACATGCTGATGTGCCCAGCAAACAAAGGGAGAAAATTGGAACAGGTTTTAGACACATATGTATTTGCTGTTGCAGCAGTTTTCTGTAATAAATGCTTCTGGCCAGACTGCAATACTCTATAGCAGATTTTAACCATCCTTGGAGTGTCCGTCTGCATGCAAGCTCATCTGGATTAGTGCCTAAAAGGGCCAAAAAGGAGCCTGGGAGGCACAGCGTATTGAAAGGCAACAGCTCCTTTCTGGGATCCAGACACAGCAGGGCTTGAGAGCTATGAGCAGACGGGGCACTCTCGGCCTCCTAAAGGCAGCTGAACTGAGGAGCATCTGTTAAATCCAGTCCAGTAACCTTGCCAGCAGGGCTACCTTGCTGCACAGTGAGGGTGGGCTGTATTGCTGAAGCTGGGTGTGCTTGCTTTTGAGTTTCAACTGGTCTGTTTCTCTCTCATAACCAGAGGTTAACTGAGTGGTTGTATTTAGCAGTTTGTTTTCTGGGTTGGCTTATCGCAGGCTTTCTGTGGTGCTCAGGAATGTAATCCTTGCCCCACTCTGGAGTCTGCTCTGTAGCTGAGTCAGGAAAGCAATGGTTATGCCGCTGGGCAGGGAGGAGATGCTGAAGAAGAAGCAAGTCTTGGACTGAGAAATTATTTCAAAGCCTTTTCCTCCCTTGCCATCGTTTCTCTCCTGATGTTGGCCAGAGTCAGTAGTGGTGGCAGGTGGATGTGGTCTGGTGTGCCCTTGGCTCTGCTTCCTGTAGCAGCCGGTGGCTGGTGGCTCTCCTGCATCTCCTGTTGAGCTCTCCTTGACAAGGGTTTGTCACCTCCCTGGCTTGTCAGAGACCAGATCTGAAGGTCCTGAGCCCATACATAGCCTATTCCTTTGTACTCTTTCACTAAGGTAAAACCTGTTTCAATAGATTTGAGACTGATAGCACTGTCGGTCCTGTTTAACTGTTTGATAGGTGGTGCTGGGTTATTCTTTTCAATGCTGTTGGTTTAAAAAGAACACAACACCCAGCACTCCCATGGTTGAAACTGGAAGTTTATTGGGAGTTTATCTGAATTGCTTCAGGGTCTTAAATGCCTTGGCAATTTAAAAGGACCATGGTGGTCTGGCAGTGTTACTCAGCAGTACTTTTAAGTATTGCAACAAGAGGTTTACACAGAAGTATTCCACACTGACAGCAATGAGCCTTAGATCCTCAGGAATCAGATGCTTGCAAGGAGAGGCAGCCAGTTACTTTGACACATGCTTGGTCTGGTTTCCTGTTGAAATGAAGGGTGGTGAGGTGGTTTTGTGTGCTTTATTTCTTCCTCTTCCCTCAAAATCAGCTTGGGAAAGGTAAAGCCTGTTAGCCAGACAAGCCTAGGACCTGCAAAAATAGAGCACTCTTGTGCTAGTGGGAAGGTACAACCAAGTTGGGTGCTGGAAATGTTCTCTTCCTTAAATCTCTTCTGAGAACACTGGTAGTACGGAGTTTGGCTTGTGTAATTGAATGAGGATGAGGGGCTGCAGCTGGTGCCAGAAGTATAAATAGAAATAAATTGTTATCCTTAGATTTATTCTAAGTATGAGCTGTTTATTCTCCTGGAAATACTTTCCTCTGGTTTCTTTATTAGACTGTTGGTGAAGCTGCATGGTAGCCTTCACTATAGTCAGAATTCAGTACTGAAGTAATAACATGGTCTCACAGGGCAAATAATTTGCTATCCTGAAGATAAAGACATCTTAACGTATCAGCCCCGTAAAGACAGGCAAAGAAAACTGTACTGGGCAATTTTTATCTGGCATGTAACTGAAGAGATACAATTTAGATATCCCTGGCATAATAAAGTAAACCCCAGAGCATCTCAAGATCGCATTATTATTGAGCAAGGAAGAGATGTGGTAGATATTCCAAAAGCTAAATTCTGTTTTTCATTGACAAGAAAAACCTATTTTGTGTGAGCAGGGACAACACAAACCAGACCAATACCTCCTGTGTGTTAGCTAAGTGTATAAAAGACCTTAAAAAACCCCAAACAATAAAACCCTCAACCTACTCAACTACCTTGCTTTCAAGCTTGAAGAGATGGCAACACATAAATATAGCTCTCTTTTTTGAAGCACTTTAGGTCATTCTAGGATAACAAGGTAAATGGAAGGTGATGCTTGCCTTGCTATCCATACCCACCCCAGTCCACATCAGAAGATGGTGTAAAGCTGTTTAGTTTCCCTTTGTTTTGTGGACTTTATGGCATTTGCACCAATTGAAACCTGGGCATGTCTTATCATTGGGTTCTATTTTCAGTCCGATGTTTGTTCTGTGATGCTGCGAAAAAGAATGAGTACTGCTATGGTAGAAACAGCCCAAAAAAGGAAATCGTTTTGGTAACATGGATTACATAGCTTTGCATGTAAAATAGGTTAACTTGCAGTGAAGAAAATGGGAGACACCAACTCTTTAGCTGATAGATCCTCAGTTGCAATACATTTTTAATGCTTCAAATTCAAATATTTTGTGACTTACAGTATTTCTCCTCAAGTCCTCATTTTATGGTGAATGTACGCAATTATCTTTACTAAGTACTATCATGTTCTACTGCACTTTTCATCTCCAGTCTCATTTATTAGTTCTTCTACACCCAGACTATGTTGTTCCAAAGGTATTTTATTTGAAGCAGAGTGCAATTTAGATTCCACTCTGTCAAATTAGTTTCAAGAGGGGATTTTCTATGAAGATTTTGATGGAAATTCCCTGCAGGGAGACGTTAGGAGTAGCATGAAGTAGAGCTGGGCATCTGGGCTGCTAGATCAGCTGCTTCTAAAGGCTCTGTCCAACCTGGCATTGAGCACTGCCAGCGATGGAGCATTTACCACTTCTCTGGGCACCCTGTGCCAGCACCTCAGCACCCTCACAGTAAAGAACTTCTTCCTTGTGTCTAGCCTGAACTTCCCCTGTTTCAGTTTGAACGCATCTCCCCTTGTCCTATCACTGCAGTCCCTGATGGAGAGTCCCTCTGCAGCATCCTTGTAGCCCCTTTCAGACACTGGAAGCTGCTCTGAGGTCTCCACACATCTTCTCGTCTCCAGGCTGAACAGCCCCAATGTTCTCAGCCTGTCTTCATATGGGAAATCCCTGTATTATCCTCATGGCCTTCTCCATGTCCTTCTTACGTTGAAGACACCAGAACTGCACACAGTGCTCCTGGTAGCATCGCACAAGAGCAGAATAGAGGAGCAGGATCATCTCCTTTGAATGCTTTGAGGCTGCTGTTTTAACAACCTCTCTCAATAACCATGCTGAACAAAACCTGCGTCCTCTATTTCTCCAGTGAAAAGATATTTGTCTTGGGAAGTGATTTGCTTTTAAAAATCCATGCCACACTCTTGCTTCAGCTCCAGTGTGTTAGCCATACATCAGTAATGGCAAGTGACTGTTTTTTTCTGGGCGGATCATTTCCGCTTCATACAAGTGATACAGTATTTTATAGTAGCTAATTTCTGTCTCATTCATTTTTTAAATGAGTTTCCAAATGTTGTTCTGTGCAGATTGAGCACCATTTTTAACTTGGCACTAGAAACGTTAATAATGACAGTTTTTGTAAGAGAATATTAAGTTTTAATATTGCAGTTATTTTTAGCACAGAGATGTAGCGGATCTCATCTTTCATCTCTATATAGGCTCTTCTGGAGGGAGAAGCTTCTTAGCAAACTTT
Organism: Lathamus discolor; assembly: GCF_037157495.1. Classification (NCBI taxonomy): domain Eukaryota; kingdom Metazoa; phylum Chordata; class Aves; order Psittaciformes; family Psittacidae; genus Lathamus; species Lathamus discolor. The sequence continues at coordinate 20,609,484 of NC_088892.1, forward strand.
AATTCTTCATTATTGTAACTGAGGTAGAAGAAGCAGCACCTGTAAGTGCTCAGTGACAGAGGCCATGTGATGTCTTATTTAGCAAGTAAAATATCCAGTCTCGAAAGTCATGGCTTGTGTCAGTTAACCATGTGAGCAATCCTCCTGACTGCAGTAGCATCCCAGCCTGGTTTGTGTTGGAAGGGACCTCGAAGCTCCTCCAGCTCCAGCCGCTGCCATGAGCAGGGACACTTCCTACTAAAGCAGGGTGCTCCAAGCCCCTGTGTCCAACCTGGCCTTGAGCACTGCCAGGGATGGGGCAGCCACAGCTTCTCTGGGCACCCTGTGCCAGCGCCTCAGCACCCTCACAGGGAAGAGCTTCTGCCTAAGAGCTCAGCTCAGTCTCCCCTCGGGCAGGTTCAAGCCATTCCCCTTGGCCTGTCCCTACAGGCCCTTGTCCCAAGCCCCTCTCCAGGTTCCCTGCAGCCCCTTTAGGCACTGGAGCTGCTCTAAGGTCTCCCCTTCAGGAGCCTTCTCTGCTCCAGGCTGCCCCAGCCCAGCTCTCTCAGCCTGTTCATGGGTTTTGGTAAGGGTGATTGCAAGGTTGGGTGTTCAGATGCAGGACAGCCCGATGCCACCAACACACAGCTTTATACTTGGGTTACCCTGTGAGCAGCTGAGCCTCAGTCACTGCTGCAAGTCTGTGAGTCTGTTGTAGTTATGGCTGTCACCACATATTATGCTCTGAAAGCCTGCTGAGATCAATGGGCTGGGTCTGTTAGCCAAAGAGACGCAGCTTTTTCCAGACACCTTAAAAAAGCCCCAGCCAAACAACTTACAGCAATGGGAAACTTTAGGGAAAACTTCTGAGGCTTCAGCATTCAGTCCTGGGAGCTCATCTTCGCGTTTCTTTATGTGCAAACTGTCGTATCAAATGCTAGGTTTTGCTTTGCCCCTGCAAGTGAGCAAGCTGCTTTATCACAGGGCCAAGTCTGGGTGCTGCTGTGCCCAGAGCAAAGGAGTGATAGAAGCAACCAAAAAGAGAGGAGAGTGGAAGCAAACAGTTCTTGCAAGCGGGAATGATGGAGGATAAAGCTACTCATCTAGGAAGAGGGGGAGCACAAAACCAGTTATCTCTGCAGCCCTTGTGTAAGTTGGGGTCCAGCAGTTATGACCTCAGGATCTCAAGCACAGAGTATTGTATGGGTTGGGTCTTATCCTCAAGGGAAATTACTGTTTTTAAGGTGTGTGGTACCGAATTTCTTAGAACCGTATCAGTTTGATCCAGAGCCTGATCCAGCCTGCTGTCTTGTAGACACTGCTAATAGCCAATCCTGCCTAGTGTTTTGCTTTGATGCCCATTTTTGTTATCCATGAAAAACAGGGAATAGTTTCTCCTACTTCTCTTTCCCAGGTTCTTTGTGAGCATCTCCTCCCTGAAGTCCATGGGCAATTTGAGCTTCTCTTTTGGAGGTTTTGGTACAGAGCCTACTGTTCAGTGGTAGCGACTCAATGCTGATCTCTTCTAGTTCTCCTCTTTCCTCTTACACATAGGCTTTGTGTGTGAACTATTGCTCTTGTAACATACTGTTCCCTGGCTCTTTGAGGCAAGGCTTTCATTGTTTCTCCCCTGTTTTTAAACAGTTGTGCTTATTTATGATGGTTTTGCAAATAATCTAAGTACCTGTCAAGGAAATCACTTTGCTGAGCAGCAAACTGCCCACTCATCTTCCATACACACTGAAAGGAGGAAAAAATCACCTCATTTCTAACAAAAAAACTGGCAAAGTTTGGGAATGTGTCTGAAGAATAGTGCAGTTGTAGCTGTATTTGCCATGCTGAAAGGAAAATTGTGCTGCTCTCAGAAATACAGCTCACCCCTGCTCTTGTAACAGTCGTGTTTACAACCTGGTTTAGCTTGAAGGATCTGTTGGCTTGGCTTTGGTTTGCAGCTATTACAGTACCAAATCGGTGGTGATGTCATAGAATCACAGAATCACAGAATCCCAAGGGTTGGAAGGGACCTAAAAAGATCATCTAGTCCAACCCCCCTGCAAGAGCAGGGTAACCTACAGTACATCACACAGGAACTTGTCCATGAAGCAGTTTGAAGTGCCTCTTTCCAATCCAGCACCATGCCTATAATAAGACTGACATTAAACATTAATGTGCGTGCTTTTCTGATGAGCAGAAAGAGATGTAACAGTATATTACTTTTTAATTCCTGATTAAGACTTGAAGAGGGTGTCTTGTTCTATTATCTATGCAAATTGGTAGCAATGATGGCAATAAATCAGAAGAGAAGGACTTAAAATAAACCGCATCAATCCACTTGATGCATGATTGATTTCTCATGCTCATCAAACCTCTGGATGCTTTGTGGTTTTTCTTACTGCGACAGGGTTACTTGCCTTGATCTAGGATACTGAGTTGTCTGGATTACCTTTTTCTTCCTCGAATTGTTAGTCTGCTTAAGGCTAAAATTGGATGCTTCCAAAATGAACCTTATCACAATTAAGAGGGGATAAACTGATCAAGACAAATAGATGGGCCCTTCCGGAATCTGGTTTTAGCTTTGGTTTAGGTTTTTGTTTGGTTTCGTTTCTTTGCTTTACTTGGTTTTGCAGAAAGTGATGTCGCTCCTGAGACATTCCCTGCAATACTCTGCCTCCTTTTGTTAGCTGGGACAAAATGTCCATGCCTTAGACTGGGGCAAAATATGGGTGCAAATTAAGTGGTGAAAGGAATGCCATCAGAGTGATGTCTCACCTTAGACTCTTAAGAAAAGAGATGCCTGTTCTCTGGGTACACATTCTTTTCTTCTCTGAGATACTAGATAATTTTGCAGAATAACTTGATATGTTGTGTAGTGACAGCAGAACTTAATATTCTCTAATACGTTAATGACATTGAAAAGAATATATTAAGTGTAGAGACACATTTGTCTGCATTAACGTTACTGGGAACAGAATTAGGTTCATAATTCCTAATATGGATTGAAGTCTTCATAATATATAAAGAAGAAAAAGAGCTGTTAATATATTTCAAGTGAGTGAATGCTGATAATACCCAGAGCTAACTCACCGTGTCAGTTCTGCTCATATTTTGTCTCATGAATAGATTCTTATGTGCTTTTGACTTACATCAACTGATCCTTATTGGGTGTTACTGTGGTTTAACCTCAACAAGCAGCTGAGCCCCACACAGCCACTTACTCTCTCCCCCCCGTGGTGGGTTGGGGAAGAGAATCGGAAGAGATTGTGGGTTGAGATAAAGGCAGTCTAGTGGAAGTGATGCACACAAGCAAAGCAAGGAGCTCATTCACTGCTCCCCATAGGCAGGCAGCTGCTTGACCATCTCTGGAAGAGCATCGTGTATAATGGTGACTTGGGAAGACAAAAGGCATTACTCTAAATGTCATGTCTCCCCCTTCTTCCTGCAGTTTTACATGCTGAGCATGATGCCCTATGGTATGGAATATCCTTTGCATCATTTGGGGTCAGCTGTCCCAGCTGTGTTCCCTCCCAACTTCTTGTTCATCCCTAGCTTCTTCCCTGGTGGGGTGGGATGAAGAGCAAAGGCCTCGACTCTGTGTAAGAGCTGCTCAGCAACAGGGAAAACATCTCTGCGTTATCAACACTGTTGCCAGTAGAGATCTAAACCACATCCTATATTAGCTACTGTGAAGAATATCATCTCTATGGCAGCCAAACCTATCAATATATGAACTCTTAGCCCATAGCATATAAAAGCTAATAGGATTGAGCTTGCACCTTCTTCAGTTCTGTGCTAAGAGATGTCATGGTCCCAGAAGCTTCCACACCATTCCAGCAGTTCTGCTGGTGGGTAGTCACTCCTTAAGCTCTGCAATGAGGCCTTGCCTGCTGCTTGCAAAAACTGATGCTCAGTCTCTCAGGTTGCCCATCTTTGTTTCTTGCTCCTGCTGAGCCCATGGGAGCTCTGCAGAGTTCTCCTGTGTGTGGGCTTGGGGTGAGGCTGTGGATAGCTTACATCCACACTGCGTTCCACTGGAGCTTTTACCGGAATGATTTTCAGTCATTGGTGTGTTTCTGATCTTTTCACATAATGAATGCAGGTTTTGATCTACGGAAATTTGGTTCAGTTCCGGAGAGTTCTCCATAGGATTAAAGATAAGCTCACTCTGATAAGACTTTTTGATGTAAGAAGCTAACTGTTCTGTTTCTAACTCCGTTTGCTGTGATTGACTAGAGTTTGTGCGCTATGCTTTTCCAGTTTATCAAAAGCAAAGAAGGGAATTGGTTTTACTGGACTGGTGAGAGAACCCAGGCTGTTTTCTTGGCATTTTGTATGTAAGTGCAGTAAATAACTGTCCCTCCTAACTTGGAGAGACCAACAAAGGGATTTGAAGGACGAAAGAAGGAAGAATGGAGAAAGGAAGGAGGAATGAGACACCAATGGGGTTTGTGAGATAACATGGTTATAGAGAGCAGTTGATGCATCTCTTGAATATTAATGGTGGATTGAATTGCAGCAAGACATTGAGGAACCTCCACGAGTGAGTGACAGCTTTGTATTTTCTTTATTTGACAAGCAATGAGACTGTAGAAGTGTGCTTATGTGGGTGAGTGAAGGGGCTTAGAGGGATAGAAGGAAAAGGAAATAAGGCATCTTGAATAGTGTGTGTATGTGTGTCTGAATGTGCATAAGCATATGCTGGCATATCCCTTGTCCCGTCCCTTGCTCCTTGCTCAGGCACTTGTAGGGAGCGATCAGGTCCCCCCTGAGCCTTCTCTTCTCCATCTGAACCCCCCAGGTCCCTCAGCCGTTCCCCATCACACTTGGGCTCCAGGCCCTGCACCAGCTCCATTCCCTTCTCTGGCCCCGCTCCAGCCCCTCAATGTCTCTCCTGTAGTGAAGGGGCCAGAGCTGAGCACAGGGCTCGAGGTGCAGCCTCACCAGTGCCCAGCACAGGGGCACAATCCCTGCCCTGGCCCTGCTGCCGCACTGGTGCTGATACAGCCCAGGATGCTGGGGGCTCCCTGGCTGCCTGGGCACAAGCTGCTCATGTTCAGCTCCATCAATCAGCACCCCCAGGTCCTTTTCCATGAGCAGCTTTCCAGCCTCTCTTCCCGAAGCCTGGAGCATTGCATGTTGTTGTTGTCACATCTTGCACAAGCTGGGAACTTGTGCGCTTCAGTTTTCTTAAGCCTATTGTGTTTTCTAGCCCAAGTAGGAAAGCTGTGTAGAGAAAGTGTTAGGGGTGTGTGTTGAAGTGTTACAACCAGCATTTAGGGCGTGCTTTGCTAGCTCTTCCAATGACTACAAGAACTCTTACTGACTCAGAGAGCAACACTGCTAACGGGACAGCCAAAGCCGCCTTCCAAATCCCCTTAAATTATGCCTACTGATAGTAACATATATGATTGTGCACTCTCAGATTCTTGGCAGCATGAACAGAATATGGGAATACTCTTATGTATGTGTTTTTTGTGCCCTGTTTGAGTAATATTACCCCCCCAAACCGTAGCCAGTGTGACCAGCAGAATACTTCATTCCAGACCTTGTGGGCATGAGCAATCCTCTGTGCAATCCAGAGTGGAAAGATGGTTTCAGTCTCGAGCTGCTATTAAGTTTCCTGGTGCATTCACTAAATGTAGGATTATGGCTTCAGTGCTGTTGGGGTATGAGTTTAAATGAAACGCTCTGCAAAGGAATCAGGTAGTGCTTTCAGTGTGAGATGCCACAATGCAAGCAGCACAGGTTGCTTTTGAACGACCACAGCAATTAAAAGAGATTCAAGCCATGAAAGCTCAAACTGGTTTTTGAATTTCATTTAAATTGTTTCCTTAAAGTGATTTTTGTATAGAAAGTTGTTGGACTGTAAAAGAAACCAACTGCTTTAGGTGACGTCTCGGAAGTAATTACACACCGCATGCTGTGCTTCCATAAACCCGGGCCTGGTTTATGAATGCAAGGTGGGAAGCTACCAGGTTCGGTGTAGAGGTTTAATTGCTGAATATGCAGAAAGTCTACAATGAGCTTTTACTGGTTTACAAGCAATCGACTGACCTAAACTAACAAAACAGCTCTTTCACAGGTTCAGACAGACATCTGCGTTTCAGTGCTCCTGATGTGGGAATCGATGGATGTGTGGGGCTTTTTGTTGTTGTTTTTAAGGGCCATAATATTAATTTGGTAAACAATGAATGCCTGCTTTAAACATAAGCCAACAGGAACTGGGGCATTTTGCTGAAGGATGACATTCTGTTGGTTCATGCATCTTGCTTTACTTGAATGAGTGTTTCCAGTGATATCAGGAGAGCTTTTGTCTGTACTGGTGCTAGAGTTTGGGCCTTTCCATAGAGTCAATCACAGCCCAGAATATGGGAATGTCATTGGCTTGTAAACAGTTAGGAGTTTGAGTAAATTATATATATATATTCAGCTGAATTTGAAAGCCAGCCTTGTAACCTTAACCAGTTACCCTGGGAAACGATTTGACCTTGAGGTAAAACTGAACCTGAGGGTAACATTTTGCTCCTCCTCAACGTATCATGAAATTCAAATGGAGGAAAGACAATAGACTTGCATTGTGTGAAAAGCAATGAGTCCATCTCCTGTCCAAAACAGAAAGATCTCATGGTTTTATAGGTCTTTTAGTGAGAGGTGACTCCCGGGTTTGGTTTTCCCCTCCCACAGATGCTGCTGAAGCAGTGGGGTCACAGAAGTCCCTACGGAGTTGGCTGGAGGTGGTGGTCCTGCTGGTTTCCACCTCCCTTTTTGTGCCTTAGATGTGATAAAAAGGAGCTGGCGTCTTTTCCTCCTCAGAAATGCAACACGACCGTCAAGAAATCGGTGTGTTCCCACAAGAACTTTCTTGACAATGATGGGGATTTTAGGAAGGGCTGCGAAGAAAACAGAGCATAGAAATGTGCCCAGTAAGCAGAATTTCTAGGTCTTTTAATCTGCCACTTTACTGCTCTGCCCTGCCATTGTCTGTGCGCACTTTCAATGAAACGTAAAGCTGAATACATGATTGCATTTATTTCGTGGTGCTGGATCTAAAATAGCACATAAGAACCAAATAGAAAGGCTCTGAGTCTCAAAGCTACTTTGTCAGCATGTCTCACTGATAAGAACAGATATTTTTACCTCAAACCAAAAATGAAAACAGAAAAAACCCCACCTTTGAAGCATCTTTATCTTCGTGAAATGAGTTAATTGCTAGGGAAGCATGATTCATAAAACAAGAACACATCTGGGACGTAGCGCTTTTTCCCTGCAGCTCCCGGCTGAGCTGATGAGCTTCGGATTGTAGATTCGAGCTCATTTCACTTTTCAGCCTGAGGGAACTGAAGTGCTTTTTTTCCTGCATCCCTGGAAAGTGTCTAGCTGCTGACCTGTGGAATCAGTCTGGGCTGGCTGAATATGTAAGGAAGCAAAGCCACGTCGCGAGGACAGATTGGAGACGGTCCTTCTTGCTTCCCTCGTGGTGCAGTGTAGTCGTAGCACCTTCCTGGGCAATAAACACTTGAGTTCAAATCTGCTCAAGTGCAGGCAGGATATTGCACTGCAGATGAGTGCTGTTGCTGATAGCAGAGGTAGGGGACTGCTGACACCACTGCTCTGCTATCAGCCAGGCTGAACCCCTCTTTCTCTTCTTTATTCTACCTACTTGTGAGGTCTAACCCGAATTAACCAAAGCAGCTTTCTAGGCAAGCAGTGTGTTAAGCAGACTTTTTCCTACCTTTTCTCCGTAATGCAGTGTATTCTGCCATTAGGAAGGGGTGTCTTGCTGAGTACATTAAGATGCAGCAAACCTTCCCCAGAGGAGTTGTTACCCAGTGAGTAAATGTATTCAGACCTTCCATCCACTTTGCTAGAGCATCCGTCCCTTTTGCTTCCCCCTCTGCAGCATGGTCAAGAAGTTGGGTGCACCCAGCACCCTGAGACAAAGGTGTCCAACGTGAGGGTGTTTGTGGAGCACAAATGGTGCTCAAGGACCTTTGGAGAAAACTCAAGTAACAGTCATTTCACACAAAATTATACTTTTAAATACTCCTAGGCAGAGAATGTGAGCTGCCTTGTGTTTTGATGAATGCCTTGCTATCAGCGGCAGTGCTTGAGGGAGTACAAGCATTTGTCAGTGCAAGGAATATGGTATTAACTCATATCCAGTAAGGTATTCTGTTTCTTTCCATGCAAACATTATGGAAAATTCCATACAGGACTGTACAGTTATATGCACGTGTAGGTTTAAGCCTAACGCCTTTATAGGGAGCTGTGATGCTCAATATGCTCATAGATGGTTTTGATTTTTACAGTAGGTAAAAGAATACATGTTCTCACAGGTGTATTCATTTCATGTATTCTCTGTGAAAGACAGGTTAACCTACAGGCAAAACAGACCATTCTGTTGGGCTACTGCTCTGGAGGCCTCATGTAGCTTGGATTGCTAAGGGTGCCCGTTTGTGTTTCCCTCTGTCAGGAGAATCCCTGATTTTCAGTCTGTGCATGGCATAATCAGGAGATTTTCTCTTTTGAGCCCTTGGAAGTTAATTCCAAGGGAACAAGTGATCAGCAGGAAAAGTTTGGGAAGTTTGTGTGTTCATCAAGTTCATGTGTGCCTGGGATTTAATAGAGGGAAACTGAGGATGTTTGGTTTGTAAAGGCTGAAGAAGTTGTGGGTTGGAGGAGAAAACTGAGCATCCCATCTCAGGGTTTTCCAAGGAAAACCCATCCTGTTTCAGACACTTGGAAAAACCAAGCACACCCAAACAATGGAGACTTGTTTTCTTTGTGTTGCTTTTTTCTCACATCTTCTCTTTCATTTTTTTTTAAGAGGAAACACACGTTATTTTAGCTCTTATCTGGCATTTCCCATGTAGTTAATTAATGCATTCATTAATAAAGCCTAATTTATATACAGTGATAATAGCTTGCAAGCTTGCTTTCTTCTCTTCCTTTTTCACTGAAAGGATAAAGCTGGATGGTTTTTATGTTGCCCTAGCTAAATCTTCTCTAATCAATATCTCCTGCAAATCACCTGACTAATTTTATCTTAGAGTCATTTGAGGAGGATAAACTACAAAGCCTGTGCTTTGAAATGAACCATCTAGTGAGCAATATTTCAAACAGGCAAATGGATTAAGGCTTTTCACATACTTTGCTGCTGTTTTTATTGGAAGTGCCACTTTCTATTGCAGGTTTTTTTCTCCAGACCTGTTTTGTTCTTTCCCTTCTAAGTATCTGCCTGTATAATGGCATTACATCACTTGGTAGGTTTTGGTACCTTATCATTTTATATGTTAAGGCTATAGGCTGGGTATCTGCACCTTCCAAGCCCCATGTGCCAGCAGAGCAGCACCAGACAGTTCTCTCCCTCATTCAGACTCTGCAGCTTATGGAAAAGTATTCGTGAGCCTTGCACAAATCCTGTCACTTTGTGTTTAGTGGTTGATGCTGCCACTGCATAAGCAAGTTTGATGCTGCCTTGTTGAAGTTGCCTGAGAGCTTTTCCCTCCACTTCATAGAATCACTGAATGGTTTGGGTTGGGAAGGACCTTAAGATCATCCAGTTCCTAACCCCTGCCATGAGGGGGGACACCTCACACTAGACCATGTTGCCCAAGGCTCTGTCCAGCTTGGCCTTGAACACTGCCAGGGATGGAGCATTTACCACTTCTCTGGGCAGCCTGTGCCAGCGCCTCAGCACCCTCACAGTAAAGAATTTCCTCCTTAGATCTAATCTGAATTTCCCCTTTGGAAGTTTAAACTCATTATCCCTTGTCCTATCCCTTTAATCTTCCTAAAGCACTAAGTGGGGCAGGCGTTCAGCTGGCTGTTTCCTTGTGCTATCTGGAGATACTGAGAAGCTGTGAAACTCTGCAGCCAGTCAAGGTGATCCCTTTCTAACAAACCTCTGAGCTATTTAAATACACTGTGGTGGCAAATACGTGAAACCCAGCTTAAATGCTGATGCCTCCACATTTCTCTTTGCTTTGTGTTGGCTGTGGACCAGGCAGGCAGGAATTAACTCTGTGGTTGTTCTTTCATTAAGTGTGACAAAGAACTCAATTTATTGTTAAGCTGGTGTGGGAATTTCCTGAGGTTAGATGTAGGAAGTTGAGAGCAAAGCCTGCGAGTAATCTTGTAGAACTCAGCAAAGGATTGATTCAGACTTGGGAGCTGTTATTTTGGTGCATACTACTTGGGAGAGTCCAGCTTTAGATTAAGGAAAGTATATCTTGAAATGCTATGTGTTAGGAGTGAAGCGCACAGTGGATTCTTTTGTCTTTGTCAGCACTGTCTTGCTCTCTGGAAAGCTGAAAACTTGTGTAGAAATGCTTATATATTCAGTGCACAAATAGTGCAGGATAGGAACTCAATTTTTAGGTTGAGTGGGGACCTCTCCACTGCCTCCTGTGCTTCACTTCCACATCTATAGAGTGAAGGTATCTTCACTTGCTCAACATGGATAGAAGACACTTGTTAGGATGACTGTTACGGTACAATGACTTTGGTTCCTTCTGTGCATGGACTGCCTATATTACTTTACTTACTCGCTACTTTCAGACCATATATGCTCAACTTGGATACACAGGGCAAAGATCTTGAAATCCCGTTGTCTGTGGGGTAGTTTCCAATTTGTGATTGAAAATCACAATTAGAACTAGAACACAACCATGAACTAGATGATCTTAATGTCCTTTCCAACCCTAACTATTCTATGATTCTATGAAATCCCCTCACAGTCAGTGAAGAGGCGACTGCTCACTTGATCCCACATTTCTCCTTTAATTTCAGTGGCTGCATTGCTGAGAGACAGTGAGTATAATGGTAATTTAGAGAAGGAGTTTATTTTTAAGACAAAAGAAACACTTGAAATTGCCTTAAATGGCTTTGATCCAGGAAAAGAAAGTTGAGTTTTGAGCACTGGGGCACAAAAAAAAGCCTACAAGAGATGTTGCTCTCCGTAGATGCTGGCATGAGTTGATCTGTATGGTTAGATTTAATGTGATGGCCAAACAGACTTGAATAGCACATGTAATCAGTGGCATAAAAAGGGATATTGTCTTTATACTTGTATTTCTGATTGGATGCTGCTGGCGTTCTGCGTGCCTCTGCATTTATCTGTACGTTTCCCAAGTGCCTGATTGTCATATTGTAGTTTATTGTGTAGCTTCCTGTAAGTCTGTACAAATCCTAACTTGATGCAAAAAGATATAGCAGAAATTTGCAGTGTCTTTCATTATCTTCATGCTGCTCTGTCTTCAGCTTCTGACACCTAAAGCTTTATCTGTTCCAATTCTAGTGGATTTTTCTGTGATAAATATTAACTCCGGACAATCAGAACAAGAGACAAAGCTCATAGACTTATGCCAATACAAATCAATAGAACATGAAAGCAAAAGCCAAAAGATAGTTACAAGCTGAAGTGCATTGACAGCTGATGGATAGCGCTTTCCTCTGGTAGTCCGATTGAAGTTAAATTTGGCCTTTGCATAAGTTGAAAGAGAAAAAGGCTGAGAGTGGGTTTGTCTTTGGCTTTCATCTTCAGTAAATATAAATCACCAGTGATGCTTGGACTGAATCGTAATGGTGGCGGCTTCTGAGGTGCAAAAGGAGGGGAATCACGTTGTGTTATCAGAACTTCGTGCTGCCTCCAATATCTATCACACCACCTTCAATTTTGACTTCCAGGGTAGTTACTGAACTGTGTTCAGGAAGAGTCTGTGACCCTTGGCATGTTTGCGAGGCCACGCAGAAGCATACAGATAGCACTTCTAACGGGGCTGTTCACAAACTCTTCCATGCATGCATGATCTGCTGATGCTGAACTGTGCGAAATGTTCTCTGTAGCAGGCAGCACCCACACTGCCCTGCGGTTCACTTAGTTCCTAGCACAGCCGCAGAGCATCAGTTGCTCTCAATTTGGTGAATTACTTGAAGTCTCTGTTAATCTCATCAGGGAAATCGTGAGAAAGTTTAAATGCTACAAATACTGTGCAGAGTGGTGGTGGTACTGAATAGTTTAGGTTAAAGTGGTGCTTATCAGTGACCTTCTGCAAATGTCAGGGTATGGTAAAGTATCAGACATTGGACTGTGCTAATAAAAGTACTTATTAAGTTCCCTCCTTGAAAGCACAGTTACGTCAGCAGTCACAGCGTTCCTGAACAGTGCGTTATGACAAGGTGTTAAGTCCTTATATGAAATTTGAATGCAAGCACATTAACCTTCTTCTCTCAAAGTCCTTCTCTCCTTGCATCTGCATCTCCCTGCCTGCTGGAGCAAGTCCAGAGGGGGCCATGGGGATGCTGCGAGGGCTGGAGCAGCTCTGCTCTGGAGCCAGGCTGAGAGAGCTGGGCTGGGGCAGCCTGGAGCAGAGAAGGCTCCTGAAGGGGAGAGCTGAGAGCAGCTCCAGTGCCTAAAGGGGCTGCAGGGAACCTGGAGAGGGGCTTGGGACAAGGGCCTGTAGGGACAGGCCAAGGGGAATGGCTTGAACCTGCCCGAGGGGAGACTGAGCTGAGCTCTTAGGCAGAAGCTCTTCCCTGTGAGGGTGCTGAGGCGCTGGCACAGGGTGCCCAGAGAAGCTGTGGCTGCCCCATCCCTGGCAGTGCTCAAGGCCAGGTTGGACACAGGGGCTTGGAGCAAGCTGCTCCAGGGGAAGGGGTCCCTGCTCATGGCAGGGGTTGGAGCTGGAGGAGCGTTGAGGTCCCTTCTGACACAAACTTTTCTATTATTCCATGATTCTGTGATTCCATGATCCTATGCAATATTTCCCTCCTCTATAACATGCTGCCAGACCTGAGCACTGCAGAGACCTCCATGACAGCGCACTAACAGGCACGTCCCAGCTGGCTGAAGGCCATCAGATAGCAAAGCCTTTACCACCGCATTCCCATCCCTCTGTGAGAGTGCTCTTTGTCACTGTCGAGAGATCCGTCTGATCAACAGCTGCTGTGAGCTGGCACTTACAGCTCGACCTGCTGCTGAGCTTCTATGATTGCAGCAAGGCTTCTTCGGGAAGGGGTTTGTCCCTGCCTGAGGGAGGTCTTGTCCTGCTCTTTGCAATCAGGACTGGTCTGGTGCTTGCCATGTTAATATCATGTGAATGGCAAGAGTGGGAATGTGATAATGGCATCTCTTGAGTTGGAGGAGGGCTGTATTTGTCTTACAGGTTGTCTTATGGTATGACAAAACTTACAGATCTATATCTATCTATAGGGGATTTCAAGCATAAAATGCTGCGGAGACCTTAGAGCAGCTCCCAGTGCTTACAGGGGCTGCAAGAAACCTGGAAAGGGTTTCTTTAAACAGGGGCATATAGGGGCAGGACAAGGGGGAATGGCTTTAAACCGATGCCCTTTGTAATTGCCCAGTGGCAGCTCACACCGCTTTCCCTCCCTTAGTTTGGCGTTGCCAGGCTTTGTGTTAGAGGGTTTCTTCATTCAAAAGCGTGCCCGTATCTTCTCTCTTGCATGAATCACGCATTATTTTCACCCCATAGAAAGCAGCCCTTGACAAATATCTGTCCTTTTAACCGCACATAGCCTTCTGGCTTCTATCTAAAATGTGAGCCAATTTGTTAAGATGGCCAGTGTTTAATTGCCAGCATTGGCTTGCTTTGGATATAGTAAACAGGCTGAAGCTGTTCAGTGCCTGAAAGTCAGGAAGAGGCTGTTGCTGGGTCCCCAAAGCGTTGTGGATGCTTTAGTCACCACCGCTGAGATATTTTGCACCTTTTTAACTGGAATAAAAGGTCCGATAACTTGAAGCGAACACCTGACCTTTAATGTTAACTCTTAACCAGATAATGGTGGGGCAGGAGGAAATTTCACTGTGTTCTTTATCCTTGTGCCAAGTTTAGCTGCAGGTGGCTATGCTGTTTGGTGGAGGTCTGTTTGATAAGCTTTAGCCAGGGTCTCCTGGTTGTGGAACAAGCGCAGAGTGAAGGTGAACAGAAACTTGATTGAACAGGAGAGGCAGTGCTGACTAGAGCCTGCTTGGGCCATTCACAAGTGAATTCCTCCCTTGAACAGAAGCTAATGAATAAAAGGTTTTCTTTGGGAGCATAGGAAGTATTAATGATTTGGTAATGTCTCCTTTCTCCTTCCTCTTTCACTGAGACTCCTGAGCCTGAGGATGCTCTCCCTGGGGAGGTTCAGTATCAGTGGAGTAAGGGCACGGGGTACTTTGCAGGGTTGGAGCCCAGGTCTGTAGTAGGACATGACAAGCTGCAGAAGCTACACACAATTAGCTTAAGGGAAAAATCTATGCTCTCTGTGAAGATAATGTATTTAGCTGGTTAATAGAGGGCCTTTTGGTCTGCGGATGCCGAGTCATTTACTAATTGCCTCACTTGCATCATTGCATTAAATCTGAGATCTGATCTCTCCTCTGCTATGCCATAGAGCAAAAGGAAATCATGTGCAGCCTCCGATCTGCTGGTGCACGTTGACCTTTGGAGCCTGGGTTCTGTCTGGAGGAGCAGCACAGGGTGTCCAGGAGCATTGCATCCTCCAGCTCTGCTCCTGCCCATGGAAAAACCCACAGTGTGTCCACAGGCTGGGCATGCTCTGGAAAATAAACCAGGTCATGCCTGGTCAGGCTTTGCTGGGAATGCATCTCGACCTCTCTGTATTGTCATCCTTAAAAAGAGAAAGCTAAATTAGTGATGAAAGAGATTTTGGGGGCCCAGGGGTGTGTTTGCAGTGCAATGGACAGTGAAGCAAAAGCTGCACGAAATTAAATGTTCATATCCTTTGAAGTCAGGCTAGGGTAGTGCGAGACTGTTTTGATTCATGGCTGCTGGCAAAAATAAAGCAGGTTGTCAGCGAAGAAAGCCTTTCCTTAAACCTATTTATTCCAGCTAAAATATTCAACCCACTGGTTGGTGTATTGGTGCTGGCAACTACTGCAAAATTAGTAATGCCTCAGAGCTGCCAGGAGACAAAGCAAAGGGCCTGGAGTGAGCCCAATCCTGCGTTGGTTGTTACTCTTGGAGTGATGTGGCATTGTTCTGCAAAGGGCTGTAGAAGTATGAGTGAAGCAGTGGGACTAATGAAGCCCCACGTTACAGCATCACAGCTTGTGGTTGAGTTGTGGAGTGTCTACTCAGACCTTTGTCCTATGGATCCTTACAATTGCATGAGCCTTGTTCCCTTTGACTGCTGTATTATTAGGCAGACAGCTCCTTCCTTTAAAAGCTTAAATCCCAGAGTGGTTTGGGTTGGAAGGGACTTTAAGCTCATCCAGTTCCAACCCCCTGCTACAGGCAGAGACACCTTCCACTAGAGCAGCTTGCTGCAAGCCCCTGTGTCCAACCTGGCCTTGAGCACTGCCAGGGATGGGGCAGCCACAGCTTCTCTGGGTGACCTATCCAAGAAGGGACATGACAGGCATGTGAGAACATGCAGGGCACAACCGGTCCAAATAACGGGGAATTCTGACCACTCCTTAGTAAGAGGAGGTGACACACTGCTATAGATGCCTCCTCTTTACCATTAGCAGAGCCTGAGTGGCAGACCCGGGGGTCTAGCACACAGGGGGAAAGTGCTCTATGCTCCCTGTGATGCAGTCGGTGAGGGGCAGGCTGTGTGTGATGTCAGGAAGTCTCCAAAATGCGTGCCTGCTCGTTCCTGGCTCTCGTGCCAGTGAGATGGGTCTGCGTCTCTCCAAAACAGGGTTGCTGCTTGCCTGGGAGGGTAAAGAATTTGATGGATGCGTTTTTGGACCCTGATTGCAGCGGTAAATAAGCTGAGCAACGCTTTGAAGAATGTTCTTAATAAGAAGCCGAAAGTAAAGTCTATTTTTAAAACACCTGAGGTACACAAGCAGATAAGGCACTGAAGATGCCTATGTGGCAGCAAGTTTAGAGAAGCTAGATTTATACACATGTCCTCTTCAAGGACTGTCTGAGCTAGGAATGAGCTCGCTGGGCTGCCGAAGGCTTTGTTTGTGAAGCACTGGACATTTCACTGCCTTGATTAAAAGGTTCAGTCTTCACAGCTGCGTTTTCAGCATTGTAAAGAAGCAAACCACAAGCACCCTTAGCTTGCAGGTACCTCCTGTGAAATGGCTGTCTCTGAGAGGAGTAGCTGAGGACCTGAATGCATAAACGTTGTGTGACCTGATCTGTGTGGCTGTGCATCAGTGGGGTTTGTGCTAGATGGCCCATTTTGACCTCCGTTATTCTGATGTCCAGTAAAATTACTTTGAGGCTATTTCCTGGCAGAAGCAGCTGTTTTTAAAGCAGGATGGGCTATATTTAATTTGCTTCAATTAATTTGCTCATCATTTAGGCTGGAATTCCATACTTTACTGTTCTGTTTCTTAATGCAGTTTCCATTGTGCACGTTGCTAATAACATGCTTTGCTTTGTGTCTCCCTGAGAACTTCCTGGGAAATCTATCTCCCATTACACTGACTACTGTCTGCATCATCTGATGCTTTTTGGTGACATTAGTGGCCTTTGATAAGCTCTTCCTAGCAAAAGTTTATCCTTGTACCCCATATCAGAAGGCCAAACCTCCCCATGTTCCATCACCCCAAATCAATGTATGTGTAGGCTAGGGGGAAGGCATCCAGGGATGCGAATGGAGCTGCTGCCTCCAAGGGCTGATTTCCTGGTGAATGTTTCTCCCTTGGCTCTGGCTGCTTCTGTGATGCTAAAGTTAGCGTCTCACTGGCGCACATATAGAACTTCCCTTCTCACCTTTTCTAGCTCACAGTCTCTGTGTCTTCTACAGAGATCTCAGTGTAAACATCCACAAGCAGGGTGCGTGGATGCAGGGATGTGACAGCCAAGTGGTTAATTATAAATGAAAGAAAAACCCCTTTAAGCTGTGCCAGTCCATTCAAGTGATCCAGATTTGTCTGATAGCCTGTGTGATCATGCTTCAGTTAACTCTGTCACAGTGGATTTCCTGCGCTTTGCGATCTCCCCAATGTTCAACTCTTGTTCATTGTTTTTGACACTGAATTTTGCTGTAAACCTTTGAAATGGTCAGAAATGATGAGCTAAAAAACCCACCCTAAACCCTGGGTTTTTAACAGTTTTTCTGCTAGATCTCTGTCACAAAGCCATGTGTGGTATTGATGGAGGATTTATTTGGAATATGAGAAGAGTTTCAACTGGTCATCCAGACATGTAATTGTAATGAGCAGTGATATGCTATAATTAGACACCAGTGCTATAAAATTGTCTGAAAATCAACAGATGTGAAGGGAATGGGGGCTATTTTTAGACTAGGACTCTAGATGGGAGAAGAACATGATTCTAAACCAGATTTTGATTTATAACACACTGGAGAATCCAGAGACCAGGGAGCATCTCTTCTGTAGAAGTTCATGTATAGTAGCAGGTGCCTCTATCCCTATAGCTGGGAGCAGACTCAGCTTTGGAGTGCAGCCAGGGCACTTATAGGACTACTTTGAGTGCAGGGCTGAATGAAATCATGCTGTTTTTTGCCTGCTGAAGACCATCCCTAGCTTGCCCTCTCGACAGCTGTCTTCATGCTGTGGTCTCTGGCATCTCCTCCTGTGCTGCCTGCTGCAGCAGGAGAGATGGATGCTGCTGTTTGTATTACAGCTTTAAATCACTCCAGCAGCGAGCGGTTTTATGCGTGTGATTTAACTCTAGAGGAAACTGCTGCTGAGGACATGACAAAGGATGGAGCAGTATGGAGGGCTTGTACTGAGGAGTGCTGAGGATTTACATCCTCTTTTGTTTAGTTGATTCTTTAGAGTCTAATGGTGGATGCTGGCATATAAGTGCACAGCGCTGAGCCCTTGGTCACCAGGGATGCAGTATGGATGGATGAAGCCCTGATCTGAGTGGGGAGGGGACATGGTATCAAATGCAGTGTGGGAGAGAGCCAAACAGGAGCTTTTGCAGCTCTGGTGCTAACGGGAGTGTAGGATACAGCCTTTTTACCTCCTTGAGGGAAGTCCTTGTCTCACAGGGAAGTAGATGGGCTCATAACTTGGACTGTGTGACCCCTCTTTGTATCAGGTCTGCAAACCCTTCTTGTCCTCAGTAACCCTCACTGTAGCTGGTGTTCATCTTGACTGATAGGAGCTTCCTGTGCGAGGACCAGGTTGTAGGCAGAGATTTGTTACTATCATCACCTTTAATAGCTTATTGGAAAAAAGAGAAAGACTACTTTTTTAATATATTTTAATTTATTGATCTTTTATTATCATGGAGCTAGAAATGTCTGGGGATATAATTGGAGAAAATAGTGATTGCAGGGCTTGCTCCTGCTAGTAGCTGCTTCCCATAGGTACAGTATGTTATAACAGTGTGTCTAAGACATCATTTTAATTGGTCTGATGCAGACCTTCCCAAGATGAATGATTTGTCTTCATTTTATTGCTTCATTTCTACTTCATTACTTCATTTGTTACCTGTCATAAAAGTGGAGACAGGAAGGCCAGTGTCTGTATTGAGGATGCAGAGGACCAGTGCCTTTTGTAAATCATTCTGATGGTGGTGAACGTTTTTATGTCTGTGATCCGAGCTCTGGAGGAAATTGCTGCTCAACTTCCGACGAAACAGAACGGAGCACGATAAAAGAGCAGGAAGGGCCAGTCTGGATAATGGGGACAGAAGTTGTGGCACGTCAGTGGCTGTAACTTGTGGGAATGTAGGAGAGAGAAAACAGAACTTGTACAACATTCCTCCACTTTTTCACTTAGTATAAGCTCACGTGGCCTAGGCAATGGCAAATAAGAAGAGTGAAGGCAGAAATGCTGCACAATGACCTACGTCAGTTTTAGTTCTTTTTTTTCCCCATTTCTTTCCCCATCTTCCTAAGAAGAGAGCACAGGCAAAGCGTTCCTTTTCCTGCCAGTGTCACAGAAAGCATTTAAGATGGGCTGCAGTTCATTGGCCCTGCTTTCTGTGGTATATAGCTTGAACAATTTGTGAGACCTATATAAAACAAGCATTTTATTGTTGGGCAGGTAAGGTCTTTGAAGGAATGCGGAAAGCAACAGATGCTGTAGACCTCTTGCCTGTGTTGCGTGTTTTCCCACCGTACATAGACCACCTTCTTCCTCCTGCCATTCAAAGTCACATCTAGCATCCTCAAGGACTACGTTTTTGCTCCTGTTGGGTGTATGGACACTGAAAGGAAGCAGAATGAGTTGGATCCTCCTCAGACTGGTGCCAGCAGAGCAGTGCTGGTAGTGTTCCAGTTGGAAAGGCTCCTGGATGAACGGCATCAGTCTGCAAAGTTTGCTCTTTTGTTCTTGTTTTTCCCTTCGTTGGTTTTTTGGGTTTTTTTTTCTGTTTTTTCTTCCTTCCTACAAAGCTGTTGGAACTCGTGATGTTCTGATTCTCTCCAAGTTTGCTGTGCAAGTTTACTGTGCAAATAAGAGCGCAAGATCAGTCCCCGCTGCTCTATCGTACCATTTGTGTACAAGCATCTTATACATGTGCATTGACTTACACTGTAGCAAGCTGGTTTTTCTGTGAGCTCACAACTGCTATCATTTGTGACCTGTTCTGTGGCTTATCCCATTCACTGTGACAGGACTATGATCATTCCCTGTTCAACCAAAGGCACGGATATCAGTAGTAGGAATCATTGAGTCCCAGGCTCTGCAGGACTTACTTGGAATCCCAGAGTGGGAGAAATGCAAGCTTTGGGGCTTTGCAGGGTGTCACTCATACAGCCAAGCTGAGGCAGTGTAATTCCTGGTCCCAAGCAGCAGGGAGGTTTTAGGCTTATCCACCCCTTGTTGAAGAGGATGTGTTGCATGTGCATGTATGTAGTGTGATGTGTTATTATTGTGTACAATGAGAAAGTTGGGGCTGTTCAGCCTGGAGAAGAGAAGGCTGCATGGGGACCTAATAGCAGCCTTCCAGTACCTGAAGGGGGCCTATAGGGATGCTGGGGAGGGACTCTTCATCAGGGACTGTAGTGACAGGGCAAGGGGTAACGGGTTAAAACTGAAACAGAGGAAGTTTAGATTGGATCTAAGGAGGAAATTCTTTCCTGTGAGGGTGCTGAGGCACTGGAATGGGTTGCCCAGGGAGGTTGTGAGTGCTCCATCCCTGGCGGTGTTCAAGGCCAGGTTGGATGAAGCCTTGTGTGGGATGGTTTAGTGTGAGGTGTCCCTGCCCATGGCAGGGGGGTTGGAACTGGATGATCTTGAGGTCCTTTCCAACCCTAACTATTCTATGATTCTATGATTCTATAAGGTGTTTTTTTCCCTTGTAGATTGTACATTTCAGTGGCTCTTCAAGAACTTAAAAATGTTGCATATTTTCCTCAAAACCCATCCTTTGAGTCTTGCTATTCTCAAGGGAGCAGGATCATGAGCAACATTCCAGAGACTCTCATTGCATTGTGCAGCCGTTGCCTAATTCCTGCTCGAGTTGTAATTATGCCGTTTCTTTTTTCCTGAGAGCACTCTTGGCACCGTTTACTGAAGGTGAACTGGCAAATATGTAATGTCTTGGAATAAAAATTTGCCATTTACTGTATAGCAAATGCCTTGCTCCAAAGCATCTTCAAGCTTAGCGTGTGGATGACATCGCACGGCTAAAGGCCTCAGCTAGCTGACCTTTAGCATCCCTCTAAAAATAGATCCCTCTCAACGCTGGCTCTCGTTCAGCAGCAGGTGGGGTTGTGCAATGGGTCTTCATTACCTCTGGCACTTCCTCACTGAAGCATGTGAAAACAAGACAGGTTTTCAGTGTGCATTGTACAGTAATAACCTGTATTTCTCAGAGGAAAGACTTGCCATTGCCTTACACTTTTAAATGTCTTTAAATAAAAGAAGTATTGAACGCAAAGATCAATGCCTGCATGACTGAAAGACACACACCATCTTTTGATTCCAGTTAATCTAAGCTTGAAGGTATTGATCTGCTTCAGCCTAATATTAGCAGGAGCAGTTCAGGAGGAATGTTTTGTAATCATCGGGGCTTATAGAATGTAATGACAAGATTGAGAGCCCTCGTTTTGAATAAAGGCATGGATTAATTCATTGACTGAAGCACAAGTTCAATCTGATGGAACCCGAACCAGAATTTCCTTTCTATTCTTTGAGCTGTACCTAACAGCTTTTGGAAGACATTAATATGCATGTGAGTTTTGTTCCTTTATCTCATGATAAAAATGTATTTAGCTCTTCTTATGCCCATCTTTAGAGGGAGGATAAAAAAATCCAACAAAACAGCAGGAGTGCTATACTTGAGAACTGAAATAAACCTTCTGGTTTTAATTGTTGTGTAAACAGTGTATCAACAATGATGAGATAGTTTGAAAGTGGGAGCTGTGACTGGTGTTTCAATATAAGTGGAAAATTCACTCCAAACCAATGTGCAATCCCTTTTAATTCTTACTGAAAATGGCATTCTCTTGTGCATTCCTTTAGTCAGATTTAACGGCTCAAACAGCTTTAGGACAACTGGGGTTGTTCTGGTTGATCTTTAAAGGTCTCTTCTGACTTAAACTAGTCTATAATATATGACTATTCCCATGTATGTTTTAAACTTTATATACATAGTATGATAGCATCATAGAATAGGGTTGGAAAGGACCTTAAGATCATCCAGTTCCAACCCCCTGCCATGAGCAGGGATGCCTCACACTAGACCAGGTAGCCCAAGGCTCTGTCCAACCTGGCCTTGAACACTGCCAGGGATGGAGCATTTATCACTTCTTTGGGCACCCTGTGCCAGCGCCTCAACACCCTCACAGGGAAGAACTTCTTCTTTATGTCTAACCTGAACTTCCCTTGTTTCAGTTTGAACCCATCACCCCTTGTCCTATCACTACAGTCCCTGATGAAGAGTCCCTCCCCAGCATCGGTAATTGCTGGTGCTGAGCACATAACATAGTCATACTTACTATTATTCGAGCTAATGTGTGTAGTGTAAAAAATAAAGATAAAACAAAAGTTATTTTTAGGCAAATACACTGAAGTCTCACTGCCAGGATTGCCTGTGTTTATGAGTCTTGTTGGGGAACTTTGGAAAGCATGGATAAACTGGGATTTAGAGTCCTGGGCTGCTGTTCACATTCTGTCTCAGCAGCTGGAGCTGCTGTAATTGCTATTTCCATATTGTATCTATCCAGACTCTGTTAGAACTGTTTTGTGGCATAGTGAAATATGAATGTTTTCTGTTTCTTAATGGTGCGTACAGGGGTGGGCAGGTCTAGAATGGGCTATTTAAGAATGAAGCATCCTACTAGTTTTGATGCAAGGAGATCCCTTCAGTATATCTGTCTATATATCATGTAGAACAAAATATAGCTGGGTTGTGAAACAAGTCCTGCTAGACTGTATCAAGCTACCTGGTCCTGTCTTCTGCAGCCCTGGGGCCATGCTGAGTGTTGCGGCCTCAAGATGCCATGGCTGGTGATGATCAGTTTGAGGATTTGGGTTTTTGTCACCAGTACTTGCCATGTAGCATTCATTATTTTATTTATATATATATTTATGTATTTTATTTATGTTATTTAATTCATTATTTTATTTCTTTATGTTCTAACACTGTGTTTCTTTTCAAGCTACAGTGAAATGTAGCGGACGTCTGTGAAAGTCACTGGCAGTACCATTCTTACCCCAATTCAGAGCTTGCAGTACAGGTACACCCTGTGCTTTCATCAGCAACACAGGTCAGAGAGAAGTTTGCTGATGTGCCTTTCGGTCCTTAATTATGATAGAACTTATTTAATGTCGTTTTCTCTACGCTTTTATTGTTGTGTTTAGCCTGATTCTGTTGCTTTTTGTGCACAGACTTACTGGTTAGGTAGGACCACTGTCTGCCTGACTGGAGGAGCAATCTAATTATAAGTAAAAGAGCACATTCATGAGAAACTAATTATAAACCTTGTGCTAGTGATACTTTCATGATACTTTCCATGTTCTCTTTGTATTACATGCATTTCTGAGTGTGATAACCCTGAAGTAGCCTTCCAGTAGGAGCAATGGAATCAAACATTGTTCTTGGATGTGGTACACTGATGCATGAAAAAGAGACAAGCAAATAAGTGATAAATCACAGCAAAAAAGACATCTTTGTGCAAAATCCCTGAGTGTTTTGATGCAAAATGAGCCCTTCTTATGATGTTGGTTTTCAAGTTATTCTTTCAGTCACATTTTAGAAGTATTTCAAGTTCGCTGCTGTTTGGAACATGGTTATTTTCTGTATAACAATCAATTTCCTGCATGTCACAAATATGCCTGAAGTAATCAGGTTGGGAATCCAGATCCCAGTCAGCTGGTGCCCTTCCTGGCTGACCAGCATCTAATGCAGTCTGCTTTTTATACTGCGCAAGGCAGTGAGGCAAGGGAAGAAGCAGATGTCGTTAGAATGCCTGTGTAATAACAAATGCATGCAATTATATCCTGCTGGGTTCACATTTAATTTTTTTCCAGAATCAGGTCATTTTTGCAGGAAAGTTTTTACATTGCCAAAACTTGTTCTGCATCTTTGAGCTTTCTTTTTATTCTCCTTGGAAATGCCACTTTAGAGTAAGCCGGGTAAAGTGCTGAAACCACATTAGACATGCAAATAGGGAAGATACAGTTATAAAGACTATACAACAAATCTATTTTGCAGCATGTTGGTTATTCTGAAGTACTTTCTGTTTAGGATCCTTTTTTGTTTGATGAAATTGGTTGATGGTTTGACATCTTTAGAATAAACAGACGCCCATGCTGAAGTGTTTCTCTCAAGCTGAAACAGAGCCAAGAGCTGCACCATGCGGCAGTGAAGTATGTCTCCTACTCAAGCATCTCCTCCCCATCCCTCCGGAGTTTTAAGTTTTAATTGCATACACTTTTTGTCAAGTTGCAGTTCTCTCCTTTGTTATGTCCTCCAGGTAATGTAACAGAGAACAATCTGTGCACCGCATAAACCAGTTTGACGTGTTTGTTATCCCTTCTTCCCCGTACATTAGCTGCAGTCAGGTCGGATGATTTAGCAGGGCTAAGCTGGTAGGCTTTTATGTTGTAGGCGCTTCAGGTTTGTGATGAAAAGCTATGCTTGTTGGATGATTTCTTCCCACTGTAAAGAGAGAGCATTAAAAGAGCATTTCAAACTTTGCTTAAGTAGCAAATGACAGGTACCTCCATGTATGTGTGCTTGTGCTTCATCTCAGCCAGGCTTTGTTAGTCAAGAAGCAGTAGAAGGATCCAGAAAGAGCTTTCCTGATGGTTTCCTTAGCTGATGTCAGTTTACTGACATTTCCCTCTATGACTGAATGATTACTCTCTTACTTCCAGGTCTTAAAATAACCTCTGTTGTTTCTAGAAGAGGTTTAATAAATAAGAATACATGAATATGTAGTATTTATTAGCACGGGATGTGGATAGCTTCTGGCTACTAAAATTGCTTTGTCAGGGAGAATATGAAAGAGGAACAGGATCAGACACCAAGAAGAGTGTTAACATTGCTGGTGGGTGATGAAGAAGGTTTCTTACATGTCCCCAGAAAGAACAGAGGCTGTGCTGCCCACGTTGGGTTCAGCTCTGGGTGCTGCTGGGGGTTTTGGGTGAGATTGGCAGCAGAAGGATGTTATTACCTGCATCCATGCTGGTAAGGGGGATACTATCACCCGCATGCTCCTGAGGAGGATAGCAGTGATGCTGGTGCTGATGCTCTATTTTGTTCTATGGACATCTGATGGCTTGGGTATTAGGTTGAAATTTGGGAAGTTGATTTCCTCCTGAAACAGGTTGATTGCAAGGAGAGCTGGGGTAGGACAGAACCCACCTCTGAGGTTCACCTTGATCAGTCTGTTGCTGTTTTATGCTTACTCCTGCTCTTAAGTTTATGCACTGCCCTTCATGAAGAAATCCAAGGTAGCTTCAAAGTTAGTTCCATATCCTATGTAATTCCTAACAGTACTATTTAAAAAAGCCTGTACTCAAACAAATACCTCTGTGTTTGGATTTAGCACTCCCAGTTGTTCCATTGTTTTATTGGCAGCATGCTACTAAGCCAGAGGGAAAACTGACTTGACTCTTTCAGTGTTGTGATTTTAGGTGGTGGGATTCAGAGACAGGTAATGTTCCTTGGGTGCCTGAAGCTCAGCGGCAAGACTTGCAGGTAAGGGAGCTGGTCTGCAGAGTGAGGCATGCCAGCAGGAGCCAACACAGGGATACGAAGTGGACAGGAGAGCATGTTGGGACAAACAAGCCCACAAACCTAATTTGCCTGCAGGAGGTGCAGGTACTCAACTAGAGAGCACCAGCAATCTCAGCATCGCACTGCTGCATGCACAGAGGTTGCTTTGATGGGCTTTTATGCTGGCTGAAAGTGGGATCCATGTTACAAGCCAGTAGTGAAAGGGAAACTAAAGAAAAACAATCTGTGTGAGTGTAGGTATGCCTAAAATCTGGCAAATGTTTTCTTACACACATCGCTGGTTCTTCGTTCCCTTTTTGTACTGAGCATTTTGAACCCATCACTTGTCTTATTCCTTTTCTGTTTTCTAATATGTATACACTTGATTTGATTTTCATCAATGTATTGAAGAGAGATTTTCCTGTGCAGATGAAGGATATTCAGGATGGCTCTGTCTATGTGCTCTGTATCAGACTGTAATAATGAGAAGGCAGAATGGCATGTGCAAATTGCATAAGGACAGCTGAAATGTCAATAAATCTTGATTACACCCTGTTCTCCTCCTAAGCTTAAGTCAGTTATTTTTTAAATAAGGTGTCAGTGTACACAGCTATTTAGGAATGTGTTTGTGGAATGGAAGAGGGTGGCAATCATGGGATAGGTCCTAACTTTGTGCTGCTGAAGCACAAATCTCGTTCTTGATGGCAGCCCCAGTGAAATCTTGTGTTACAAATTTCAGTTTAGAAAGTCAGCTAAAAACATAGATGTTTTTCTATTTTTAATGTATGGTTTTGTACCGAGCTTTAAAAATGTACATTAATTTACTCAATATTTGAATTAAGGATAAAGTGCTTTGCTCTATTTTCTCATTTTAACATCTTTCAATGAATCATAGAAGCACTGGTTTGGGTGCTGGTAAGGAAGGGACCTTACATCTCCTCCAGTTCCAGCCCCCTGCCACAGACAGGGACACCTTCCACTAGAGCAGGTTACTCCAAACCACATCCAGCCTGGCCTTGAACACTGCCAGGGATCGAGCAGCCATCCCTGCCTCACCGCCCTCATAGTACATTCCATAGATGAGCAAAACAAAGGAATGATTGCCATGGTTGTAGCTCAGGAAGAGGGCACAGAAGCTGAGTATCGATAGACATGAGGCAGACAATGTTTTTCACTAAGCTGACATGGAGAATTTACAGGACATCTCAGGGTCAGAGTATTGTGAATAATGAAATGTGTGTCTGTGCACAGAAATGATTACCTGCATGGGAGAGCACAGTGAGTGAAGGAAATATTCCCTTTGCAGAACTGCAGAGCTGCCAGTGTCTTAGTCTCAGAAGTTCTCTCCTGGCCTCTGATAAAGAGTTTAAAAGCATTCATGCCTGCAGAGAGAAAAGCTGAAGAATCAACTTTTTTCCCCCCTTTTTCCTTCTTTTTTTACTATTCCTATTTAGAGGTTTTCCGTAGCTGAGAGCAAGGGTAACATCCCAGGTCAGACAAACTTAAATTAAGCTACGCTTTGATTTTGCTGAAGAAATACTTTCACAATGTCTCAGTGGCACAGTAGGTAGTCTTGAACCCTTCAGAGCTTGAACTGTGGCAAGGCAGGGGAAGAGGAGGAGGTGTTTTAGGTGGAAGAACTTTCTATCTTTTCAGGAGGGTTTTTTTTTTTTTTTTTTTTTTTGCAAGCAATTGTCATTGGTCTGTTTTTTATAGTTTAGGGATATGTTGGCTTGGCAGGGCTGAGGTAGCAGGAGGAAGGGAGCAGAACTAATGCCAGACGTTCTTCAATGCGATGGTGGCCTCCTGATGGCTTCTTCTGAGCGTAGAATCATGGACTCATAGAATCACAGAATGGTTTGGGTTGGAAGGGAACTTAAAGCTCCTCCAGCTCCATCCCCTGCCACAGGCAGGGACCCCTTCCACTGGAGCAGCTTGCTCCAAGCCCCTGTGTCCAACCTGGCCTTGAACACTGCCAACATGGGGCATCCCTGCTCCTGTTCCAGGGTAGCTTCCTTGCACTGTTTTGGCTCCTATAGATGCTGGGCTGATTTTGCCCCTGGCAGAAGCTGCTTCGGTGGGTGGCACGTGTAAATGTGCAACTTCATAGCAAGATGTCAGGGCTGTGGTGGTTGGCCAAAGTAAAGAAGTCCTGATTATTTCAGTTGTCTCACAGATGCTGCTTTTCTTCTGATTAGATGCTAATTGAACGCGCAGTAAAGCCATAAAACTTTTGGGAACAGTGGGAGATATTTAGTGGAGCAATGCTTTTAAGTTGAGGTGGGATGCACCCAAAAGCTGTGGTGCACAGGGAGCTTCAAGATGAAAGTGGCTGTGCAGTGTTAGCACTTCCAGTGGGAGCAGAACATGAATTAGCAGCTATGGTGTCTACGATATCTCTTTGTTTCCCAAAACCTGGCCCAGAAGAGGTGTGCTTGCTCCAGGAGACCACTCTGGGGATGTATCATCCGCAGATGATGCTTTTGAATGTGTTATAGATATGCACCTTAGTCTGTCACTTTTGTTAGTACAGTACAAGTGAGAGTGTAGCTGTGTGCTGTTTGTGTTGATGTATTACCTGGAAGTATGATTTCCAGCTCCCATGTCTCCATCTGGCTCCATGTGTGTGAGGAAGAGCAAAGGAGTGAGAGCACAGTGCTGCTGCTTGCTTCTTCCCATGAGGAAAACTGGGAATCTTTGCCCTAATTGCCTGTAACTGCCTGGAAGTTGATGCTGCGGTGTGTGTCTATGTACGCCCGGTGCATTTCCATCAGCCTGCTTTCATCAGAGCCATTTGGAAGTAGGTGAAGGGAAGAAATTGCAAACCGCAATACATTGACATAAAAATACATCATCCAATGAACAGCTTCATTTCCTAAATTGACTATTAAATGGTAAGACACAACTACATGAGTGGAGCTCAACCGTGCAGTTCTTGTTGATGGTAGAACTCAGCATGCCGATCCCTGGCTGTAGATCTCGTGGCAAATATGTTTGCAAAGGATTCACAGAGGCATGAAAAGCTATTCTGGGTTGGCTGAGGTAGAAGAAGAGGCAAAAAGCTTGCACAGCTTTAGTGGGAGGGGTTTGTGTAGCACTGCAGGCTGGTGGTGGAGCTTCCTGCGCTCCTGTGGGAGGGAATCATGACAAATATTTTCTATTAGGATAGTGGAAGTAATAACATATGTCGTGTGTGTACTTTTTGCCTGAGATGTGCATGACTGTAAAGAAACAGATGGCTCCTTTAATTCTATTCATGGGCATGTGGCTCCTCCATTTATGAGGCTTTTACTCCTAGAAAGATGTTATTTTATAAGTTCTTTTGGAGCGGGTAGGAAATTAAATCGCCTTCTATCAACTCATTAAAAATTACCAGGAACAATAAAGAAGATGAGGAAGTTGTGCCCAGTGAACTGAAATCCACTGCCTAAAGCAGACTGAATAAACCACCCCACAAACAAAATGTGAATGTTGGTTCCCAGAAGGACTTTGTATCCCTGTATTCATAGAGGGAGGTAACGCAGCCCGGGCAGTTCTCCATCGCACCCTGCTGGGGTTCCTCTCCCATTTGAACGCACTGAGCTCACACACGTCATTGCAGGATGTGACAGCATGAGAATTGGGCCTGCCTGACTTCAGCGTATCCAGGTCTTTGGTGGATTACTCCCAAATTATCCTGTTACTCCAAAATTATCCCATTGATGCTTGCAGGCATTCCTAAAGGTTTAATTTTGATAAGGCGAGGTGGATGTATGATTTAGGCTGCAGTTGATCTTGGATAATGTTTTTTTTCCCATGGAGTGAGTCTGCCCAGCAGTGATTAAATGGAGTGAAGGTGGAAGTCCAGAGGCCAAGGTAGGAGATGTGGTGCCTTTTCTTCTCTTTGTGCTCTGGGGAGTTAAAACCCCTGAGACCAGGGTGGTACAACTGTTTTGCCAGGATGTTTGCTTTGTTCTCCATGGTCCTGTTTTCCTTTGGCTTGTGCCTGCAGGGCTTTGCCTACATCTCTTCTTGACACCCCAGTTGTTTCCTTATTGTTTAAGTATCACAAGCAATGTGCCAGCCCAGTCCTTGCCTGGGCATCATCACCTCAGACACTTACTTTGCACCCCATAATGGTGTTTTGTAACGTTAAGATGTTCCTTCTGCAAGTGTTTTAGCAGGACTAGTTCTCTGAAACAGTGATTTACTACAGAGACCATTAAGACCTTGATAATCACAGGCCTTTATTTCACTTTTTAAGCATACTGTAAATAGGTTTATTCTTTTGCTTTTAGTACCTCTCTGTTGAAGAGAAGGCTTGGTTCAAACAAAATGTGTTTCCTTACTGTTCTAATGAATGTAACACTGTAATCAACCTCTTAGGAGTCTAATGGCACTCCATCCGTAACGTGTGATTCAGAGCAATACTAATTTCCTCAATCTCACTGAAAAGTAAGGCAGATTGGAGTATGTTCCTACAGCGAGAAACATAATTGTTGCCCTGTTGTTCCAAGTGCCCTTTGGACAAAGTGAAGATATATCCACATTACAACGGCAATATTTAAATAGAACCTAGCTTTTAATAGGCAGGCTTAGTGGCCTGCTGATGGTTTTGAAGGTACGGCTGTATTACATGTCATCTGCTGGTGTTTTGAACACTCTGTTCCATTTTTCCAAGAGTCTCCTTCCCCCTCAGGGATGGTGTAGGCAGGGAAAATTCCTCTTAGCATCAGGAACTGAATGTTTTTCTGTACAGTAGTTTGGAGACTGATTGGCTTGTCTCTAACCCATTTTTATGAGACCATACTAACTGCTGTCAGTTGTGCACCATCATGAATTTTAACCTTATAATTATGCTGATACTTCGTAATGCTTTATGATAACTTTTCCCTCCTTTCAGTTTTGAAGGTAGAGTTCAGTGTTCAATGGCACGGGAGAGAGGGAAGGAACACCCAGTGGGGAGCTGCTCTTACAGGTTTATTTCATTATGGTGTGTGCTTTTGTTTCTTTGCTATGTCTTATTTTGGTTATTCAGGGTTTTAGCACTGGAGTGGTGTAATGGAAGATGTCTCTGCCAGTGGCAAGGGGTTGGAACTGGATGAACTTTAAGGTCCCTTCCAACCCAAACCATTCTGTGATTCCATTTCCCTGAAGATGAAATAGGACAGATGCATAAGACAAAAAATAGCGCTGATGGAAAATGCAAATTCTCTCCATCAGGCTGATTCCTGCTCTTGGAAAACTGAGAGTACAGCAAACGGGTCGTATCCATCACCTCAGTGCATGGTTAGATGCGTATTTATTTGAGGCTCCTTGGATGTTGCTAGAAGTAACTCACTGGTCAAATTCAAAGCCTGGAACACTAAAATACCCCTAGCTTTTATTCTGCTTGCTCATTTCCAGGTTACTTCAGAGGCTGGAAGCGTTCTTCATTTGTTTCACTGAAATAAGGCCAAAAGCTTGTTAAGATAATGTGCAATAGTGTATCTTCGCTGCCTTTCTCCTCATCTATTTCTTTCCATGTTTTAATGCCAAGAAACTCCATGTATACAGAAAGAAAGAGGTTTAAAGTAAAACATAATCACCTTGATAACAGAGCTATTATTAAAGGGAGGGTGGATTTTTGTTTGTGAAAACCTCCAAATTCAATCTTATTATACCTGGAAATGGTCTTAGTAACTCAATAGGTGACCCATTTTCTTTTAAATTGGTGCTTGCCCTGGAGACTGCACTGGTGCTGTAGTAGTCCATGTTCAGGAGGAGACATAAAGACCTTCATTCTTTGTGGTCATTAGTTAATCTAGGTCAGTTTAAGAAAGAGCTGGCATGTCCATCAGTTTGTAGTCGCTTAGATTGGGAAGAACATTGCATATGTGATAAAATACTTGGTATTTCCAGTCATTTCTTTATGTTGTGAAATTGTGGGAATGAAGAAGCCAGAACCCACCCATGGAGCGTGTGCCTGCCTATGGCAGGGGGTTGGATCTTTAAGGTCCCTTCCAACCCAAACCATGCTATGTTTCTGTGATTCTATATGCTGCTTTGTTGCAGAGCTTGTACCTGGTACTGTGAATTTGTGTCTGGTGCAGTACTACAGCAAACATCTGGTAGTCTCCCTGATGATGCAGCTTAATTGCAAGGAGTAATTTTGAGGGTCTTATCTGGAGATGCTTGTGAAGCTCTGGGGCCTTTGCTCCTTCCGATTTTTCATTGCTGTCTGCGATGCATCACTTTATTCTCTTGTAATATAGTGGTTAATAAGGAACATATTAACTATTCACATTATGCTAGTGCAATAAGACAGAGATATTTAGTAAGTCACTAAGAAGGCTTTCTAAATCAGAACTGAGAAAGAAGCTTTATCAGAAACAAAGATACTGGGTGAAATTCAGCTTAGCTATGTCTGAGCAGTCCTGTTGAGACCAAATCACTGTCTATGAATATACGGAAGGATCTATCTTGGGTAGTGAAGGAAAGCAAAGATGAGCCTGAGGTGCAACCTTTCTGTAAAAGACAGAGATTGGCCAACCCACAGGGAGGATGTAGGATATGTTCTCACTTTTAGCTAAGTGGGTTTCCTTTAGTTCAAGTGTGAGGCATGTGTTTTGGGGGCAGAAGGGTTCTGGTTCTAGTCTCAAATTCTTCTGTGAGCTTGCCAGGTGCTGCTTCTAGCATTGGTGGCTTAGTTACATGACAAGTGGTGGCTTGAAGTTAAATAACTAAGATCTATTTAATAGACTTTCAGGTAATGTGAGCTCTGAGTTAATTTATAGCGAAGTAAGCAAAGAGAGCACCAGCCTGCTGCAAGCCTGCAATGCTGTCAGTGCAGTTACAACATTATTCAATGCTGAGTGTTAACCTGAGCTTCAACAAGCAGGTTTTTGTGTAGGAAACAGCAGATATGCACATAGATTCTTTTTAATTTCATTTTATTTTATCTTTTCCCGGTTTTAGGCAGTCCATTTTACTCTGTAGTGGAGGAATGCTAAGAGAATACAACGTGCTTAGTGTTAAGCTATTTAATTTCTCTAATGGAGGACTCAGAATTAGTCTTGCTCAAGGATTTTGCGCTTCACCTCCAGCTACTGAAATGGGTTGATGTAGTTCAAAGGCCAGGCTTAATTATTCCAGACTCAATGACTGGAACACCTATAAGGTCCCTGCTTAAAGGCTAAATGTTGCCTTGATTGGCTTTGTATCTTCTCTTGGTGTTCTTTCTATTTTATCAAGCACAGAAAAGTATTCTTTTCCCTACCCCTAGGCAACAGCCCTCTCGCCACCGCTGGTTTTTATATTGGGCTGCATGCCAAGGTCAGAGGTTGCTTCTTATTATTTCAACAGTGGCACTCTCCTAGTCTGTTTTTCCTATATTTTCTTTACGTTTAAACTACCCTTTCCACCAAATATAGAAGGGAATTTGTCAGTTTTATCTGTGAACTTACATCCTCCATGACCGTCTTTGCAGTAGTCTGTATTGATGTAGAATTTCCCTTCTTACCTAGTGAAATAATCTTCATTGGGGTGAAAAGAAAGACTCAAAACGTTATAATGTTCTTGTGTTGGAACGGATTGAACAAAGCAAGGTTTTCCATTTTGCTGTTTCTCTGAAGTTTTGTGAGACAGAAGGGGCATTTGGCACAGCAGGTCATTTCTGATGGTGTCTGAAAACAAGGCTGCAGACACAAGAATATAGATGGTAGCTGCTCTAATGAGTGCGGCTTACATCAAATTGCTTTAATGAGTGTGCAGTTGTGTTAGCCTTATTGCATTTCTGAATTAATGGCTTGGAAGGAAGTGTGTTAGCTTGCTTTACTAGAAACCAAATCAAACAACAGCCTGCCATATTGTACAATGACACGCAACAGCAGAATTTGGATTTAAATTTGCCTCAGACCGCGTGTGCTCCTTTCTATTCATAAAGCAACCACGTAGCAACAGATAGGTGTTAAAATAACAATCCCAACGGTTACGGAGCTGGCTCTGCACACACAACTGCTCAGCAGTGTCTCTCAGTTTTAATGGCAGTGAGCTAAAGCTCCTGAATGAACCTGTCTATGGGCACATCAGGCATGGGATCCCTCCTCTGCGTGTCAGGAGCTGGTACCTGCACAGGAATGCCAGGCTGAAACCAGGCTACCTTCAAGGGGAAAAAAGAAGTGTGTTTTTATTACACACATGGCAACTGACCAAAGCTGAAGCTTCAATGAACCATAGAATCACATAATTCCAGGTTGGAAGGGACCTCAAGGATCATCTGGTCCAACCTTTCAAGGCAAAGCATGACCTAGACTAGATGTTCCAGAGCCAGAATATAACACTTCCCGGGGGAGATTATTCCAGTCGCTCTCATTGGAAAAACTTTTCCCTCTTGTGTCTAGTTGGAATCTCCCTGGGAGTAACTTACGCCCATTACCCCATATCTTTTCCATGGGAATGCAGTTGCTGTGATACGGTGCCAGGTTTGGATAGTCACCTTCCATCACAGTAGCCCTGTTTTCAGCTGATCAAGTGTCAGCTAGCATAGGGTTCATCTTTTGAACATTCCAGGCAAACCCCATGACCATTCAATAGTGAAAACTCTTCATATTTATTTTTATATACTTTTTAGGTTTAGTTTGGTGGGGGTCTTTGTTTAGTTGCAGTTGGAAGAGTCAATATAAAGAACTGTACTTTCTCAATTGTTTCGCTTCTGGCTTACCTAAGATAGTTTCCTCTTGATTATACGTAATGGTGTAGAGTTTCACTGGCTGATATTAAAAATACTGCGTGATCCCAGAAATAGAATCTAATAACTTGCAGTGGGGAAATAGGAAAGACTAAAAAATGACAAAATGCAGTAGAAAATGCAGTGCAACGTGAGCAAATTAGGGAGGTTGACTGCAGGGAGGCCGTGAACCCCCTTTGTGAAGCTAAATGGCAATCCTGAGAAGGACAGTGAGCAAAAGG
The DNA here is from genome assembly GCF_037157495.1 of Lathamus discolor. Taxonomy (NCBI): domain Eukaryota; kingdom Metazoa; phylum Chordata; class Aves; order Psittaciformes; family Psittacidae; genus Lathamus; species Lathamus discolor. The sequence goes on from NC_088892.1 coordinate 20,643,470, forward strand.
TAGTCCTGTTAATAGTACTGACCCTGAGGCATTAGACTTGTGTAATAACCTATAGTTAGTTTGAAAACCAAGCCATTATCTGCCTATACATTGAGATTTAAAGAACAGAATCACTGCTGAAGTGATTGGATTGTTTAAAAGCATCAATTTAACAAATTAAAGAAGAAACTTTTCAACCATTAACAGATGCTTTGATTCTCCTGAATCAGATGTGGATTTGGAGGGCATGTGGGGCCCTTAATGTGAAATGAGATCATAATGACTAGCAGAGACTCAAGACTGAGGAGGTGAGGAGAAAATCATCACTTAATGGGTTGTTGGGTTGGGGTTTTTTAATTAAGAAGTCAATTTAATTTGCCACCAAGCAGAGGCTCCTCAAATCAGTCTGCAAGTGTTAGTGGGGAAACCCAGGCAGTGCTGCAGCAGATGAGCTTGAAACAGTGCCCAGCTCCAAGGAAAGCAGAAATCCAGCCTGCAGTTGCAGGACCACTTCATACTGAGTCACAAATTCACTCACACAAAACCTTTAGGGCCACGTCTTACCCGCATGAGTAAAAATACACTTTCACGTGGTGGTAGTTAGCGCCTTGGTACCACAGTCCATGTGAGAGCTGAACTTGTAATAAGGTTTTGTTTTGCAGAGCAGGATGTCAGGTTTGCATTAGCAGACATCACACAGGAGGATGTACTGGAAAACTTTGACAGATGAGAAAATACTTTGCAAGAGAATCAGAACTCAAAGGTACATGCAGTGATGGAGAAGGGAAATCTGTGTTTCTCCCAAATACACAAAGCAAGTAAAATGACAGCATGAGATACCATCAGCTTAATAATCATAAGACATGATGGGGTCCAGAGGAAGAAGAATAATGTGACCAGAACATCCAAATCAACACCTGCAATTTTGCCTGTGAAAATGAATCATGAAACTTTAAAGTCCTTTAGGTTCAAATTAGCAAAGATTAATTTGTGAATACTGGAAAAATTGTCAGTTCTCGGTTATCATTGCTGTGATAGAATAGCTTTGTTGGAAAATACAACTGCAAAGTCTGTAATCTTACGCGTAAATCAATATTTGCTAGACATGATATAATGACTGAAAATGGCAGATAATGAATCACAATTCAATTGTTTGGAATTTAGACTTCTTTGCAAAAGGGCATGATTTAAACTGTGTAACTTTGAGCCTGCAGTTTAATGATCTCACGGCAAGGAATGCCATGGAAGCTGGAGAATCAGATTCACATTTCTATCTGCTGACTTTCAGGGCAGCACCATTGACCCTGGGACTGTTGCTAGCTGAAATTATATGTGAGTGATCTCTTCCGTTTCTCCTGGAAGAGAAAGACTGGAAATATGAGTTTTTAATAGGTTTTGAAACAGAGGCCATGAAGGCGATACAGTAGATTGCACAGCACCAAAGGAAAGACACCAGAAAGATGTACAAAGCTAACGCTGATACTGAGGTATGTGCTGATATATGCATATTAGTGTTTATATATAAACTTATATATATATATTGAATTGGAAGTATAATTGGTACAGATGTGACATCTTAAGTATTCAGGTTAAGTCAGGTTTGTAAATTCAATCGTCATTAATATTTGAAGAGAGGAAACATGCAGATTTCTCTTTTCATCTCAAGGTCTTTGGTCTCATGTTTGTTAGCAGATATGTTGTATTAAAGATTCAACTTAGATATAAACTGTAACACAAGCTTCTCATTAACCCCAGGAGCACCGTGAACATCTCAACTCAAAAAAGCCTTCCTAGGTTATTCCATCCTTTCCACCCTTGAATGTTAGCTATCAAAGATAGTTTTCCCCCATAGTCTGTTGTTGCTGCGTGTGAATCAATCTTTTATAGGGTCAGAGAGAACAGTTAATCACTGTAACATCTCTACATCCTGCCTCCTATAGGAGAGAGAAGTAGCAGTGCTGGAGTGGCAGCAAATTATCTGGATGAAAGAAGTGGGTATTTCAGCAGATCAGGACATGAGGTTGGTTGCACTCTGTTTGCCAGGTCTGTCATATTGCATGGAAAGACCTCTAGTTATTTTGCAGGGAGCTGCTAGAGACTCAGTTGTTCAAAACCTCTTCCCCCTCTTTTGCTCTCTCTTCCTCACCTCTTATTCTGCTCCACAGCATCCTAGGTTTGCAGCTAAGCAAATGCTTTGTGGCTGGTCTCTGTTTTCTTGGAAAGACTCATTAGGAAAACTAATTCCAAAGAGGAGGAATCTTGGGCTGGAAACTTTTCTGCAAAAAAAGTTTACTTTGTTTTCATTCATCTTCTGTCAAGTGCCTTCTCCCACTTGTGTCCCTTCTGACAAGTCCTGTGTCAGATGCACAGAACAAGAGTGAAAGGAGAAAAAACGAATGCAGAGATGTCAGGAGTGCCAAGGACAGCAGAAGTTCGCAAGTTTTAATTTTACTCGGATGTGGGAGAACTGAAACCAATTTAAGGAAGGAGCATGTGGGTACAAGGCTTGTCCTGCCTCGCTCGCTGCCAGCCTCCATGCTTTCCCCCATGGAGTGGGGCTGGAGATGGGGAGAAGGTGGTGGATGTGGAAGCTCCACATGTGGCATAGAAGCAGGTGAGAGGATGGGTGCTGAAGGTCAGCTTCCGGGCTGCAATAAGCAGAGGTAGCTGGGCTTGGTTGTTTGAATCAGACTGAAGGAATGAACTGCCACCAAAACCCTGAAGGTAACTTGTGTTGCTCTTCCCTTCTGTGGGCGGTGAGGGGGTATTCAAAACAGGACCAAACTCCCATTTCTTATGCATTACCAATCACCTACCGAACAATAACTTTCTGTCAGTAACAGCCTAGATCCACACCAGGATCTGCATCAATTCCCAGAGCTGTCACTTCTTTCTCTTAATAATTTATTTGCTTCTGTAATTGCTTTGCAGGGGTTTCGTGACATCCAGGCAGTGAGGCTCCAGCACAGATCTTAACTTCTGAGCTATAGCGTGGGTTGTGTTGCCTGCTGAAACATGCCAACAGTTATTATAACTGTTCACCATTCGCTTGGGTGTCAACCTATGGAAAAACCAGTATGCGGATATCCTTGGGAAATAGATTACCAGCATGTTACCAATATATTCCTGCCTGTGCAAGGGGGAAGCTAGTTGTGGCTTATCGATGTTTTCATGATCTCTGTTTTAACTGTGAAATAGTTGGTGGATGATAAGGGAGTAGGTATGAATGCAGTGAGAAAGAAACATCCTCTCTAACTACTGGGTTAAGCCTCAGGTATTTGGATCAGAAGGCACTTGCATTTATGATATATGTTGTGGTGCATACTAGAACCACAGTCCTCTGATAATTTAGACTTGATCCCAGCTTCCCTTCCAGTGTTGGTTTCGTAGCCTTGCTATGAGGAGGGTTGAATGGTACATGAACTCTAGGAACCAAGGTTTTGGCATGGCCATCAGCTCCCTTCCCTCTTTGTGGATCCCTTTTATGAATTTAAAAAGGGCTGGTGGTATTCTACAGTTTCAGTTGTTTAAATTACAAAGCAAACTATAAAATCCAATAGGATACATATACCAAAATCATCTGTATACTGTCCTTACTCTGGTCGCTCCAGCACTCTTTCCCTAACCTTAGTGACATAACTTGTCAAACACAAACTGCTTCATGTGTATGTGTGCACTTGCTTGTACAGGTCCACGAACACTTGGTGGTGGTTGTTGCTGGCTAGAAGTCTCAAGATTCAAATAATAACCTCTTTCAAGTCAAAAGCAAGCACACACATCCCTCTTTTAGTCACAAGTTATTGTTCAGGTGCCTCCACTACAACCCATGTTAGGATCAAGATTAATCCACCACATCTGCATTGTCTTTAAAAGACTGGAAGATCTGACCGTACTCTTAGTCCTGATGCTTTTCTTTGTTAAAGAGGTGTAGTATTAGGAGAAACCTATCTATTTATCTAGAAAAAGAGAGAAGTATTTATAAGTATATATATATATATAGATATGACTGTTTCTATGGATGTACCTTTTCCAGGAAAAACCTGCATGTTTTAGTACTTGTCTGTGTTGGTGCCTCAGTGTTTCATAGCAAAGTGAAACATCCCTCATCAGCTGCGTGCTGTGCATAGCTCATGCTAGACTGCGAGTGTATTCAGTGGCCTAAGCCCAATGGCCAAGATAGGAGACAACACAGCAGAGCTTAGGAAGTTAAATCACGCTGCAGGGCTAGAAACTGCGAAGGCCTCTCTGAGATTGCTCTGCTGTCATGCTTTGCTGAATGATGCAGAGAGAATGAAAAGTGATTGGCACATTTTCCAAACATATTTCACATCTTCGTAGCTGTAGAGCTTTGGACTGAAATCCCCTTGGACTGGAGGAGGAGGAGGACTGGAGTAGCAATTGAATGTGTGCTTACAAGGGTAGATTTTGGACTTTTTCCTTGAGGCATAATGAGTTGACAAGGTTGTAATTAAATTGGTGAATACAGACTACTAGAACTGTGCAGAGCTCAAATTAACCTCTAAAATATGGCACTGAAAACTCAAGGAGATTAAAATATAGCTTAGCGAAATCTCTGGTAGGCAGTGCAGCAGTCTGCTCTTCCTGCAGAAGCTGCTAGTTAAGTGTCAGAACAAAGCAAATGTTGTGAGAGTCTGTTATAATACAGGATCCATAGCGCAGGACAAAAATGTTGGTCCCAAAATAAAGCAGGAGGAAGGGAGAAGGACTCCTTCATGAGAAACAGTTGTGGCTATAGTAGGGAAGGACCGGTGAGGAAGTCTATAGAGTTTCATGTTATTTAGGTAGCTCTGGTGAAAAGAAGCTGGTTTCCAGCATCATTTTGCTCTTCTCCAAAGCTTTCTGCTGCCGCTTGTGCTCTCCTCTGCTGTCACCTTGGTCCTCCTGGGTTTCTCCAGGTTCATGACCACCAGAGAGTGGGAAAGGTGTAGCCAGGCAGGAGGTGGAGGTGGTGTAGGGGCTGTTGCCCTGGCTTCAGTCAATTCAGATGGAATTTCATCTCCTGTGGTGGCATTTACACAATAAATATAACCTTGCAGTAAAGTAAATACACTAAAGCCTGTCAAATACTAGCTGTCTGCTGTCAGTGGCACTGTTTGTCTCTAGCCTAAGTTGCCTGATGTGTTCTAAAAGGAGCACTTTTGTCTGTTAGTGGGCTACTGTTCAGGCTTGTATTGGACAAGAGCTCATATTTGCCAAGGAGTACGTGTGTCTCTTGCAGAAACTCACTTAGCGTCACCTTATGTATGTTTTATGTATTGCCATTTCCTGCTTTTGGTGGTTTTTCTGTGAAGTATTAGATTCCAGGAACATTTTGTGCTTCAAGCAGGATTATTTTCTATGACACTTTTTCATGTGTTCTGAGTCAGGGCCCATTTCTGAGTTTCTGAGGAAATAAAATTGGGGGGAAAAAACAGATATTCTTAGTCTCATTAGCTCCCAACTTTGTGACGAGTACTACTTGCACTCCTGCTGGAACAGGCTGAGGGAGCTTCTTCGTGATATAATGCAAGTCATTAAGGAACAGTAGCATCAGAATCAATTTAAGGAAAACATCCTTCCTTGGGACAAAATATCCCTTGGTGAACATTCGTTAAAATATTTATGCTAACATCCATCTGCATGGAGCAATCGCTTATGGCTTACTGCTGTTCTCCTGGAGAAGAGAAGACTGTGTGGAGACCTCATAGGAGCCTTCTAATATCTGAAAGGGGCCTACAGGGATGCTTCAGATGACTCTTCATCAGGGACTGTAGCGATAGGACAAGGGGTGATGGGTTCAAACTGAAACAGAGGATATAAGGTGATAGAAGGAAATAGTTAGATATAAGGATGAAGTTCTTTAATGTGAGGGTGCTGAGGTGCTGGCACAGGGTGCCCAGAGAAGTGGTAAATGCTCCATCCCTGTCAGTGTTCAGGGCCAGGTTGGACAGAGCCTTGGGTGACATGGTCTAGTGTGAGGCATCCCTGCCCATGGCACGGAGTTGGAACTGGATGATCTTAAGGTCCTTTCAAACCCAAACCATTCTATAATCCCGTAATTCACAAAGCCACCCTGTTCTTGTGTATTCCACTCCAGGTGGCACATCTCTCGGAAGTCTTCTGTGATCTGCGGGCATTTACATCAGCATCTGGCAAGAAGTTAGTTGTGAAAGTGAGGAAGAATCTGCTTTCAGAAAGGCTCATTTGGTGGCACTTTGTAGCGTCAAATGGCCTATCTGAAAAGGAGTGCCTTGATCTGACTAATTAGATCAGCGTAATGTGATCTGTGACTGCAGAACATTTGATCTATAATTTAAAGAGCAGAATTTAATCAGTGTGGACAAGGGAAGAGCTGTAACTTAGTGCTGACCCAGTAGGCAGTGACACGTGCCATGGATCTGAGGATCAATCCACCTGGCGATGCTTCTCTAGCCTCAGTCCCCTTGCTAACCGTTTGTGTCCTGGGCTGCCTGCCTCTGTCTGCCTTGGGGCAAGGTGTCTCCAGTCAGTTGTGTCATCTTGCTGCTTCCTGATAGAGATGCAGGAGGAGATGGGGCTGCTTTGGTTGATACCCAGATGGGAAGTAGGATTGTCCAGCAGAAGTGATTTCAGAGCAGTGAACTGTTTAAGGGAAAGCGTGCTGGCAGCTTGACCACAAGTTCTTGTTGCTGCCGTCATTAAATAAATAAGCAAGCAATTAAATAGAATCCGTGGCAGCCTCAGAAGGGAAGCAGTCCCCTGCCTGCCTCCCATCCTCCTCCTCCTCTCTGTCGCTGCCGGCAGAGCAGCACTGCAAGCTGGCTGCATTTCACATGAGATGTGGCTAAATTTCTCCAGGAATATAATATCCAGAGGGACAAGACGCGATGCTCTCATTCCTGACATCTTAAGCTTGTCACAGACGCTGAGCCTGTTTCACCCAACGTGATTATCTCTCTCCCTCTGTCAAGGAGGCAGATGCCTCAACCAGGAAATATCGTCCCCAGCCTGTCATCTGGATCCTATAAATGGAAATAGGCCTTTACAAAGCCCCAAATTATATTTAGTTGCAACTGTGGGGGGAGGAAGGAGAAAAAAAGGAAGAAAAAGAATCAACAAAGTCCAAAGCTCTTAGGTTAGCCCTAATCATCTGCAGACATTGATGCATTCATTAAATGTAGGCTGCATAAATACAATTTCTTCTTCTGTCACTCCTTTTATCTCTACCTAGAGCATCATTCACTTGCCAGTCAGGTTTCTGTGTACAAGCCATAAATATTCAGCTTTCTCTGGAATGGTTTTTACCCAGTGTTTGCTCATTTTCATCTGAATTCTCCATATGCCAGAAGCAGCAACAGCAAAGCGCTGTGAGCTGGAGGTGTGCGTTGAGGTCATTTAGCCTTGGCGAGCCTACAAAAGCCTTATCTGACCAGGAATTATTAGACCTGTGATAAAGAGCGAGCCAAAAATAAAGCTAAAATCTTGTTGGTTTAAGTATGAAGGAAATTTAAGCGTTGTCCATGCTGCAGTCAGTGCTGGGAGCAGCTCCTATGCATCGTGTTACTGCTCTGTGGGATAGGTGTGAGTGGCCGTGAGGGATGAGCTATTAAGGCCCAGGTTTTAATAGCTTTCTGTGTGCAGTGCTGACTAAGCAGACCGAACTGCTGGTGTTTTTTAAAGGCCATTCAGGAGAAATCAGGGAGGCGTTTTACAAAGTGCTCCACTCAACACAAAGCCAGAAAATGTGGATTCGTTTGATTATAGCAGCCTTGGGAGAAAAAGTGTCCTTTTGGATTTTTACTTCTCCAGAAGCTGCCAAAATTATCCTTGGGCAGCTCCTACTTCCCCTTTTGCTGCTGGCTGAGTTTCTTTGTGGCAAATACAGGGGAAAAAGTGAGTCCGTGCAGTGCTGTGGGAATGCACATGGAGCAGAGTCTGCTGCAGCAGGTGCCTTTGGGGATGCGGTGAGGTGATTCCCACCACAGCATCCCTGTGAGGTGGAGAAGCAGGGACATATGGAATGTGGGGGAAACCAAGGGTACTCTTTAGCTCTTTCTTGTTGGATTAGAGCAGGAAGGGTGATAGAAACATTTAAAATGTTCTCTTGACTGTGTGCTGGAACATTCGTGTTGAATCCCTGGAAGCAGGGACATTGCGTGGACTCTGTGCTGCTGGTCTGGCACTGTAGGGCTCCTGGTTCCCAAGTGCTCTGCAGCAGAGGGGTTTGGCCTTGTTTGTGGCTGTAATAAGTTAGACATTTCCTTAACTTACACATGGACTTTGAGACCAAATTAAAGCCCTGTTGCTTTTCATGGGGCTGTGAAAACCCAACTGAAGCTTACAGTGAAGTTGGATTTTGCTTATTGCTTACTGAGTACATGTCCTCAGAGGAATGGGGAGTGATTACCAGAAGGTGGTGAGCAACTAAGTATGTGTGTATGGGCATGGAAACCAGTGCAAAGGCAGAGAGAAGAGCACAGCAATGGCACTTGCTGTAGCCCTTGCAAACATCAGTCCAGCCTGTTTGGCTGTACCCAGGGGTCTGTACAGGGGTCCCTGTTATTAGGGGGTTCTTTGAGAGAGGAATTAACTGCAAAAAGGCTTGGTGACATCAAATCAAAGCACAACTGCTTTGCTGTCTCTTCCAGGAAGGAATGTGGAGATGCAATTAGTGATGAAGCGCACTTGGTATTTTGCCCTCCTTATTCTAAATACTTGTGGAGATCATCGGTGGTCAGGACCCTGCTTTATAATTCTCATTCTGAAGATGTGTCTCATTGCTTTTAAGGTGCCAGCTTTCAGTGTGGGTGTGATGCTGCCAGCAGTGAGGACAAACTGCATGTGTCATCCTATCAGTCTCTCACCCCCTCTCCCAACTCATGAGGTTCTGGTCACATGCAGGCTTTTCTGCCCTGTGCAGAAAAGGGAGAAAAGGTTTCCTATGATCCCTTTCCTCCTACCTTACCTTGCCTTTGGGGAGGAGAAGACATGGTCAAAGCTGCATTGCTTCTCCATGGGCACTGGCTCTGCCCAAACTGGGTTTTCAGGGCCGCTGCCAAGGATGCAGAGCTGGGGTGGACTGGAGGACTTGAGGAGCTGCCAAGAGTACAAGAGGCTGTAGTCTCCTGGAGCAGGCCAAAAGGTTGCTCCTTGGACCTGTGAAACAACAGGTCCCTGGTGACAGCTTGCGAACCCCTGTGAATCGGTTAATGGAGAAGTTGACTCTGGAAAGTTTCACTTTCTCTTGTCTGAGGACGCTGTTATCCTGCCCCAGGTTCATGAGCAGATGGTTGTGTGTTTGCTTTTCTCCTCCCTCCTTCCTTTTCCTCCTCCCTCCTTCCCTTTCCTCGTTCCTTCGCACCACTGTGCTAGCCTGGCCTTCAGTAGAATTCGCTTGCCATTCCTTACTTCAGTTCTGTGCTCAGAGGCTGTCACTTGTGTTTATTTTAATGTTCTAATTTCTGGTTTAGGATCAAAAAGAAAATATCATTGACCAAAAAGAATGAGCAACAACGTGTTTTCCAGAGAACTAAACCTTTGAAAATTAATTCTTTGTAATTCAGTTTAATTTCATGGGTGCACAGTTCCTATTACACGAAGGCCAATTGGGTTGCAACAGCTGTAAAAAAATTCCTTCTTTTAAGTCTTGTAATGTGTTATTTATTGAATGCATTATAGTTATAATGATTCACTTACAGGACTATTGTGACAACAGCACCTTATCCTAAAAACGGGAATGTGCTATACAAAATAATTAACAATAAGAAGGAGAACAAACTGAGAAGATGCATACAAATTGACAGCACTAACAGTGTAATAGTCAGGCTTTAGATGGGTTTGAATAGCATAGAAACAGCGAAATCCTAATGGAGGGGAAAAAAGACTTAACTTCTATGGAAACTTAGAAATTAGTCTGGTTTCCTCAAATCTCATCTGTCGTAACAGAAGCATTGGAAAACTCCATAGGCTTTGCAGGCTTGATTGAGAGAGAATTGCAGTGGGAAAATAGGTAGGGTCCATCACAACTCTGCAAAGACCAGTAGATAACTTAATCCTGCACGGGGCTTACTTGGGAGCATCAGAATACATTTGCCAGATGCAAGGTAATGTCAAGTAAATATTTAAAGCTGTAATCGTGCCACAGCATGTTAGAAGATAATAAAACGCACTGAAAGGGAGTTAAATGCATTCGATTTAAATAGATCATTTAAATGAAGGAAAGTAGTGATGCGATTTTATGTCTGGATGCGGTGTTCACCTAACAAGCAACATGGTAAGGGCAAGAAGCTCTTGTAGAGACCCTCTGGTGGTTATAAATACTTTACCAGCAGTTCTTTGCTTCCAGCACCAGTTTACCGCAGCTTTGCAATTGTGGTGCTTTTATGCTATGTGTTGACAGTCCCTTTCCTGCATGGAGTATGTGTTGCTAAGGAGCTTTGAGTAAAAGTTGTATTGTCAAGAGTGCAGCCAGGGTGTAGCTGGGCACTGTGGAACGTTTAATTACTTCTTGTCTTCTGGCTGTTTCCTTTGTTCTAGGTGGTTGGGTGATGAGCATCTCCTGACAGGAATGACCGCTGGGGCTTTGGCCTCTTTTTGCCTGCAACTTCAGGCAGATTCCCATTATTTTCTCTTTTCTGAGGATAAATGAATGAGATGCAGTGAACATGCACTGCGTCAGCTCCACACAGTTTCTGGTTTGTTCACTCACAGCTCTACCAAGTGCCCTTCCAGGCAACTACCCACAGCGGGACACTTTGTCTAGACATGATGTGGAGCTAAAGCTGTTAGTCAGACTCTATTAATATGTGATATGCAAAGCATTCCTGGAGAGAAACTTCAGAGCAGATGTGTCAGATATGGCTCGGGGAAGCTCTCTTTCGTTGTCTTACCTGGTGGGTGAGAATGACTTCTGATGGGTAAGGGCAAGGTCCAAGCCCCAGCATCACAGGCATCCTGCCCTGGCATGGTTGCCCAAAGCTGTCTCTCCGGTGGTTGAGTCAGCCCTTGTGTCAGCTCCTCAGCTGTGAGACACAACAATTACAGCAATAATTCAATGCAGAAAATTGACAGAACCATTTAATGTATGTGAGAATGACAGTGAGTCATCTCTGATCACTGTGTTTAGCAGCCTGGAGATCCACAGGCACCCAGGACAGCCTCAATCCCACATCTGCATTGACAGCTCAGGACAAGGAGAAGCAGTTCAAAGTCACTTTCTCCTTCCTTCCGGAGAGGGCTTTGATCCTGAAAGACCAAGGCAGTGAGAGGTAGGACCTGTTGCAGACAAGGGGCTCAGTGGGGTGGGACATCTGCTACCTGCAGCCTGTATCTGCTTCTCAGTGCGGTGGCAAGCTGGTGCGTGCAATGTGAGCACATTAGCCCATGTCAGTATTGTACCTGGTGTGAAACGAATAGTTAAAGGCAGGCTAAAATGCTAATAAAGGTTTGCAAATCTTAGGATTTCAGCTCAGGAGCAGAGTGCATTGGTAACATGGGAGCAGATTTAAAAGGAAGGGTAGATTTGTTTTCAACTTGCAAAAACCTCATTTCTTTAATGAATTCTGTGCGAACCTGTTAAAAACCTATTTTGTGTTCTCCAGCAGTCACTTAAAATGCAAGGTCTAATATTAAAAATACTTAAAGTGCTTATATGGCAAAAGGGCCAGGAGTAGTAGGAAGACTCCCACCAGTGGTGATTAGGAACTGTGCAAATACTGCTGAGAACAGGGTTTGCAAAATGGAACTGTCCTCAGCAGCACGATGCTCAGTAATGAGTGCTTGCAGGACCGATGTGCTCCAGCACTTGCTTTGACAGTGGTACGGGCCACATAACCAGCTTCTGCAAATTGCTCTGAAGCTTTTCCTACTTTATGTTTCTTCCTGTTTAACTGGAGCTGGTATGAGCCAAGAAGACCCAGACATTTACAGCAACAAAAAGTCCTTTCTGTGGTTTAAAGTTTCTTTGAACCAACATCCTGAATTAATGTTTTAATTTATTTGAGCTATGTAAAGGCTCAGTAGGTATAAACGCAAGGACACAAAATAGTGACTTGTCTCTAATACGGATGGTTTCAAAGCAGTACAAGAAGTGATTGTGCTATCCCCAGAGGCAGCTCCCCAACTGCAGTCTGCGGTACATGATGTCCTCAGTTTGAAAATAGTGGCTTTTTCTTCTACTGAAATAAAAGACCACTTACTACATCCTAAACACTGGAAACTAATTTATAGCTCAGTATTGAAACAATATCTTTTTTCCAAGAGAGACATTTGTCTTTGCTAAATCTGATATCCTGTTACAAGCTGGAGGACTGCACCATTCACTTCAGGCACTGGAATGTGAAATGTGATGGTGTTTTTTTTTTCCTTAGAGCTCTGCTGTGCTTGCTGCCTTGGGTTGTTTTTTGTGTCGTTTACAATGCTGAACACCAATGTGAGCATCTTATGCAATGTAGTGTAAAAGAATGTATGAAGGCAATAAGCTCCAGTGTTATTTCTGCTTAAAGAGAACAGCCTTATTTAATCATCTTGCTTTTTTGATTCCTGGGGAAGCTAATTCCAAAGAGTGTATTTGTGTTTTGAGCATTTATGATTGTTCACGAAGGCGCGTTTGGGTGCGCTGTAGAAGTTCCTGCTGCAGATCTGTATTTGCTCAGGGAATAGCAGCCACCCAGGGATGGAGATCACCTGTAGCAACATCTGAATGTCATGCCTGCTTGGGTGCAATTGCGTGCTGGTTTGCACAAGATCTGAAATGTATTTCTTTCCTACGACCTTGTCGCTGTGCCCTTCCCATTGGTGACAGCATGTCACTCAGCCATAACAACTGCAAGGTATGTTGGCCTTGGCCGAACTGTTTGGAGTGGAACAGCAGGCTCATCTCAGTTATTTACAGTTTGGCTTAAGCATAGCACCTCTTGGGGTTTTAACTCTTCTTTGCTAGTATTCAAATACACAGATCCTTTGGGATCCTTTTGGATCAGGCTTTGCCCTAGAGTGCCAGTGCGTTCACGTTCCTGATTGGGAGCGCAGCCATCTCAATGCACCTGGGTCTGTTGCAATAGGACGAAGAGTGATGGTATTAAACCGAAAGAGGAAGAATCAGGTTCCATGTAAGAAAGAAATTGAGGGTGGAAAAATCCTGGCACAGGTTGCCCAGAGACGTGGTGGATGCTCCATCCCTGGAGACATTCAAGGCCAGGCCGGATGTGACTTTAAGCAACCTGATCAGGTTGAAGATGTCTGTGCTCATTGCAGAGGGCTTGGACTAGATGAGCTTCGAAGGTCCCTTCCAACCCAAACTATTGTGTGATTCTATGACAGCTCCCTGCAGAGTCTGCTTGGAGATGGAGGAACGGGTAGCTTCATGCTCACTGAGGTGAAGTTAGCTCTGATTTACACTGTGAGCTTCTGTCTGTTCAAGCTGGAATACATGGGCAGTGACAGCCCTCCTGGTGTGCTCTCTGCTCTGTCAGGTCGGTGCCATTAGCCAAGTCACTGCACATTGCTGTTCACAGCAAGGTAGTGATACCCTCCCTGCTGCCTGTGACCCAGCGCTGATCACCTCTCTCCCCTTTGTCTTTCACATGGTGTAGCAGCAGCCTCAGTGAGTTGGAAGGTACCACTTTAAACACAAAATAACATAATGTCATGTTTCAGGAAAATTAGTGCCATTCTGGCACAGTTAGGCTGCTAGCACATGGCAGATGTGCTGCCCACTATGTGTAAGTACCACAGTGCTGTGCAAAAGAACATTGTTGGGTAGCTGAGAGCGATCTTGATACAGAGAACATGACTCTACAAGCACAATCATTAAGGTGGACAGTAACAGGAAAGCAGGTAGTTTAATCTTGTGCTAATTTGGCTCAGTGCTGATTGAATTGATTAACAGTGAAAAGTGAAACCCCTCTGTGTATATGCAAGTGCATTGCAGCTACACTGTGTAACAGTGATGGCATAATTACACATGGATTTTTGTAATGGCCAAAGGGATTTAGATAAGTGTAGAGAGGGGAAAAAAAGTATTTTCAAGTGGAATTGCTAAACCCATGTCAAGTAAAGGCTTCTGAAACGTGGTCCTTTCATTTCAAGAAGAGTAGGGGAATGTGCGATGTTGTGAGTGTTGCTGCACATCATTCTCAGTTGATGCGTTGTTCAAGTGGATGCAATGACTTAACACTCCATGGGACAAACAGAAGAGAAACAGAAAAGGCTGGATGATTTGAGGTGCATTATTCAGCCACAGATTAGCAACCTGGGTGTCTGAGAGGTGCTGGCTCTTGTGCCAGCAGTGACTTCTGCAGTAGGTAATACATCGATAAATAGGAATGACAGTACAGGCAGAGGTTTCTCTTGGTTGTGTGATTGTCTCCATTTAGACTGCAGTTGAATGGTCTTTTTCAGGGTGCTGGAACTTGCTGGAAAACTTTTGGGGGTTGCAGGAGTCACTTGTAGATGGAGGTGAATTTAACCAAAGCTTTAGTCCCAGAAGAGGATATGGGAAAATGTTGCATCCTTTCATTTGACTGTTTCAAGAACAGAATGTTTTGTGTATGCCTGTGTGTACAGAGGCCTGATTTATATAAGATTAATATTTAACCTATTGAAAATAAGTTCCACCCTTAAGATGAAGAAGAACGTTAACTTCAGGTTAAATACCAGGGGCCCCTCGCTTCCCAGGGTCCTGGGAGCACACTGCCCACTTCTTTGTGCACACTGAGGTGTTTTGATCCTACTGACCAGTTTTCCATGCTTTCAGAGACTTCCTCCGAGGCCATTTCTCACAACAGCTCTTTCTGTAATGAGTCTGACTTTGAAAACACTCAGTTTCTTGCCTCCGTCCTTTTGTTAATCCCCTGTAAATGAAGCAAATAACTGGGAGGTCTCACCTGCCCTTTCCTGACTGGTGCTTCTGTTCTTGTCTCTGTCTTCCAAGGGAAAAGCCCAGGAGCTGCAGCAGTGGGGAGTCCCTGAAACAGAGTCTTAGGCTCTTGTACTGCTGCTTACCTCCTGTTCCCCAGGGGTATGGCTGATCCTGCTGTCAGATTTGCAGGAAGGATACACAGCCTTCTATTTGATGATTTTGGTGCCTTTTGCAGCCTCCTATTCCTTGCTTTGCTCTTCCGAGATGATTCTGGTTTTATTAGTTCTTTGTGGATTTGTTTTTCTCCCCA
The DNA here is from genome assembly GCF_037157495.1 of Lathamus discolor. Classification (NCBI taxonomy): domain Eukaryota; kingdom Metazoa; phylum Chordata; class Aves; order Psittaciformes; family Psittacidae; genus Lathamus; species Lathamus discolor. The sequence goes on from NC_088892.1 coordinate 20,658,598, forward strand.
ACGCTAGGGAAGTTCACGTCTCCTTTTGTAGCCCCGCTGTTGTCAATAGGCGCTCTGTAAATAGGAGGAAAAATGCTGCTGACTTTCATAGAATCATAGAATAGTTCGGGTTGGAAAGGACCTCAAGATCATCCAGTTCCAAACCCCCTGCCATGGGCAGGGGCACTTCACACTAAACCATCCCACCCAAGGCTTCATCCAACCTGGCCTTGAACACTGCCAGGGATGGAGCACTCACAACCTCCCTGGACAACCCATTCCAGTGCCTCAGCACCCTAACAGGAAAGAATTTCCTCCTTAGATCCAATCTAAACTTCCCCTGTTTCAGTTTTAACCCGTTACCCCTTGTCCTGTCACTACAGTCCCTGACGAAGAGTCCCTCCCCAGCATCCCTCTTCTCTTGACCTCCTGTGTCATTTGGAACTATTCTCTGAGCTTCAAATAGGGCTAGATTAATCATTAAATTCTTATTAAAGTTACAATGCACAAGACCCTCCTAATACTTCATTAGTGAACTATAGCTTTCCAAAACTTCCCACACATCCCAGGACCTTCCTAGCAGCTCTCTTGCCACCTCCTCCTCTCCTTGCTTGGTTTTCACAACACAGGGATATTCTCTTAGAAACACTGACATTCCTTGCCTTTTCTCCCAGGCTTTCTTAATGGAGGGACACCTAAGTTCACTGTTGTGCGACTCTGAGATACTCTTGAGCTGCTCAGAGTGGCTTTTGTGGTAGATAAGGGTGAGTAAGAGGTGTGAGCAAGCTCTTGTTTTCATCCAGGGATGCCTTCACAGAATCACAGAATCCCAAGGGTTGGAAGGGACCTAAAAAGATCATCTAGTCCAACCCCCCTGCAAGAGCAGGGTAACCTACAGTACATCACACAGGAACTTGTCCAGGCGGGCCTTGAATATCTCCAGTGTAGGAGACTCCCATCTTATCCTGCTGTCCACAAGACTTCGGAGCATCCTTGGAGGAGAAAGAGGAGTGATTGATCCACAAACTGTGTGCTGGCGGCAGCCGGAATTTAATCCAAGAATGCAACACCTTTTGATGGCTGTGCTATTTGAATGGATTATCTTCTGAGGCTGGCCAAGCAGGTCCTGCCATTTCAGTATCCCTTCCTCTTCTCCATGGAGCATCCTCAATAACACTCTGATGTGCTTTTTACTCTGTACGCTGCTCTGTCTGCCTGTTGCTCTTGATACACGCTCTCCAGGAAAACGAATAGTACACTGTAAATTACTATCTTGTCTGCTGTGGTGCATGGAGCAACCCACCTGCTTGGAAAGCAGCCAGCTTGCATTTATTTTAGCAGATGGGAAAAGCAGAAAGCCACTCAGAGTAGGCAGGGAAGCAATATTTATTCCTTGGGTGGCAAACACGGCAAAGTGGTGAATCGAGCTGCAGAGTTAAATAGGAGTGGGCACACGTCTTGCATAGCAAAACCACAGATGCTGGTGGCTGGGAAGGGAAAGGCAGTGGGTCTGGGGAGTAAATTGTGGATGTTACTTAGCCCTTGATGAGCAGGAGCGTGGATGTTCTCTTTATCACGGCTCAGATGTGGAGGGCTGACAGCAGTGCCTGGCAGCATCTGGAGAGGAAACTGCACTGCCCCCAAAGCACACTCTTAGAATCATGGATTCGTTTGGTGTGGAAAAGACCTTTAAGATCATTGAGTCTAACTGTTAACCTCGTTCTGCCAAGCCCACCACTAAACCATGTTTAGATTGGATCTAAGGAGGAAATTCTTTCCTGTTAGGGTGCTGAGGCACTGGAATCGGTTGCTCAGGGAGGTTGTGAGTGCTCCATCCCTGGCGGTGTTCAAGGCCAGGTTGGATGAAACCTTGTGTGGGATGGTTTAGTGTGAGGTGTCCCTACCCATGGCAGGGGGTTGGAACTGGATGATCTTGAGGTCCTTTCCAACCCAAACTATTCTATGATTCTATGTCACTCAGGGCCACATCTACGTGTCTTTTAAATACCTCCAAAGATGGTGATTTGACCACTTCCCTGGGCAGCCTGTTCCAGTTCTTGACAATAAGCTCTAGGGAGGCATCAGCCTTCCCTAAGAAGCGGGTCTGCTCTGCATGTTGGCCTTTCTGTTCCCTTCATTGCATGTGAGCACAGTAAGATCACATTCATAGGCAGCTGCATCATTGAGGAGTGACCAGATTAGCATTAATCAAAGGCTGTTTGCTGTTTGGTGGTAGATGGGTGCCCAAAATAGCTAGGAAATAAGGCTGCGTGCAGAAATGTTAGTGCTCTTTCCGCAGGGGAAAGAGAAGATGCATTCTGAGTAGAATTTATCAACAAATTTTTGATGTTGGATGTCATTGTCTTCATTATGCATGAGGATCTAAATGCAGCCTTATCTTGGCTAGTCTTTTTAGAGGATAACAGCCTATTACTGCTAGCAGTTAATCCAATTACTCTTTTAGGTCAAAAGGGAGTGTTCTGTGCAAATATTTTTAGAAGATCTGAAAAAATTGCTCTGTGTGGTTGACCCAAAGAGCGCGTTTTCAGCACATCAGAAAGTTTAGACGTTCCTACACATGCTGAAAGAAATGTGTTCAGAAGGGCTGCAGGCTTTCAATTCTGATTGCACGACAGGAGCTGCTTATTTTACAAATGAAGATATTTCACAATGTAAAGTGCTTTCAAATCAGAAAATAAACCCACTGCCCAAAAGCACCGGTGAAATGCGTTGTCTAAACTCACCAGCGAAAGGCAGGGGTGTGTAAACCTGAAGAATTAATTCAGAATGAAATATCTTGCCTAAAGCAGGTTTTAAATGCACCATTTTGCCTCGCGTTGTTGCTGGTTCTCTAACAAGGATTTTATTGAGTGTATAGGAAGGGGCTGTGCAATAATTATCAATGGTCCATCTAAAGCATGGAGGAGCGCTGCCTTGGGGAGGAGAAATCTACCTGTGGATGAACTGGAATAGATTTAAGTGGAGTTTCTGCCTACTTAATTCATGGGGATGGTGTTGCACTTGATGAGCCAGATTGGATGCGCTTGACCAAGCCCTGGGAGCAGGGCTGCGGTGTTCCATCTCCTTTGGCAGAGGGAATTTCACCACTTCATTTCCATCTAGGAAGGATGCCCCCAGGTAGGCTTCGGGTTTGGCAGAACTCTTTAGGGGTGCTCCTACCGCAGCCTCTGCTGTGACGGCAGCAGTTGGGGGATGCTTGGATGAGATTCAAGCTGCTGTGGTTGGCTGTGGCTGCTGCTGGGGTAATAAAAACTGATGCAACAAACACAAACCTCTATTTGATGTGGGATGGGGAACCTTCCCCAGGGGCTGGGTGAATGCTGAGGTCCAGGCTCATGCCACTTATGTGAGTGTTTGGGAATCTCTGCCTTACATGGCAATCACAGCAGAAACTGGGTTGTTGGCTTTATCATAAAGATGATTATTTGGACATCAATGGTGAATTTTAAATAGTCCTGTGACATTTATGCTGTGAATAGAAGTTTATTTTTCCTCTTCCACCTGACACAGAAAAGAGCTCTTAGACCATGTCCTGCTGAATCCCAGAAGCTTCAACTCTTAATAACCAACCGCAATCTAATTTAGATCAGCAGCTTGAAAAATCATTAGTTCAAGTAGTAAATGGCAAGGAATCAGCTTCTACAAAACTGATGGTAGCTGAGCTCTTGGAGCAACTATTGCCCACTCAAAATTTATGTCCTATTCATGCATGCCATAAAACTGTCCTTTAAATATCAGCTCAAAAATAAGCACAGAGAAGCAGTTGCCATAGAGGAAATTCACAGTATTGGGTTGAGAACAAAAGACCAGGCGCTGCTTCCCACTAAGAGGAGTGAGTTGTGCTGCTGTGGCAGTGGTGGGCTGTCATCCCTCACAGACCCTGTCCAGCAGCAGCCTCCAGATGTAACAAGAGTTATTCTGAGCAGAGCAAAGCTATCCAGACTAAGAAAATAAAGGGACTGAAGGAGACAGATGGAAATACATGTTTCGGGAAACAACCTGAAAGGTCATTCAAGGGGGGAATGGATCCATGGAAGTATAAAGTTTTGGGGTTAAATGGTGTCATGCATACAAGAACAATAGTCCAACAGGAACATGAGGACTTCTTTTGTCTGGATATTAATACATATTTACCCTATGGTTATTACCCTTTAGCCAGCAGAGCTGAAGCCTCTCAATGTAGAACCTTCAGGGGGTGGGAGGGGAGATGCTTCCTTACAGCTTTATTAAACTCTGAATTACATCAAAGATTATTCAGTTGGAACCCGAGCCAAAGCCTATGGACAGGGTTGATGTTATGGTTTCTGGCAATTCTAGATGGGACTGAAATGCAGTTGGACATAAAAGAAAGACACAAACCAGCAGAGTGTTTATATAAACATGTTTGAATTGATCTTGCAAAACATCCTGGTGCCGGCAGTCATCCCGAAGTTCGCTTCCCTCTCTCTCAGTAAGGCTTATAGGAAGAGGGAATTTTTTCCTACCAGCTTGTTAACAGTAAGTTTTTATTAATGTAATTATTATTGTTATTATTATTATTATTTAAGAACATAGAAATATGCCACAGGGTGATATTTAGCAAGTTGAGTGTTTTGATGTAGGAAACAATAGTTACTGCAGCTATTTAATGCTAATTGCGAAGCGAATTCCTCTCATGTATACGCAGTTGTGTGGTTTTGGTCTCCATAAAATTATGAGGGGAGGGTGGGGGTGGAAAATACAGATATTTTATTATATTTGTAAAATTATGAAGTATTTATTCAGTATCTTCCAACCGAGAATATACAAGTTCTTTATTAGTATCTTAATGGCCTGTGCCTGTGACATACGAAATCTTGTCCCTGAGTTACTCATGGGGAGGTGGATATGTGGGCCACTGGGGTCCCATGAGGATGAGGAGCACATTAGGGTGAGCAGCTGCTGAAGTACAACAACAGAGGCATAGCTGAATATTGGAGGCTGTTAGGATGACTCCACATCTGCCTTCTGGAAGGTGGGCAAGGACATGTAGATGTGCCTCAATGGTGGTTTCTTCTAACTGCTCTTGAGAGTAGCATCTAAATGATGGTGTGAAGCTGGGCATCTGCCAGGTCTCACAGGTCTCTCGCTGCCCTTGTTGAGCTTAGTGCTAGCTTGTGATTACTACCTAAAGTAGCTGATTTAAAGCTACCTTTTGTATCTGTGCATTACACAGAGGAATGTAAGCCCCTCCTAAGTCCTGCGATTAGCAGCATCTGTAATGGAGGGAACAATGGAATACAATGTCCTCTGCTGCACAAGGCACAGTATATAAATGTTGCTCTGGATTTTTGTAGATTCCCTAAAATATACTGTTTCTCTCCTACTCTGGTGTATGTGTGACTGTTTTGTAACTGTGGGGTTTTTCCCATTAGCAAAACCATAGCAGATTCCTGATATTTCTCCCTTTACCGAGACGCTTGTTCACAGTTGTTGAATAATGGTGGTGCACTGATTATTTTTGGTCGCCAAAAAATTGACATTCTCAGGTTTTTAAAGCTTTTTACATTTATAATCTGTGTTGTTGAAACTTCCTTTTGAATTGTTCTTGGACCCATGAAAGGTTCTGTAGCTGTGATTTCAGTGGCTCCATGAGGGTGTCTGGCTGTCATCATAGCAAGGAAAAGGAGGCTCTAGGGTCAGGGACTGTTCCTAGCTTGGTAATAAATTCTCAGCCTGACTTGATGCCATTCATCATGTTAAGAAAAGGTTTTAGCTCTTCCCTTCAGAACACTGACATCTATTAAGTTATCCATACATCATCCCAGCATTAAGGCTTTATTAGAGCTGTGGTTGCTAGGGTTTGCTCCAGATGTTGGTGCCTCTGAATACCTTCAAAACCAAGGCTCATTTACACTTGCTGACCTGGATTCTAGTAACCTAATGTGCTTTTGCTGATTTCAGCATGTTCTTCACTTACTAAAGGTGTGGTTCTCTGTGGTTTATTCACATTTAGCTAAAGCTGTGTGTAGGTAGTAAGATGAGCATGAAGGTGACTGGTAAAGGACTTATCTTCTCCACCTGTCTTAGTGAGCTTGCCCAAGATAGGGGTGCACCTACCTAATGATATCAGGTAACCATATTGATGGATGGAATCAGTCCATGGGGTTGGTTTGCAGAGCCTGCTGATCTTAAAGAAGGTGAGAAATCATAGCCAGTGCCAAATGGCACTGGTGGCTAGAACACCAGGTCCTTACACCATGCCTTTGGGTAACCACCAGTAGCTCTCCTTCTCCCCTGCAGACCCCGTTTAGCAGCTGCTAGCCTGATTTCTGGTTTGTTTAACTCCAAAGTGGCTTGAACCTTGTGGGTAATTCTCTGAGCTCCCACAGTGGAACAAGACTTCTCAAGAGGGACTGTCAGTATGTTTCATGAACGCATACATACCCTTCAAACAAGCCAGAGTAAAGCGAATGTTGTTAAGGGAGTAATTCTATGCCAATCCAGACCTTGTGCCCCTTGACTTGCTGCTCTGTTTTGAACCACTTGTGCTTTCCTATTATTGATTCACCTTTTCTAATACCATTTTATATGTGTTATCAGTGTGTGTTACTGTCGCTGCGTGTAATGAAGCAACAGCAGCTGAGGTATAAAGTGTCTCCTGCAGATTAATGAGGTCTTGAAAGGAGGCGATTGCCCACTGTGAAAACAGAAAACATCAACTTGAATTACGCATCACCTAGATACGACTCTTACTAGCACCAGCCTTGCTAGGAGAGAAAGAATCAAGTGCATGAAAGGAGGATGATATTTGTTTGAGGCGATTCATGGTTAAACCTGACTGGTTTTTATAGTTGTCGTACATTGGCAGATATCTAGGAAACAGTGGAATTGTCTGAATCAACAGCCAGCACTTCTAGAACCATATCAACTTACATAGTGCTAGTGCAGCCGTAGTTTTAGACTAGCTTGTCAATAGTTACTTTTCTGCTTGTTGGAGTTTTACTTTCCTAAGCCATGGAATATCTCTTTGTATTATTATTGTTTCATTGGGGGGGAGGTTGCTATAGAGTTGGAGACTCTCAGCTTGGTTTCGGCTGTGGTTTTCTAGCTCTGCATCACACTATAAATAACTAGCAGTGGTTAGAGACTGTCTTTGCTAAGAGAGTTTGATTTTCGTTCTTGGGAGACGATCTGTGCCTTAGAGCTGTAAGCTGAGGAATCTCACGATCTCTGTTATTAAAGCTTCCTTCTTTAGAGAGTGGAAAAGTGTTTCAGTTCTTTCTGGTAATGTAATACTTTGAGGTAGCTGGAGCTTTCTGTATGCTGTGTATTTTATCTGTTCACTGTTTAATAGCCTGACCCCATTCAGAAAACGTTTCGGACTGCGTAGCATTTGTATTATTAATGGCAGTATTGATTCCTCAGATCAACTTTAAAAAATGAGTTGGTGTTTTACAAGAAAGCCATCAAAAGGATTAATGTGCTTTCTCATTGTGCATCTATCCATTCTATTCTTCTATCCATTGAAAATGGTGATCAAGTCAAATGTCATTGGGTTATCATCCTGGCTCTAAGGAACTGGGTGTAATTATATATCCTGATACAGACATGTTCGTTTTACACTGGGGAATAGGTACACTGATGTTGTGTTACCTGCAGATGTGAAATGATTACTCCCTGATGTTAACGTGGAGATTGCCTATGGCTAGGCATTAAAAGCATGCTCTGTTTGCCTTTTTTTTTTTTTACCTTAATCTGCATGCAGAATAGATATAGGTGCTATAGGAGAATAAAGCAAAGACATGGGAGAGAACCTTGTTGCTTTCTGGAGCAGGATGTTATTCTACTCTTTATTAAAGCTGCATGAAAGAATATAAAGTGTTGTTGTACTTTTAGAAACAATGCTTCTCATAAACATGTTTTCCCCACCCTTCTGCCACCATGACTAAGATACTTGATACTTGAAATATTATTTGCCTTCCTATAAGCATTTCTTCCCCTCCTTTCTTTCCCCCTCCCCTGACATTATGTAGTTGATTTGATTCTCTAGATTGCTTTCCTCAAGCTCTAACTTGAGTTCATTTTGTTATGTGGTGACCACAGTTATGGATGACGCTCCCCCTGGCACACAGGAGTACATTATGTTACAGCAAGAATTGATCCAATCTGCGGAATTAAAGAAAAAAGAGTCCCCTTTTCGTGCTAAGTGTCACGAAATCTTCTGCTGCCCACTGAAGCAAGTGCACCTCAAAGAGAACACAGAGCCGGAAGGTTTGTGGCACTATGGATCCATGTTCTGTTTGTTCTTATGATTTTGAGTTTTCCATGTATGTCCCTAGAGTGTGCTGTGTGTTTTCCAGCCTGTGTCAGCGTAGCGCAACTGATGCAGGAAGCGTGATGCACTCCATGTCCCCCTTTGCTTGCCTGTTAGTGTCTGATTCAGCTATCACGGGACACTATAGTATAAGCCGTGTACGGTACCGTTCTAGACAAGAAGTGAAGCGACGCTGCTTTTACTTAAAGAAAGTCTGTTTGTTTCAGCTCTCATCATTACACACTGCCCTTTTTTTGGCTGCCAAAAGTTGCTTGCTACTGAAACAGCATCAATTCCTAGTTGGTTCTTTCCAGTAACATTTCTGAAGCTGCACTCTGCTGCAAACATGGCACTTAGGCTCAGATTCGGCTTGTCCCCAACACCTTTCACTCCATAAGGCTTCTGCATAGCGCTAGCGAATGCTCATGACAGCTGTACTTCAGCGAAGCAGGATGGAGTTTGTATGTCATGCACGCCTGGTTGCATTTTGGGAAATGAAATGCATGCAGAGCAGAAAACAATAAGTAGAATGTTTTCCTTTTCAGATAAAGCAAAGGTACGGTTTTTTCTAATGCTGTGTTTGCTCATATGAGATTATTAATGAGGTCTCTCCATCTTTAACTTGTGTACATAAGATGAAGCTATTTGAAATGATGTATTTTAATATTTTCTCTTGTTGTTCCACTTGTGTTTTACTCTACTGCCTCATATTGCACATGGTAAGCCTGCTACTTTTTGCATAAGCTGAAGTATCTGCCAAGACAAATAATGCTGCTGCTGGTAGATGTATTTTAAGATGAAATATTCAGGGCTGGATGCTGTCGCCACAATTGAGTCTGCAGGAATGGCAAAGTGAGAAGGTTGGAGTCCTTTCTCACATATCACTTGTGTTATTCTCTCTGTAATGACGGGCATCGGTTGCTGAGCTGTCACTATTAGCCCAAAATATTCCAGTCAATTACTTTCTCCCGTTACATACCCCAGATTTTGCATGAATGTTCTTTGCGATTCTGGGCAATCTGTGCCTTTTAAAATAAAACTGGTTTGTTACAATAGCATTTCTTTCTCTTCTCACCAGAAATAGCAAGTCTGACACAAACATGGGCGTAAGGTGTGGGGAGAAGGTTTTTGTTTCAGTGATGCTATAACTGAGTATTACAATTGGGTTTTGAAAACACTGAGTCTAATTCTCCTCTCGGTTCTGGGGCTGACTGGGTAGGAATTGTGATTTTGTAATTCTGAACTCAATAAACATGAAGGGGAACCCCACAGCACTCTTCTGGATTAGCGAATGTAACGAATTTCCTCCCATCCGTCAGGGTTCGTGTTGTTTATGAGCAAATTATGAGCCCGCAACTGTTCATATCAAGCTCTTCTAGGAAGACGATGACAGCTGAGTTACTAAAGGTGCTCAGCATCCTCGGGCAAGTGGTATCTGGTGAAATGAAAGATTCTATGTGAGCCATAAAAAGAAGGGCCCTAAACTTGGCATCATTGACTCATATGCTGTATTTCAGTGTTTCCTTCTGGTCATGTATAACTGCAGCAGAAGCTGATGGTTACTTCAGCAGAACTTACACTGGGAGCTGGATTCGTGCTGGGAACTTAGCTCTTAGCTAGGTCTGTTTGTTTTCAGTGAATGAATCAACACTTGACACACTAATGGCATGTCCAAGAGGAACAAGGGAAACGAAGGTATGCTGGGCCTTTTATCTCCTGGGGGAATGGTTTGGTCCAGTGTTGGGGAATTCAGGACCTGCTGGGAGAAGCTCGCAAGGTGCAGGCTCTAAGTGAAGACCTGCGGAGCATCAGTTCTGCTGTATTGTCGCCTGGAAGCCAACAGTTGCTCTTCTTAGATTCTCCATAAATCTACATACTGTCTGTCTCCAACAACAGCTGTGTTACTCCTTCCTTCATGGCATATGGTATTGTTCATCATTCTTACTGCAAATGTTCAGTTCTAAGAGGAAAGCTTTTCATCTTTTACTGTAGTGTACAAGGATGAATGCCTCTTCACCTTCCCCTTTTCACCCCTCCTTCTCTCCTCCAGGAATTTTGCATCCCTAGACAGGGCACAAGAAGCTATGGCTGTATTGAGTTGTCCCACAACCATCTGAGTTCATGGGAATTCATAGGGGTATCCATTTCTATTGCTGTGGAATTTCTCTATGTGTTAAAGATGCTGCCTCTGGCATGAGAGGGGAATTACATGTTTAGGAGTCCTTTTAGCCTCTGTTGCAGTATAAATTGTCTGGGTTGCATTGGTCTCTTTCTTTAGAGCCTGTGAATTGTCTGGCAATGGTGTTAGACCCACTGAATGAGCGGTGTGTATCAACCTCTGTGGTTTGTTACTGTGAAGCTCGAGAAATTCTGAGTGTGAAATGATTTGGTTGCTTTCAGTGCAACCACTAAAACAGTCTCTTAAAACTAATGGAGTGGCTGAAACAAACCCTACCTGAATACCTTCTAGGGGGAATCCAGCAGCTAACAGCTCAATTGCGCTGTGAGGATGGATGGAAATAAACGTTTAAACTTGTTACTATAGCATAATTTACACATATTCTTTTTTTAAGGTAAAATATGGTGACTAAGAAGCATTTAGGAAAGCTCCTGAGTGAGATGTCCTAATGGAAGTTTTATGGGAAGTCGCAGGCTTGAAAGACTGCAGAGAGTATAAAAACGTACTTTTTTTATCTGCTGAGTAATGGCATGGGAACACACAGTAAATCCTGCATGTTTCTAACTTTGCAACTCTTTGCCTAACTATTTCATTTAGATGATGGATTTCTTCCCTGCACTTTGTAACCACTTTCAATACAGGGTTAATGCTTGGGGAGCCTCATTTATCACTTCAGGATCTGAACCCCCTAGGCACGTATGGTGATACCAGGTAAAAGATCTTCCTGGCTTTTTGTAAGGGTGTCTGGGGTATGTTCTACTATTTGCTGAAAGGCTCAAATGCCGCCTCACTCTGGTATCTGAATCAGGTGGCCCATCATTTCTTGTATCTCAGGGGCATTTCTAAAAGCAAGAGAAGGAAAGAGAAAATTAGATCTATGTTTCCTAAATTAACCTGTCTTAGTGTCTTGTTCATCTCATGGCACCCTACCTGCCTCCTTGCAGTGTTCACAGCACCCATATACCTTATATACACCTTAGTAGAATAGGTCCAGGACCAATACATTTGATAACAACCTGGTGGACACATTAGGAGGTCCTTGGTCAAGTAACTATAGCAAGGACAGCCTTTTTTAAAGTGGTAGATGTGGAAGGAGGAGAAGAGTAGGAAATCACAGCAATATTATGTTGAGCAACCTGGTCTAGTGAAAGGTGACCTTGCCTATGGCAGGGGATTGGAACCAGATGAGCTTTAAGGTCGCTTCCAGCACAAACAATTCTATGATTCCCAAAATGTGGAATTTTCCACTTGGGTCCACAGCCAACAGAGTGATTGTGGTTCAGACAGGATGCTGCCTTTCTTAGTGCTGTGGGAAACCATGGCCTAAGTTAAAAGATGAGCTGCTGCTTTATTCTGCATCATTCCAGCACTGTTTTGTCAAAGCCATCCTACAGTTTACAATGCTGTGGATCCCTCCAATGCAATAAAACAAGCAGAGCTGACATCCTTACCTGGATGCTGGCTCCTGTGGGCATTGTGCATTGTTTACAGTTACATCCAAGCAGCAGCAAAAACACAGGGTGGTTTTGCAGCTTCCCTCAAGCCAGGAATGCACTGCTAGCAGGAGAAGGGCCAGCCGAAGTACATTTTGCAGCCATTTGTTCTCTTAAATAGTTTAAACATAAGCTGCTGCTATCTGGATAAAACACGGTTACATAAAGAGAAGTCTGCTTCTGGAAAACTAATTGGAGTTGTATTATTACATCCAGAGGAGGGAATAAAATGAGAGAAAAACACCCATTGGTTAGTCACAGCCACATAATCAGGAGTCTTGGCCTCTTGCCCACAGTTCTGTTTTCATAGGGGATCTTATTTAATTTCTTACATATACTGGGGGTAACATTTAGTCTCCCTGCAGGCATACATAACCCTTTTACACAGAAAAAGCAGACAAGCATGGCAAAAATATGTATTGGGGATGGGGAGAGGGGAATCTGGGGGAGCAGCTGGTAATGAAGAACGGCAGCTTTCCTCAACCAACAGCAACTCTGATTAGATAAAAAATGTTAAGGCTGCTAATAGGAAACAAGCAGCTTTGTGGTTGCCCTTGACAATGGCTGGCTTGTTATCTTCAGCCCCAGCAACGGGATGAGTGCAGAGCCAGCCCCAGGGGTGAGGAATAGGTAGGACATTTAAGCACAGGAGGTGGGAGGCTGGTTCTTCCACTTACTCCATGTGCACACGCTGCTTTGTCACCTGCAGAAAGTCAAAGCCTTTATGTTGTCACACTGAACATCCCTTTGGTGCTCCAAGAGCCGTGTCACCATTGATAGTACTGTTATTTGGCACTCTAATTATATACTTCTCTTCTAGACCAAATCAGTGCTATTAGCCCAGCTCCCTCAATTATGTTAATTCATGTGCATTTCTGCATTTTGGAATATAATGAGAAAAGGAAAGAAGAAGGGGGAGGAGAACCTGTATTTGAAATCATGGAGAACTGTGAGAGGCTTTTAAAGTTTACTTATTGTTCAGAGCTGAAAAGACTTTGTATTCCAGTGAGGGAATAATGGAGATGAGATGCGGGATATGGGTACAGCCGCCTGTGCCAGTTGTGTCTGAGATGTTCAGACGCAGCACACTTGGCTGTGAGACAGCAGTGAGGAGGTTCAGCATCTGTGCTGTGGGTGAATGCAACCTCAGATTTAATCTGGACCAGCAGCAGCCTGAAAGGGACTCACTGGTTTATTGAACAGGGGCTCTTACTAACCTACATGGTCCTATTTAGAGACTTCATTGGGGTTATGGTCTCTTGGTACTAAATTAATCACATTTCGTAATCTTCCATGGTGTGTTTCATCATGTCTTCTGCTTTTAGTGGAGGTGAAAAGTGAAGACTTGATATTCCATTTGCCAAGGCTCTTTCCAACAGGAGTATTTAACCCTTTCCTGCTGCAGCTAAGCTGTCTGGCCTGGAGCAGATCATCCCAAAGAGGGAAGCAGTAGGACAGGCAGTCTGCTATGGCCTAATTGGGCCCTGCAGCCCTCAGTGCCCTCATCATCACCCTTTCCCTCAGAAAAACCTTGTTCTGCACTCTGCTTTTGCCTGTACCTCTCAGGTCTTCCTGGGATGGAGCTTTGAGTAACCTGGTATAGTGGACCCCTGCTCATGGCAGAGAGACTGGAACTGGATGGTCTTTAAGGTCTGTTGCAGTCCAAACCATTCCATGATTCTATGTGGGAAACATGAAGCTTTCATCTTGCCTTGCTGCTGAGTCCTGGCACTGGCAAGAGGCAGCAGTGAGCAAAGCCTGAGCCTTGTCCACTACTAAATGGAAATAAGATCTAAATCCTGTTTGTCTGGGTACACAGGGAGCTGCTGCGGCTATGGGACCATATCTGTAGAGAGGGATGATCTAAATGGAGTGACATAGACCACAAAAGCTAAAGGTATGAAGCTGCCACTGTTACAATGGCTTTTTCCCCCCAGAGGGAAACCAACTTTCACTTGAGTGATTAAATGATAACCTTGTATTTCAGGGCATTGAGAGGCAGTGGTGACAACTGCACTCTTATTCTCTTCAGATGCTTAGTACATAAAGCAGAATAGCTCAGTCCTGTAAGGGGCTGAGCCCTCTTGCCCTGATCCTCCAAAGCCTTTAAGCACTTTATTAACTTTAAACGTGTGAGTGTCCCAGCAAAGTCAAAGGGGTTGGGATGTATTTAATGAGCTTACCCGAATTCAGCCTGGGCCTGGCTCGGGTACCGGCTCAGACAGTGCAAATCCAGAGTAATTCCACCAAAGTGCAAGATTTACTCAATATTTACTTGTCTACATATGAGAAACCCCCCTTATAAAGTTTAACTCGATTGCCTCTTTTCTTACTCCCAGAGGAGTTTGTATGGTCCTTATTGCCACTGCGATTCATGATTGAACTTGCATCTATCAGAGCACTCCGGTGCAGTAGGGAAATTGAATATTTCTCATTATAAAGAGGGAAGGGAGGAACTTGATGCTCAAACCTATTTGGGGATCTCATCAGCACTAGTAACAGTTAACACTCTCTGCTGCGTCAGCTGAGCACTAGGTCCCTGTTATCCTTGGAAGATTCTCGGTTGTGCCATTTCTCGCCGCGTGGGAATAGAGCAGGGTTGGGAATTCAGCCTTTTCCCATGGCCTAAAACAGAATCTGGGGGTTTAGTTTTTCTCTTGAGCAGTGGCTCTGTGGCAGCCTATGCTATGGCAACTGCTGGCTGCCCTCAGCCTCACCTCCCACCATGCGCTCAGGCCTTGATCCATGCTTTGGCAAGCTCCATCACCACGCACCTTTTGTCACCTCTTGATAAAAACCATCTCTTTTCAAGGTGCTGGATATGATTTGAAGATTAAGGTGGTGGTTCAGTGTTTGAATTCCTGAGCAGGAGGGGTCTAATTGTTGATGAAGCATTTCTATCAGCAGGTACTACAATGATGACGAAGTGTGTATTGAGGAAAGCATTCAAGGTTTGGAAGTCACCAAATGCAGCATTTCCATTGGCTCGCAAATCTCTTCTGCTCCTGAATTCCCATGTAACTGACCCGACACAGTGTGAGAGCTTTCCTTAGGGCTTTCCTTAGCTCCTGAGAGGCTGGAAGGTCAGTGTGTTACACACAGCTGTGATTCCTGCATCCCATTGATTTGCTTTGCTAATTCCTTTTAACTGATACACCTCCCATGTTATTCCTACCTACCTAGAAAATAGACCTTTTCACAAGTCTGTGGCTCTTGCTCTCAGCTGAACGTGCCCTGAAAGAAGGATTACAGCTGGAAGATCCTTCTCACTGGGTCTGCATATACCTCAGACCAGGGAATAGCATGCACACTTTTGTTTGTCAGGCTCAAATCTTCAATGTGCCTGGAGGACATGAAGATAAAACGTAAGGAATAAAGGGAGCCCAGGTACCCACTTTCCGATCAAAGAATGGGTTCAAACTTCACAGTGCCGCTGCTCTTCCCAGGCCAGCAGCTCACACAGGAGGAATTCAGCGCTGATGGAGCAATGATTACCCATTATACAGACCTGCCTTTCTGGGTGCCTGTCCTCACGAATTCATCAAGCGGGTGCTCCCAAGTCTGTAGGTAATAGATACGCCAGAAGAGGCACTGACAGTCCTCACAGTATTTTATCCGTTACCTCACATGGCCACAAGTAACAAACTGGAACTGGTTTGGTGAACTGGGTTTTCCTGATGCAGAAGCTCGAAGGTACAGCTGTAATTGTGAGCTGTGCAGTCAGTCAGCCCAATTTGCACTCCCTGCCTCCAGAGAAGTTTAAGTACATAATGGCCTTGGGAGCAGTTGTAGCACTTTTATATGAAGACAATGGGGTTTAATTCTTAAGTTGGAGCTGGCCTCACCACTGAACAGGTCGTGGCAACCTAAAGAGAGCTCTTATCTCCCATCTTACATGCCTGGTCTTGCAGCAAATCTTTTATCTATGCTTTTTGCTATTTAGCTCTTAGACTAAATACTCACTATGGAGACAGTACCTGGCACTTGTCTGAAGTAGGACATTTAGACCAAATGAGTCACACTGATACTCTTATCTCATCTCATCTGTAAAGGGCTCTCTGAGAGCTTCATAGTGCTCCTTGTATGGAGGAGGACCTTTGTCTTGCTACTTTTGCATTCCATGACTCTCCTGAGAAAGCAGCAGCCTTTGCTCTTCTATCTGTCCTCATTTTTAATGAGAAGATGTAGTTCTTTATTAATAATGAAGGTTTTCCTTTGTATCTTATTCAGCTTCATGGCCCATCATAATTATTGCAAGACCCTTTATCAGTGGTAATATCCATAGTATTTAAACACTGGCCTTTGGGTTGAGAGCGTGCCAAATTTTTCATGCCGGTTAGGTAAGGACAACTCTGGAAACAAGGAGTTGTTAAACTTTCAGCTATCCCTGGGAAGTTGTTTCCTTTCCTGAGACAATCACTTACAAAAGCACTTATTCATGCCTACATAGTGCAGCGGAGCATGCTGCAGAGATCCCCTAGCTACCGTCCCACTGCAGCCCAGTACGGCACCATGCAATGGTGTTAGTTATCACAGGGATAAGTAGCTTGAGTAACACACAGCATTATGTTGCCACATCCTATGGTTTCCAGTGCCAGGGTTAGCTCAGCCCATGTCTAACCCAGGGAATTTTGCTCTTCATTCCATCAGCAGAATGGGCCATCAGCAGCTGAGGGTGCAAAAGTGAAGCCACAACAAGCACCAGGGTTCATCTGGAAGAGGAACTCAGTCTTACTTGGAGCTCTGTGTGCTCCCTCCACTCTTGTGTTCTTCTCTCATGCTTCTCCTTGTTCTGGACATTGCTCTGTCGGGGCTGTGGATGCTTGCAGAAGAAAGCAGAGCCTTTAATTTCAAACCCATAATGAGCACGCGATGCAGCCATTTGCGCTGGTGTTCCTTTATGAGGTTTCTTTTTAAGCAGCGGTAGTACTTTTGTCTCTGTTTTTCATGCTTTTCCAAATATCCTCACCTGTAAAGCTAAAGAAACTGAAAAAGCTTTACCCAGACTTCAGTAGGCACAACAGAAGTGTGAGGATTGCAAAAAGCCAGTTTTCCTTAGAGAAAATGACTGAATGCTTCTTCAGTAGTATCTGAGTATTTAGGAAATAGGGCCCAGACTGTTTCATATTCGGTTCTTTCCCCACTGTTATCTATGGACAGAGATTTCCTGCTGTGCACAAGCTCTTTCAGTTTGCTTTTATGCTTAAAAAAAAAACCACCCCAGCTTTTGTAGTACAGTGCAAAATACCTGCGCATCTTTTAAGCCAGCTCTTGTCCTCCAGGTCCTCTTGCCCAAGTACTATCAAGCAGTGGTGTTCAGGAAGACTGAATGGGTAATTGATGAGTATGGATCCCAGTGTGCATGTTTGCTTCTTTCTACCATGTGTTTGAAAACACTGAGATCTTTTTTACTGGATGACTGAGGTTGCAAAGAGGTAGGTTAAATCCTAAAGAGTACAAGGGACATATACCTGCAAAGCTTCTGACCTGCAGATGTGTATCCAGCGCATGGCTGTGCATCCTCTTGAAGTGACACAATGTTCCTTGAACTCCTGCTGTGAAGAAAATGATGATGCATTTTGGTAATGAGGAGAAATCTTTTCTCAAGCATCTTGGATGCTCCTGATCCGAACCTGTCTTTCGTAGTTTTCAAGTGTGTTAAATAATTCTTATGTGTCGATTCAGCAAGGAAAAAACCTGAGGAATATATGCAACTTACTGCACGAAAAGTCTTTAGGTACCGGCTGTCTTTCATGCTCGACATTTCTATGTCACAAAACAGTCCCTTCTAGAAAGGTTATTGGTGTAGCTGTGTAAGTCCTCACTGTTCTACACTATCTGACCAAATTTAGCTTAGCAACAGGACAAAGATCTAAGGGCCACCCTTCAGATCATCGATGTCATTAAGGCAGATTGTAATTTGTTTTGTGTGGCCCTTGGCATAAAGAAGTCAGAAGAGCACCGTGTATAGGGCAGTGATTGAGTGCAGCGTTATGCAAATATCTGAGCGTCTTGACTGTTTTGCTGGAGCCCCATGCAGAAGACAAATGAAGTGGCACACCCTGCTTCCTCTTAATTGCTCTGATGGAGGTTTGTCTTTCTTAACAAATACTTTCCAAAGAGAACAGCTTAAACGTTCTCCTTATGCTTAGTTTTTATTGTCCTGTCTCAGGGTCCTTTTTTTCCTTGTGTCTTGTGGAAGCAGCACAATTCATTGCTCAGCTGTGTTCTTGCAACCTTTATGAGAAGATTTGAGGCTTAAGTCTTCATGGATGCAATTGGTTTGGAAGCTTTACCAGCTTTGACTTTAACGCTGTAAAGACAGATGGGGCTGCAGAAAAAGAGTCAGCCATGAAGACCATCTGCAGGACAGGAATCTGTGACTGCAGCGAATGTGGTGCTCAGCTCTCTCTCTTGGAAAAGGCTTTAGCAGCACAAACCCCATTTGTGGTGACTGTCAGTGTCTCTAAACCTGCTTTTCCTCTCAACAATCGTATGGGCTTTCATTTCTGTAGCAGGTGATGCCAAATACGACACTTAATTACAAAAGCTGTTAAAAATGTAGTTCATTGCAGTTGGGCACCGTGTTTCTCTTCCTCTCCAACTCCAGATTGAGCCAGTAGTTGAAGACCGAGTTTTGCTCTCTAGGTGCTTCTACCCCGGTGAGTACAATCATTCTCTTATTTCAGGCAAGTGGCAAAGCTGACATAAATATTGCTTGTGTCTCTCAGGTTAGTAGTAGAAAACATCTAAGCTGTACATAGGATGTTCCCTTCTGAAAAGCTATCAGCATTAACGCAGTGGAGTTCCTTTAGGTTGGCTTTTTTATGATAAATTTAGATTAAATACCCTGTGAAACAGTAGTAAGCAAAAATCTGGATGGGACTTGAGCTGCCAGATGCAAGCAAGTGGCTTCTTAAATCATCAATGTAAAAAATGGCGACAAACTTTGCCTGGTTTTGTACTAGTAAGAAAGGTGCATGTTCAGGAAATGACAATTTTCACTACAAAGAATTTAATGTAGTCCTTTTAAATGTGCACTGAAATGTACAGTCAGTACGATGCGGTTCTGGATGCATTTAAAAAGCACAGTGCTGGTTATTTGCAAGTTGAGGGAAGCTCTGAGTCAAAACAAGCTTTCCTGCTGGTGTTGAAGAACACATTCTTCATGCTATGCAATTGCTGCTCAAGTGGAAGCTACATATGCTCTAAAATCAGATGCCCTGCTTCAAAAACACCTTTGCCCCTTGTCTGTTATTTGGGAAGGAAACTACCAAGTAAGTTGTTTAAAATCACTTGTCTGCCAGGTTGCTGAGCAAGCCACCTTCCAGGTATGCTGATGGGCCTTGAGGAAGACTAAGCACGTTGCCAAAAGCTTCCTGAATTAATGTGGACTCCTCCTCCTAAAGAGTGATGATCTTCTAACCAAAAATGAATACGTTGCTTTAAAGGATGGCGATTTCTCCTGCAAAGATTCTTCTTGGCTGCTTGTCATTTGGCACACTTGAGTACCTGCTTTCCTAAGGATGCCTGTTCTATGTGTATATAATATTGCCTCCAAATTCAGAATACAGAACGTTCTTCAGGGCATAACGCTTGGCTTATGCAGACTAATACCATTGAGAACCCTGAGAACCCTGGTGAGTTGATAGGTCATGTCTGCAGAAGACACTTTTGAAGATAAATGTACTTTCCATTTGCTAAAACCCACTTCAATTCCCCACTCCTATTGATTTTAATTTGAAAGCAAGTTACAAGTAAGTCTGGATTAATCCGCAGGATAAAAGATGGGTGGAATAAGGTGGCAAACAGTGATAAGAAAATGGGTATAAAATGCAGCAAGGAGGAGAGGGCTGGTTTTTAACCATAAAGCATCATGGTTCTGAGGAGGAGAGGCTGAAATGGGAGAAAGTGGATCTGATGACAGGGAAGAAAAACCCTCAAGGGGAGCGATTAAGAAGCTGGTGGCATGGACGGAGAGCAGGGTGCTTTTGGCTGAGCTTGGTGGCTGCAGGTGAGATCAGAAACTGAAAGCAAGAGGGATCTCTGAGCTCCGGTGGAGTTAGAAATCTACTGCGTTAGAGAGAAGGTGGAAGGCTCTTCTGGATGGAAACTTGAAAGTGAGAGAAGAGAGCTGGAGAGGGCAGAGCTCTCCAAAGACAAACAGATTAGTTACTCAGCTACAGTTCTGTTATGAGCAACATCATCTCTATTATGCCAACACTGTTAGAGATCCATGGTCTGTTCTCCTTGGGTTGTTCTGCCTCACCCTGTGAAGATCAGACACCATGAGCTGACCAGCCAGATGTGCAAAGCACAGCAGCTTCTTCTCTAACTCCATGTCCACAGCTCTGTCCATACCATCATACTGTGAAACCATTTAATAATCTAAACAGTGGATTCCAATCACACAGATAGTTGTCCACATCCTCAACTTAGGTGTATTTAATGACGTACACAGACTTCTGTAGGATCCTGCCAATTTATATCTGATCAAACGTATTTATGGGCAGATTCTTTAATTTGCACATGCAAATAGAAACCTGTTCATAATTGCTCATCCAAGAGACTAACTGAGGCAAATCACAGGGTGACACTACGACAGTTTGCTCTTGATATAATCTCTCCTATAGCAGAATTTTACTGCCTCCACAGAATTGAAAAGGTGCCTTTTAAAAGCTAATGTCTCAAAGGACATAGTGAAAAAACCCAAAACAAAAAGGTAACAAACCCAACGCTCCTGCCAGTTGATTATTTCTTTTTAGGGGTTTTATTGCCAAATTTTAAAGTCAGCTACTTTCCAACAGAATGATGTTGAGGTGGATGCTTGCTGACATTCCTCTTTGTAAGTCCTTGGCCAGGCTCTTCATGTATCAGTGAAATTGGAATTTGCTCGTCCTAGGATGGATGAGGAGAGAGTGGTAGTTGGCTTCAGGTCAAGTTACTGTCTGAGTTCTGTAATACATCCCCAAGGATCTCATCACGTACCTTTGAAAGGCACCAGTGACTTAACTTGGTGCTGCAGAGGAGTTCTATATTTAGCTCTCCTCTCTTACAGGAGCTGTTTCTTATTCAGGTGCCAAACTCTCTGCCTGCGTGCCTTGTTTTATTTCTAGCAATCTCTCTGTATAACCTGTGTTTCATGAGCCATTCTGTTTCCCTCTGGGTTGATGTCTGAGCTCAATCTGTTGTTGCTCTGAAGAAGTCTATCTTCCCTCTTGTTTAGTTTAAGGGAAAGGATTCTGGCTGGGAGGCAGGAGGAGCAGCCAGTAAAACACTGTCAGCTTTTCAGTCTCCTGGAGTTGATGTCTATGATGAACACTTACTTTTAAGCACACAGATCTTTAGGACTATTTGTTTTTATAATCTAGAAGTCAAGGTTTATAAGGAAAACACGCAAATCTAAACTCCCACACCAGATTTCCCAAGAGACTTCTATTGCTGTGCATTGGTTAGAAAGGAAACTTTAGTTAAAAGGTTCAGTTGCACTACTTTGATTTAGGCTGGGACTCCAGGGAAGAATCAAAACAGATCGGTTCCTGCTGTTGGAAGTTTGAGCAAACTCACAAACAGTTTAGGGCTTCTATATGGTCTTTAAAAATCTAGTGGTGATGATGTTAGAGTATGGGAGATTTGATGTCTGCTTTCTCCATCATCGTACCAACAAGACTTGCTATTTCTTATGTCATAAAATTGTTCAAATTGGCATTCTCCTATTGGAAGTCAATGGATCTTGGAGCTGTGAAGTGGAGAGATTGCAGGGGTGGACCGAGTATGGCCTGAAAATTGGCTCCTAATGCTTGCTTCCAACTTCTTGGGAGACTAAATACTCAAGGTTGATTTTATATGTAGTGCTGCCAAATGTTCTAGGAATCCTCTGCCACTCCATTAAGCTTAGCTGCAGTGAAGGTCCCATAAAGAACAAGTGATAATCGCTCTGCCTGCTTCAGCTACTCCTAATAGCCCTTCTGCTCAGCAGTATATTAAAAAACAAGTGAGAGGGGAGAAGAAATCCATATACACAAAGCTGAGAGATCTTATATAGAATTATGTCTTCTGCAGCTTTTAAGAGTCTCTATAACACGGGCCTTGCAGACTTGCATTTAAACAAATGTGGTTCACCAGAAAAGGGGTGTGACTATGCAAATGTGCCACATAGTTGAATGGGTCACATTTCATTATCAGCTTGGCAGTGCATAAATTGATTAATGCCATTTGGGGTCTAAATTAAGCCAAGAAAATGCTTTTAACTTT
Source organism: Lathamus discolor (assembly GCF_037157495.1). Taxonomy (NCBI): domain Eukaryota; kingdom Metazoa; phylum Chordata; class Aves; order Psittaciformes; family Psittacidae; genus Lathamus; species Lathamus discolor. Next base: position 20,680,799 of record NC_088892.1, read on the forward strand.
TCTTCTCAAAGTGGTTTTTTTCTTTCTTCTGTATTGTTTTTGGTCGAATTTTATGGATTCCCTGCTCTGCTTTTGAGCTGGGAGATCTGAAATAGGGACTTGAAACAACCTGACACTAGACTGGCTTTAAAATCTGTGTTCTTCAATGGTGGCTGGCTATGAGAGGACTTTGGGATGTGCACAGTCTCAATCGCTTTTATTAACTGTACTTCCTGAGCTCCTCTCTGCTGAGGAAATTCCTAGTTTAGGGGACATATACCCAGGAGCCATCATCCATATTTAATGTTAATGTGGGATCAGGTTAATGCTTCCTCTGTAACCATGTGAAAGTCTCCCAAGCAGTTGCAGGAGTGTTTACTGGAGTGCTCCCGTGTGGACCTCTCCTTTCATAGTTTATAGAGGTTCCTCATTATAAGCCATCTCATGCTCCATTTTCTATAATTAACAAGTAGGGAAATAGTCTTGTAAAATTGTTGTAAACCTTTACTTCTCTCTTAAAGATTGTTCTGAAACCTCATATAGCAACATCTCTTACCGGGTATCTGTCTTCTTCGACAGGACAGCTTGAATTGAGTACACGTGAGTTTTTCCAACATGATGGAGAAAACTATTGGAATATTAGAGAAAGGTGTAGTTTGGGCATGAGTCAGGGCTTCGGATATTCAGGATTCACAATCCATAGATTGTTTGTCCATCTCAACAAATGAGCTGACAGCTCAGATAGCTCAATCGTTTGCCATGTCCTCTCAGGGTAACCCTGTGATGCCATTTCACTTGTTGCAGTTGGTTGAGGGCAAAGAAGTGAAGTGTAATACATGTATTATGTTCAATGCGGGCTGCTCAGTGTTTTTCACACTCTGTGTAGGAGGATTCCATCTGCGTTATTTTTAAAAGCCATTTATTCTAATAGTTGATCCAGAAGTCTACTTTCTTATGTCCTCTACCCAGAGATGTATCTTTCCTCAGACTAAAAAGTATTTTTCCGGGTCAAAATGTCACATTTTCCCCTGAGAAAAATTCTTCCACCTGGAGACTGAAATTAGGAAAAGCAGTGAAATCTCTGGGTCTTTTTCACTGTTAACAAATAATCATCTCGTATGTAAAGCATGGCCAAAATTTATGTTTCCATACACATTTCCAATCAGTCAGTTCAAGTTCTGTTGCATATAAGCAAATGAAGGTGAAGACCTTCTCTAAAGTCTCTCCTGCTCATACCACTACAGAGTGTGTTCACTTGGATGGTGTTTGGCAAAGGGAAGGGCATCAATGAAAAATATAGTTACTGAGCACAAACTGTAAGCAAAGGGCTGGCTGGGAAGTTAAAGTATGTAGGGAAATCCAAAACCAGTGTAACTCGTGTGGTTTACAGTAGCTGTATTTCCTCCTTGATTGCTGAGTTTGTGGGCTAGAAGATCAATGAGCAGAAACAGTAGCATGCATCCTCTTCACATAGAAGAGACTGTTGTGCTTACTGGCATAGTTTTGGCTTTAGAAGATTCAAAGCTCATTGACTGGGTAAGCCACCCTGCAACATTAATTGCTGTTGTCCCAGGACAATGTGTTTCATTTAAGGATGTAATTTCATTGAAGTAATAGACCTGGTTTTCACTTGTACTAGGTCATTCACACATTTTGATGATTGGAAGGAGCCTTCAGTTATTAAGAGTGTTACGTAACCTTTTAGTTCCCTTTGCACTAAGGGCAAATGAAAGTCAGGTGTAATTGGCTTGTGTGCTTCCTTAATAATTAACAAATAGATGAAATAGCTTCAGACTGTCTTGAGATTTTTTCCTGTAGCCTCTATACTATAATTAAGTCTATTAGTGTTGAATAATGGGAGAGCCAGGAGTATGATGTTCTTTCACATAGTGAATGAAGGAAAATGTCAGTGCAGAAGCCAGATTAGATATTCTGCAGAGTAGCTCCAATTGTTCTTCATGGCAAAGTTGCTTGATTAGGCCAATTAGTGCAGAGGTGTTATGACTAGGGGTAAAACGTGGTGAATAGTGTCACATTTCTAATAAGTACTGCGAGTTCGTGTCTCCTGTTAAGCAATGGGTGGCAGGAATTCAACAATGAGAAAAGGTCTTTTTGTGCATGAATTGTATATGATTTGAGCAGCATTGTGCATAGAAGAGTGCTACAGCAGGAAGCGTGGAACTAACCTCACCCTCTAAGCGCAGTAGCAGGTTTTCTACTTGGATTTCAGGCCTGAGAAGATTAGGGTTTTCTGAGTTGCAAGTGGGCTGCCGTGACTCAAGGCAGAAGTGCCATTAGATCACCTGGATAATGGAGGCCACAGAATCTCTTCCAGGCTTTGGTATTAAGCTCAGCACTTTGTTTGACTCAAATATATCTCTTTGAAAGTCACTTCATCTTCCAAGATTGCACCATCTTCTTGGTGATCTGTTTTCTTCTCAGAAGAGAAAAATGGTTGATGCAATCATCCTCACCTACCATAAATTTTCCTTTATCTTCTCCATATTCTGACTGTATTTTCTAGATAGGGTAGGTATATTTAAAGAAAAGCACAGATTTTCATAAAAGTAGACACACAATAGCGTGGGATGTTAATGGCAAATTGGTCTGTGGGGAGTTCTGTAGGAGAGAATTTGTACACAAGGACAGTGTGTACACTGATGATAGGTGGGGTGGCAGGGCAGCTTCCCCATCCACAGGGAAGGCGTTCAGTCTTTGGGCCAGGTCTGGTAGTGCCCTTGGAGAGCTCCCCTAAGTAGCAGTCTAGGTTTGGCATGGGTTTTTTTAATGAAGTTTGCTCCAAAAGCATTCAGGGCTCAGTAGGGAATTATTTCCAGCTAATTCATGAACCTAAATTTGGAAAATGCTTGTCAGGGGATTTCAAACCCATTCATTTGTCTGCAGAGGTCTGTTGGCAGAAGCGATGTGCTAGGAAATGCTCAAGGGGTGGTTTTGTTAGTGGGGTGCTCCCATGCCGAGGCATCTAGAGAAAGAGACGGACCTGTCCTTCAGTCAGGGCTGAAGTGTTTCTTGACACCCAAGGGACTGAGTAAACCAAGGCTGCTCTTTTCTGGAAAGAAGCCATTCATAAATTGAATTTCAAGTATGTGTCATTTTTTATTTTTCCTCTTCCCTTCTCCTCCACTTTAAAAGTAGATAAATACAGTGGAGGGAATGGGAATTATATATAAAATTAATGCTTTGAAAATGTTCCTCTAAGTCAGAGAGCAAAGCTATCAGCAGGCTTTCCCTGGTGGCTTCTCAAGCTCTGGTCTTACCTACCTTATAATTTGAAGATTGTCCTGTCTCCAAGGTCAGAATCATGCTCTTTATGATTATGGACCACCATATGTGCAGGGAATGTTATCAGAGTGCTGTGGCCCTCAAAATCTCCTGTAGGTTTGCCCAGAAGAGGCATTTCTTGTCTCCTCCGAGTCTCTTGTCTTGATAGAATCATAGAATGGTTTGGGTTGGAAAACACCTGAGGATCATCCCATTCCAACCTTGTGCCATGGGCAGGGACACCATCCATTACACCAGGTTGCTCAAGGCCCTGTCCAACCTGTCCTTGCTATTCTCTTTGCTGCGCATCTCTGGCATGTGAAAAGGCTTAACCTTTGCATTGCTCTAATTGCCCTAGGAGAGATCTCCTAAGCAACCAAATTGCATTTAGATCATGGTTATGTAGGATGCGAAGGTGGGGAGGGTTGCAGAAAGAGGCCTCATATGTTTCAGATTTAATGGTATGGTGAATTACTAATTGGAGCGCTGTAATTAAAGATGGGTAATCAAAGCAAGGAATCACGCACATTTACAAAGTGTTATTACTGCCTTTGTTATCAAATACAATTTTTATGTTGGCAAATTGTAAGGTGATTAACAATTCACTCTAAAATTACACCGCTTTGAAACCCCTAATCTGCACAAAATAACTGGCATAAGTGAACATATGTATGTAGAAGGCTAGAGGAAGGGTGGTACAGCTAGTGAGCAGGTAAGGAAATTGCTTTGTAAAGCCATTTTAATAAAGCAACAGGAAATAGTCTTACCAGGGCTCCTAAAGCAGCGGCATACGCTATGATTGGTCTAATCATGTAAAATATTGATCACTAAGAACCTTTAGCTATAAGGAGACAGTCAAGTTAGAGAAACATGCACTAAACACATGAAATTCCTATTTCAACAGGCTGATTATGGAGCAGGACTTCAAGAGGAAGGGAAAAGAAAAATAGGGAGACATTGAAGTTTGGTTAGCAGGAGAAATATTGCTTGAGCTGGTTCAGATTATTCATACTGGGACACAGCGGCATTTTGTCACTAAAAAATGTCTTGATTAATAATACAGAAAAATAGGGTTTCGTTTTACAAATGGTGCTGAACTAAGAGGCAAGCAGATAATGAGAAACAATTTAATCTGATACATGAGGAGGATTAATTTTGAGTACCTGGGATGTATTAGGGCAGCACAGCTCAATGTAGATAAATGGAAGACAATAAGCTTAGGAGTAAAGAACTCCATAGTAATGACTGTTCCGATAGATGCTGCAGTGAGCTGACTCAGGGAAAGAAATAAGCTCCTGGAGAAAAATTGCCTATTCAGCAGCAAAGCCAAAGAGGAGAAATGGGATATTGAACTGCTGCTGCTGAACAGGAATAGTAGAGGATGTGGAACACTGGATAGCGCTCACCAGCGCACTGTAAATCTGGTGGTGGGAAAGCAAAGGGCAGAATGCAGAGGGAAATGCAGCTGACATGGACAGAAATGGTCCGCAAGGTTCAGAAATCAGTGCAAAAAACCAAAATCCTGGTTTTGAGAGCAGCAAAATGCAGGGCATTTGCACAGGACATACAGATATTTTCCCACCAATGGAAGTGGAGGTTTTGATTCACGCTATTTGCTGTTCGTATGTTCATGAAATTCAGAGCAAAACTGGGGAAGCAGCTGATGGAAATGTCCATAGAGAACCCTGCGGGGTTAAAGGGAGAAGCCCACCCTGTGGAGCAGAGCTCTCCTGAGAGCTCACCTCTTTGGCGTCATAGGAGTGAATGTATGAGAATATGATGGAAGGAACCAAGGTACAAGGCTCAGAAGAGAGGTAAATATAGTCTATGCTATGGCAAACTTACGGGAGCCTTGCTATTCCTCTGTCCCCTCTGCTTTGTTTGGCCTTCAGTGGTTTTATTTTTCCTCTTGTTTTAGAATGTATTGCTGTGATGACTTTATTCAATTTATGTTTTCTAATACATTTGTAGCATAATATTAGTGCTGTTGTAACTGGGTAAGAAGTCAGACATGGTTTGTAGGAAAAGGCAGTGGTTTTAACTCATACCAAAAGATGCTGCTCCTCCTTAAAGCTGTTGCTCACTTCGTACCTAAAGAATGTTATCAATACCCCCCTTATTTCAGTATTTCCTTCTGTCTCCTTTCCTGGCATTGTTTGGTTCTGTTCACAGCCTCAATTCAGGATGTCTGTGAGGATCATTCTATGTTTACTTGTAGCAGAAATAAATAGCATAGATCTCATGCTTACGCACTGTGTAACTGCTCTAGAAAGGTTAGCACAGGTGGCAGAGCCTGCTCCGTAGCTGAGATCAGTAAAGAGTATGTGCTTTCAAGCAAGACGGAGCGGATTCCAAGCCAGACAGTAAAGCAGGGTGCTGAGGTCTACTGTTACTGTAATTGGATTTTGGTAACACTTATTTATGGTTAAGTGTTGTCTCATATAACAAAAGATGTTTCGTTCTGTCAAATAATAGATCTCCGTGAGGGTCAGTTAAAACACATGATTTTCTTTCCATTCTCAGGCTGCTGGTAGGAGATCAAGAGCTCTTGTCGCAATGTGTTAGAAAGAGACTTCTTAGCCATAAGTGTGGTTGACCCAGTAATTATCATAGAATCATAGCATCATAGGATGTTTCATTTTGGAAAGGTCCTTAAAGCTCATCCAGTTCCAATGCCTGCCACGGGCAGGGACCACTGGAGCAGCTTGCTCCAAGCTTGCTCCAAGCCCCTGTGTCCAACCTGGCCTTGAGCACTGCCAGGGATGGGGCAGCCACAGCTTCTCTGGGCACCCTGTGCCAGCGCCTCAGCACCCTCACAGGGAAGAGCTTCTGCCTAATGTCTAATCTAGATCTCCCTTCTGTCAGCTTATCCTCTACATCTGCCTGCAGCATACACCCGTTAAAATCTTTGTGTCACATTCTGAAGTTTAATGAGTGTTCCAAAGATGTCCAACTTAACTTAAAGGATAAAATATTAAAGATAAAAGACACATAGGAACAACGTACTAACCTCTAGGGATGCTCCAGCATTCCAACTTAACAGTGATTTAATTAGAGAGACAAGTAATTAAAGAATGAACGTTAATTAAAAATCAATAGTTTCAGCAGCTGTTCTCTTCCTCTGCTGTTAACATGCATATTTTTTGAGGTCAAACTCTATAGAATAATACTCTCACAAGGCCTTAGATATGCCATCTGGTAGCACTGAGACATGGAAACTCATCTCTATGTGTGAGCTGGGACTGGGGTGTAAAACCACTTGTGCATCATTGTGCGAACACTGTGACCTGCTGCCTGCTCCTTGCTGAGCATGGCCCTGAGGGTGCTGGACCTGTTCCTCCTATGATCCTACAAGCTGAAAGAAGGACCATTACTGGCAGACTTGCTTTCATGGCCCATTACAGCAACACGATGGTTTAAGCCACACATGTGAAATGGATGTAATGTATGTACCAGTGAGCTGCGACCTAAAACTTGCCTACTCTCGACAATGCTCATGCTGGGCATAGTGCCTTCATTGATTCACTTGGCTCTCAGTGCACACACCACTTTGAATACATGAATGTCCAAGCAGGTTTGCTTAGCCCCTGTTTTCCTGCTAATTATATTTTTATGGCTTCAGAATTCGAAAACAAACTTTATTTTTATAAAGCCTTGTGCATGTTTAATGAGAGTCTTGCCATGAAAGCTTTCTCCATCCACAGGTACCTTGGGAATCCAGAGAGTGTAGGAGCCCTGCTACTACTGTACGAGGGAACTTTTCAATTACACATTCTTTTTGTCATGATCTTCTAAATTAGAGTAACCCAGAATAAGTTTTAACATAGTCCTATAATCACTAAATCTTGTTCTGCCTTTTCCCTCTTGAAGATACAGCTGTGAAAGCATTTTAATTGAAGGCTGTATGGTAATGGCTTTGATCTCATATGCTAAAATCTCCTTATTGCTCCTAAGCAATACTCACAGGGGACAGGGGAGGTGTGAACCAGCTCATGGACGGGGGGAGTTTGAACTTTGTGAATTAGTCTGGTTGCCCAGGGAAGCTGTGAATGCTCCATCCCTGGCAGTGTTCAAGGCCAGGCTGGACAGAGCCTTGGGTGCCATGGTTTAGTGTGAGGTGTCCCTGCCCATGGCAGGGGGCTGGAACTGGGTGATCTTGAGGTCCTTTCAACACAAACCATTCTACGATTCCATGATTCTATAAGACTGAGGGTAGCTCAGGAGCACCCAAACTCCAATCCACTGCCCAATGCTCTGCACAGTTGTCATGCCACCTCTCTTGACTGCATGAACATCCCTTCCAAACACTATCCCATGCTTTCTGCAACCTTGTTGATGTCTGCCGGTTCAGCAGGACCCATGCAGGCTCACCACCACAGAGACATCAACCTGGGTGGCCTCAATGACATTGAGGAATTCTAATTATTGACATAGTCTCATAAATCACAGGCCTGGAGCCTGCCACAAAAGCCTGTCAGTAACCCAAAGGCCGGTTGCTTAAGCTGCATCGCAGTCACACAGAGGGAGCCCTGATTTCCACAGTCCAAGGTAGGTAATCCCTTTAGCTGGACAGTAGTGGGTGAGAACAACGGTGTGTCAGGCCATGCTGTGCTCTGTGGCAGCTCCCCTTGCTGCAAGCCCTTTGCTGAGCCTGGTTCAGCAGCATTCCCAATACCAGCTCTGCTTTGGCCCTGCAGCACCATGTAGTAATTTTTCTAACACTGCATTAAGCAGAGTCAGGAAAATGATTATTACTCAAGGCAATTTTATATACATTACAAATTCTTTTTGCACTTATCACTTTAAATTAGGACAAAATGCTCTGTGATTCCTGACTTAATCCAAGGCTGCAGCCGAAGAAATGGAAATGTGTGCAAGGAGGGAGCTGACTTTGTTCTCTTTGCTGTGCTTTCCACTTTCATGCAACTTTCTGATAACATAGAATCATAGAATAGTTAGGGTTAGAAAGGACCTTAAGATCACCCAGTTCCAGCCCCCTGCCATGGGCAGGGACACCTCACACTAAACCATCCCACACAAGGCTTTGTCCAACCTGGCCTTGAACACTGCCAGGGATGGAGCATTCACAGCTTCCCTGGGCAACCCATTCCAGTGCCTCAGCATCCTTACAGTAAAGAACTTCTTCCTCATATCCAATCTAAACTTCCCCTGTGTAAGTTTTAACCCGTTACCCCTTGTCCTATCATGTATGTCCCAGACATGTAAGTAAAACCAGAGATCTTCCAGAACATAGGTAGAGTACTTCTGTAGTGTGTGATGTGGTCAAGGGAGAAATAAGATGGAGCTGGAAAAACCCAGAAGAGACTCCTCAAGGGTGGGTTTTCAGGGTCTAACCTGGGAGCTCTGCCCACAGAGGCTTGGTTACTTATTACCCTTATTACTTATTATTATTACTTATACCCTTACTGGCTTATTACTCTGACACAATAGGCTTGGGATAAGTATTTCCACTAACCAAGGTCCAGTTTAAATTTACCGTCATGAAACGCCCATGGTTGTCTTGGAACCTCTCTGCCTTCATGCCCATAGAAAAGACTGCAAATCAAACCTCACCTTTTCACTTCCTTTCAGAGGTCTTAATGTTTTCAAGGAAATAGTGTTCTAAAATCAATACAATCCAAAAGGCAGTTTAAATAACAGACTATTCAACAGTTACTAAAGCCTCCATCAACAGATCTGAGTGCAAGACTGCTATCTTTTCAGTTACACTTACAGAATGCAGATTTGAATTGCAAAAAGGCCATTAAAAATAGCTGGCGCAATTTAAACCAGACTGAGTCAAACTGACAAAGCAGAAAATAACATGAACTGGAGACGCACTTGTGTGCTATATCATGTTAATGATTCTGTTTCCTAAACCAGGAACAGCTCAATAATATATGCTGTTTCCAAACAAACGTATGGTTTATTAAAGTAAATTCAGATAAAGAAAATTACAGCAGTGTGGGATGGGAAAGAAAACAGTTATTCAGGAGGATTAAACTTGCTATACTTCAGAGGCACTTCCCCACTGGGATTTTGTGTGCTGTTGGTACAGATTTTATCTGCCAATTTTACATCTGGGCTTAAGTCATTTTGAATGCAAGAACATGCACACTGCATGATATAGATACAGCACAGGAGGAAAAGTTGTCCAAATGGACGTAGATACTCGCTTTAAAACCATTCTGGAGTTCCAGTAATGAGTAAAGAGGAGAGCAGCAGTAGAGTAGTTAAAAACAGGGTTTTGTTGTTACATGGTTGGTCTAAAGGCCGAACCATTCATATTTTCATAGAATCATAGAATGGTTTGGGTTGGAAAGGACCTGAAGATCACCTAGTTCCAACTCCTCTATTTCATGTAACTGCTTGGGTACAATGGCTATTTGACAAAAGAAAGAAGTTGAGCTTCTTGTGGCAGCAGCTGTGTTAAACTGGCAACCAAAGTAATAGGTAACTCTTGTGTCTGGGGTGAGACTGGTGTTGCCTCTTCTCCAGGAGCCAGCCTGTGTCCCCATAGTGAGAGGACATATGGACTTTGTGCTGTTGACTTCTGTGGCCAAAACAGGCTCTCGAGTTTCACTCTGCCTATGGTAACACCATAAAGATTTACCATACTGTTTTTCCTATGCAGACCGCTACCCATATGTTCTGGGCAGACATAATGCTGCCTGGCTCTGTGATGTGATCATTCCTTACATCTGCATTTTACTGCACATGATATGCCTGAGAGCGGTGGATGCCCGGAGATCCCCCCCTCTGGCTAATCTGTCATGTTCCCTTGACAGCTATTTAACAAGGATTTATCAACATGACTCAAAGGTACCTTTCAGGCACTTTTAATATGTAAAAATCTCAATAAGGAAACTCTCTAGCTACTTGCTGATGCAGGCCATGCAGCTAAGTCAAACCAGATGTCCTTAGGAGGGTTTTGATCCAGCGCCTGTTCAAACAGCAAAGCTGGGTCTTCAGATGAACTGAAGAGTATGTCCAAAAATGGCTGAGTGCATTTGGCTTCATGGGTATTTTCTGCCTGCCATGGTTCTCTTAACTTGGCTTTAGGTCAAATTACCCAGGCTGCGGTTAGGAAGAGCTAAATGTATTATACCCGCTGTGTGGCTGAGCTGTATCTGCCCAAGTCCAGCTACGCTGCCCATAGTTCAGACTGCAGAGGGAGGGACCTTGGGTCTCTGTCAAGACCCTGAGTGTGACTATGTCTCCCATGGGAGCTGTCAGAGGGTACCATGAATGTTGCAGGTGCAGATCTGGTCTGGAGGTTGGCTTTAAGCCTGGAGTTAACTTTGAGCATAGATGTTCCCTTGTAATCCCTCAGCTGCAACTGGCTTTGGCCCTTGCATGCAGTTGCTGCTTGGGGACTTCAGCTATGGGAGGGTGTCAGTGTGGGTGACTGGGTGAGGTTTACCACTGCTGCATTTCTGGCCATTGGCAAATGAATGAGCCTGTGGCTAAAGCAGATGACTGCAACGTGAATTCAGTTCCTGTCAGACTCTGGCTCTGACACTGTGTTGGCCAAGGCTGTTCAGTTTGTTTCAGTTTAGGTTTTGCTCTTCTAAACCTTTATGTAAAATTCTATTTTTCTCTATAAATATGTGGAGTTAAAAGAAACAAAGTGAATTTGAACTGGGTCCTCTAAAAACTGGAGTTTATGTGGAGATAGCTGGGAGGTGGTGTACTTGAGCTTCTGGTGTCCGTATGTCCCCATGGAAGTGCCAGTGGTCAAAATATCTAGCTGTAGATTAACTGCAGCTAGCTTTTGGCAAGGATTCATACTCAGATGGTTTAGGATTTAAAGTCCACTCTCATAGTATCAAATAGAGTTGGCAGAGGGAAGAAGAGGAGGTATCTACTGCAGAGTGCATATACTTTTCTATTTGATATTTCTTTGTATTTCTCTCCTGTTTATTAGCCCTTCCTCTGCTTCTGTAGTTTACAAAGACTTTTCATCATAGTGTAGCTCTGAGTAGCACCATTCTCACCCTGGACAATGCAGACTTGCTACTGCTTAGTGCTAACAGAGTCAGGCAACTTGGCTGTTTGAGCACTGTGCTCTGGTGCAGGATAATAGATATCCTCCACATAGAGTAACATGGGCAAAGCTGGTTTAAAAGGAACCTTACAAAGATAAGTATAGCAAAGACTGGGAGGCACTTAGGTGCAGTGCAGATCACAGCTAAGGAAGAGCACAAACGAGTTGTGCTGTTCTGCATCTGAAACAAGAATGAGTCTGTACTTCTGTTGTTAGAAGCCAGCAAAGAGCCATCACTTAAAATGCAGATAGATCTCATATAGCTCTTTAGGTAATATTCAGGTTCTTAAGTGTGTCTCTAAGCTGTTGTTTTACTAAATTATCCCATCCATAACAATATTTGTAGACAGAGCCATCTATTTTGCTCTACTGGAGTTAATTTTGTAACCTGTGATAAGTCTGCTGTATAATAACAACATTAAAAGCTGAACCAAGAAGGTAATAGTAAATACGCATCATAGATTCTTGTGTAAATTAGACTGAAGTAGAGGAACTTTCAAGTGCAAACATTACATCCAATTTATTTAAAGTTGAAGGAAACAGAATAAATTCACATTGTTCCTTAATTTCTAGGAGAAAAAGGCCAAGTGTAGTGAGGCACCTTGGATCTATCAGCTTATGGGAACTTGCCATGACTTCATTGTAAACTCAGCTACGAGTTTTTCACTTGACTGTCATGGCCATTGTGGTGAAGCTAAAGTTATTCTGGCCCTGAACCTGCATCTGTTACATCGAAGCCTGTTGCTGTGGGCAGTTTTAGACTTACAGATAGAAACCACGGCAGTCTTTTAACCTTTGCATTTCCCTTGGTGGCAAGAGTCTTGTCGGCTGAAGAGCAAAGCGCCGTTTGGTTTTGTTATAAAGATATATGGCAGGACTGGCAATTCAATTCAGTATTTGCGTTAGTGAAAACGAAACAGCACAAAGCAGGATGTCATTACGAAGTGGAATCTGTAGTATGCGCTGCCTACTAAATCTGGTAAGGATTGGAGATGAGGAGAGCTGAAATAAATGTAATAGTAGTTTGAAAATCATTTGGCAGTGGATTACTGTGAAATGTGAAGGCTGAGCTCCATGTCACGTGGGATCTCTGTGTGTTCTACTGACTGAGGGAACACGAGCGTCACGATAGTACATTGGCAAAGCATGAAGTGTCGGAGCACTGTGTTGGTGGGGGCAACAGCAGACATTATGTTGCCCCAGGCAGCAGTTATCCTATGAGTCAGCTTCAGAAAAAGGGAAGAACAAAACGTGTTGTTGAAATAGGAGCTTGCTATAGGACCCAGCAAATCAAAGGTTGCTGTTAATCAGAGACATGGAAAAGAAACAGAACTTTCCCCCTGCTTCCCTGAGAATCCGCTGTGAAATTCCATCTGTGGTGCAATCGATTCCCTTTCTCACGCCGGTTGTTCCTACTCAATACGCCAAAGGATGGGCAGTTTGGATGAGGATGGCAGGCGGGGGGGGCTTTTTCTTTCTCTGCTTCTTTTTGTTGCTTAGCAGCTGAGCTGCTGGTCGTACACTGAGCACGGCAAGCGCTGCGCACAGTGGGAATGAAAGCTCTATTTGTCATCTTGATAAATCTTATTTGTAACACTTCTGTAAAGGATGTGACAGATTAGCTGAAGGAGAGATCTAGGGACATAGGGTAGCACACAAAATGTAATTCTGACTGATTGGATGTCCCAATGCAAATGAAGCATGGTCTCACATGAAGTAGTAATTGCAGCTGTTGTTGCCCCTTGCTTTGCGTATTCCTTGCGTCCTCCGTATTGATTCAAAAGATGTTGCTACAGGAGCGGGAACATAAGTTTTCTTAGTTTCTCTTGTTGTGTTTTATTGACTTTTCCTGTTGAATAAAAAAACCCTTCCTGATTTCTGAAAGGAGCCAGTTGCTTATAGCTTGTGCGTGTGTAACAGCAGCTTGTGTAACAGCTTAAATTCACAGCTATGTAGGTCTTGTTGACAATGGCAGAAATAAGATCGTAGAATCTCAGACTGGTTTGGGTTGGAAAGGACCTTAAGATCATCCAGTTCCAACCCCATGACACTGGCACGGACACCTTCCATTAGAATAGGTTGCTCAACATATACGTTATTCTGTCTGACGTCAGTTTTCCTTCAGTTCTCACTGCCACCACCATGTGGAAATGATAGTGCGGTCATTCTGTGCCACTGTACATACAAGCTTGTCCTACCTACAGGTAGCTGGATGAACAGTCAGCCTGCCCTCAGCACTATCACTTACTGTGAATATACAAATATACATTAAGGGTAGAATGCCTCTTCATTCACTTTTAATGGGGCATCTTTTGGGGCCTAGGCTGAAGGCTGGATAAAACTGAAATATTTTAAGTTTTTCCTGATTTTGGTAAAATATTAGTTTAAAAAGAAATATGGGGGGAGGGAAGGAATCTGTAAATGGAAACCTTTCATTTAGATTTATCCATCAAACACCATTTCCAGGTGTTGAAAATGGAAAAGACAAGATTAATGTCTAGAAAAAGCTGAATCTTGCTCAAGATTAAATGAGCAGATGCTCTAATCTGCCAAAAACAGTGCAACTTTTCCCCCACCCCATCAAATTCTAGTCTGTCCATGTTTTGACATGTCTTGTGAACTGGTGCATCATACCTTTGCCACTCTGTGTGCTCCAAAGAGGCATAAAAGAGGCAAGATATAACGTAGGGAAAGGCTGTATAACACTACAAAATCCTTCTTCAGCCGAGAGGAGATAAGGCATTTCTTACAGAGGAGTGGATTCATTAATTGTAAGACTGGCATGCAAAGGCAGAACAGTACGAAAAGATCCAGAGCTTCGTCTGTAGTTACTTGTGTCTCCATCCACAATTTAAGTCAAGTTCTTGATGGCAGAAACAATGATTTGTCAGTTTGCAGTGCTATTTATCTGTTCAGAGCAGGATCCGTGTCTCCATCCCTTTGCAGGTTCAGTTTATGAACCTGACTGTGGCTTCTAGATGTTACTGTATTACACACATTGCATTAGTTGATGATGAAGAGGATAATTTCATCCCTTCCGAGCCTTAATGTGCAATTTGAAAACAAATGACTTCTGTTTAGCTGAATGCCTGGAAGCTGTCAGCAGATGTAGGAGTATTTATTTTGCAAAACTTCCACTGCTTCCACTCCATGCTCTCAGTTGTTCGGCGAAACGAGCAGATGACACTGGAAATGATGGAGAGTGAGCATTGAAGTTCTGTAACCCATCTCATGGGCCATGTAGATCACATCTTTAACAGCTTAAGTATGGTAGCTGAGAGCATTTATTTTCCTTTTGAAGCTGTAGGCAACTTGTTCTGTCCATGATAGGCATTGCCACTATGGTGGGTTGAATAAAGGTGGGTGTTTGAATTGACATGGGCCACTGCTCGTGGCTACTCAGAAGAAGCAGTAGGCCGATAGCATCAGCTTTTGGGAAAGCATCAGTGCAGTAAGGAAAGCACAATATGTGATCAGGAATATGATAACTGCAGTCCAGGGTACTGGGATTTTACTGCTGGCTTTATCTGTGCCTGCTTGGCTGGATCCCCTTGGGCAAACCAGAGCACTTGCATGCAGGTGGACTTGGTTTTCTTCTCTCCAGCTCCTTCGATTAATAACAAAGGGGTCCTTGCAAACTACCCTTTAACTTAAACACTATGGAGGTGCCTAAAATTTTAATGAGGAAAAGAAATCTCCTGGATAATGAACCGTAACAGCAGGAAGAAAATAGTACAGTTCTTTAAAGCAAGACGTTTGGGCTTTTTAATCCAAAAGTGTTGCAGATTGCGTGAAAACATTGAAATAACAGAGTAGAGCAGAAGTTTTCATTTTAAGGATATATAAAATGGTTTATATGATGTCAATCTGAAAACCTAATTAGCAAGGGAAGCTGAAAGGGTTCAGTTGTGTATGGTATTGCATGGAAACAGAACAGAGAGAAAAGGGAGGCATTGCACATTCTTCACATGTTTTTATACTCATTCAGGGTCAACCATAATTTGCTCTCAACATTGCTGTCATTGATTTGCAATCTAATCTTGCTGAGAGCACTTGTAAGTAATTCTGGAAGTCTAACAACAGGTTTCTGCTTCATGTTTTCTATCTGCGAGATTTGTAACTGGGTTTTGCAAAGATAAGGGGCTGATTTTTATAGTTCCTACACACGCAGGCCAATTTAACATGATTGTAGAAACCGAAATAAGGTGTTGACTGTGGTTTGCCTTTTTGGGTTTGGGTTTTACTTTGTGGACATATAGACAGAGAAAACTTGAGAAGTGTTGCTGGTTTAGCATTCAGCTACTTGATCTAGTGCGTGAATTGTGGGTATGCGGATGCATGGCAGCCTACCTAACATCCAGAAAATTACAGTGACCTTGTTTGGCTTTGGGATGAAAATGGTAATAAAATCAGGATGTTTTCCCAAGAAATAACTGCGTGAGCTATATGCTCCAGTTGATTTTGACTAGCAACCGATTGCAAAGTTAGCTGTACAAGTAATGAAAGCATGGTGATTAAAGAGTGCATGCATATTTCAACAAGCAATTCAGGTAGGTGAGCTAAACTATATGGTGCAATGTAGTAACAGGGCATTATTTAAGGAGAACAGCTGAGACAAAGTAGAAAGACTTGTGTGAGGTGGTGACAGGTAACAGGTCGCCCTGCTTGGTGCTGGTGGGTGGGAAATGGTAATTTCCCTGTGCGCTTGCCCTGGTGAGTGACAGACAGTCTCATTTTTATAATAGAGGAATATTCAGTATTCCCATGTGCCCTTGGCTTGTGGAATGTGTTTGTGGCTTTTTGTTTCAAAACCACTGCTCAGCGGGGCATATTTACCCAAGTAACCGATGCTTTATTAGCCCTAACTAACAAATAGAATTCATAGGATCCCAGTAAAGCATCTTATGCAGGCCAGGAGATAAGGAGGATGGAAAGGAGGTAGTGCCTTTAAGCTCCAGCCAGAATTACGCAGTTCGTTTGCTAAAGGTAGACATGAAATTATTAAGAAGGTCTATGCTTATGGATTTGCTCATGAGAAGATGTCACGGCTGTCCCTGTGGAACGTATTGGAGGTCACTCCAACCCATGCAGCAGTTACGCCTTTCTGAGTTTTCCTTGGTTGTGGTAAACTGCAGATGATCTACCCACAGGCTCAGAGGGGTTCAGTCTTTTACTGCCTAAGCACTTTAGTTCAGTGCTTAGGCTTTAAGGTGCTGATAGGGTTGAGATTAAGCAGATCTGCTCTGAGGCACCCTGGTCCTGCAAACCCATTCTCGTATCTCCTGCAGGAAGGGCATCCAGGTTGAACCCAGCCTGGGCATGCTCAGTAACATTCAGTCAAACAGATGTTGGATATCCAGGGTGTGCTTTTGCCTCATGTGAAGATGCCTAATTGTCTTTTGACTTTAAAATCCTCTTGTTTTAATCTAAACATCGCATATGACCTGATGGGATAAATGACTGCTCTTCAAACAGCTACCAACTGTTACACTCATCTGATTGTCCGGTTTTGCCAGGCTTATTTTAAAAAGCATTAAATGTCAAACATCCCACGGATAAAGGATTGTCAGCTGGAGAGCAAAGCAGAAATCTGTTCTCTTGTCACAGTGCACTGGCTCCGGTGCTACGGTTGAGCTGCAAAAGTGCTGATGACTAAAGAGTGAGTCTTCTAATTGCATTTAGCTATTTAAGCATTGCAGATCTTAGCATCCCTCACTGAATACTCTGGGTGTTTTTCTCCTCGTTTTATCCACCAAGTGTAATTAACATTATTACTGTGAGATCTTCATCTTAGTCTTGCTTTGTGAAAAATTGACGCTGGTGTCATTTAGGTGTTTTATCAAGTGGTTAGTCAGTGGCTTGCAGAGTAATATTCCCCATGGGAAGGTTACGTTTGCCACATGTTTCCTGTAGGTTTAATTGCAGCCAGAGATAAAAACAAACACTTCATAGGCTGATTGGAAGAGCACAGCAAAACAGGGAGTGGAGCATAAAAAAGAATGATGATTTAATCCTCTCTCCCACATTATATTGAATAGCCTGGTTGTTAAAATACTGTCTTAGGAGCAGCAGAGGTAGGAAAACAGCTGCTTTGTATTCTTGGAGAACCAGCAGCATAGGAGATCATCGTTGTATGGTGCTGCAGTCACCCCAAAGCTGCTGTAGCAGGGTGCAGAAGGGTCCTTCTTGGTGTGGATGCCCCAGTTTTCCAGAGGGAACCAGCTCTTCCTCCTCTCTTCCAGAATCTTTCTTCCTTTATTGAACTAACCAAACTGACCGGCTTTCTCGTAGGCACAATCTACTGCTTAAACTACAGGAAATTGGGTAATAATTTCTTGCCATTCCTTTATTAGAAAACTTCTAAGCTTGACATAATGAGAGCTAAATAGTAATGTCTTTCACCTTCATTTTCATCACTTCTCTGGCTTAAAGTTGAAAAGAGTTGGGAAAACTTGTCAGCACTGGGTGTTGAGTCAAATGTATATGGATATTCCTGGGTTAAAGTGTATTAGGCACAGTCTCATCAATGCCTGGTTTCTCCACACCAGCCACTTTTCTTCCTCACAGCGGGGTGCAACATTAGCGCGCTTCTTCAGTAGGATTTAGCCATTTTTAGTGCTTTAAGTAGGTAACCAAATTCCTCACTGACTCTTTTAGATTGCCAAAAAAGGAGGTATTATTGCTGTACATCAGCTGCCTGTTCAAGTGCCCACCTTTGTGCGTGACAACTGCACTGATGGACAGAATATGCTCTTGTGTATTTTAAATTCAGGAAATAGGTGATAGAAATCAGCATCCCACACAATTCCCTCATATAACCTATTCTGTTTAGTGTTACCTTGTTTTATCCAGCTTGGGTAGTGTTGTTTATCCCATCTTTAGGCTTGCAGGAGCCTAAAAATAGCAGAAAGTGCATAGCCCCATCAGTCTAAGTGATGTGTCATCTGCACTGAGAGAAGATGCACCGAAGAGTAAGACTGCACCATGCCCTGCCCTTTCTTTAGGGCAGTTAAAATTCAAGTTAACAGAATGAACTTGGAAGTGTTCCCAGTTTGAAGAAAACCCTTCCATCTCAGACCTTGGAAGGCACCAAATTCCCCAGTAAATTCCATATGGCATTGCTGTCTTGGGCATGCCAGGTTGAGTGCTGGATGAGGGCAGAATACCTTCTCTTACCAGGTATTTCGTATCAGATGGTTGTGCTTAGCCTAGCCTAAGCTCCTTGGCAATGGAGAATCAGTTCCCATCCATTTCAGAGTTACCCAGCACCCAAACCAGAATGAATTCTTTGAAGGCAGATGCATCTCTTAAATTTTCCTTATAATACTGGTTTATAGAGGAGAAGCTTCATATATTATGCACCAGAAAGCTAGCTGATACATATAGTAGCCCTAGCCAGGGTTCCTTCAATGGTCATGAGGGTCATCTTCAGAGGAGGTGGTTTCTTCCTGTGCTGGATCTTGAGTTGCGTGACCCTGGAGAGTGGCAGATCAGCAGCATGGCTCTGTTTGAATGTTTCACCCAGAAATTAAGCCCCAGCAGGCACACCAAGGGGGTTGTACCCCAACAGTGTCAAATCTCAAGGTATAGGGAAGGAATTGTCACTGTGGGCTAACTGGAAACCTGAGTTTGGCTCCAAAACACAACTAAAAACCTTGTTAGAGCCCAGTTGGAGAGGATGGACCTTTTATTCCAAGAAGGATGGTTGACATTATATATAAGAAGTTGCAGAAAACTGATTTAGAAATACAGGGGGCATGTGTGATAGTGTTTAACTGTACAGAAGTGTTAAAACTCTGATAACAGAGTAACAAACCTATTAAAGTTATCTGCTGCTGGCCAAAAGTCACCCCAAACCAAGAGATCCTTTAAATACATGAAGAAGTATAAAAAGGAGGTATCTCTAGACTGTAACTCTATCCCAAACTGCCACTTTTTAAACTAAAAGTAAGAAAGAGCTAGAAATCAGGGTATTTCTGAAATATTTCAGGGGATGTAGCATATTGTTCTTTCAGTTTGGATTTTCCCAGTGTTCCAAACAGAAGATGAAACTAACTGCTCTTTTTAGTCTTCCTCACCTTAACTTTGTCCTGCTTTGTGTTAGCGCATTAGTTGATGCTCAGGTAAGCTGCTCAGTTGCTGGAGGCTCAAGAGCCTGGGAACTCTTCAGATGAATTCAGAGCTCTCCTATCAATGAGCTTGTAGTGTCCTTATCAGAGCTGTTTTCTTGTTGTTGTTGCTGCTGTTGTTTCAAAATCGGTTTTAAGAAGCTGTTCCTGCCCAGTTATTGACTGCAGAGCCACTTGTACAATAGTGGAGTCCAGAACAGTAACAGGAGCAGTTTCTTAGCTGGGCTCCTGTTACCTCCTCTTACCGAGAATGGAGCAGTGCAAAATGTAAGGCCATTTCCAGGGTATGCAAAGCTCGAATAGAAAGGAAAAGTACAGAAAGGGGTCAGATTGGTAAATGACGTTCAAAGGAATATTTCCAAGGATCTATAAGCGTGGGCTCTTCGACCCAAGCCCTGAAGTCAAGATCTGGTGCAGACTCTTGTATATGCAGCAGTCTTTATGGCCTGCTGGCGTTTGCCTTGGTTGAATCTGCTCATGCCTTCAGCGGTTGTCCAGGTACATCACTAAAGGATCTGTATTGGAAAAGTTAATGTGACTCACGCTGCAATGTGCAGATAGAGTATGACTGGATTGTCTCTGATCTGCCTGGCTACTTTCCTTGCCTCTGTTGCTGTAGTACTTAAGAATATGATGTCACTGGAGTCATCTGCCCATTTATTTATGGGTGCCTATATTCGTCAGTCATTACCATACCATCCAAGGACCAGAGAGATGAGCGACTCCCCTCTGTCTGCCCATGGCTTGGATTTCTCCAAGCCTGTTGATATAAAAACTCACTGCTTGAAAGGCTGATGTCTGCTTTTGGACCTCCAAAGGTCACTGCACTGAATATCTGCTTGAATCTTTCAAGTGCTGCAGCTCAGAGCAGGGCTGCTTAGAGCAGGAATGCTAATGCTTGACGTGAGGAGAGGGACCAGATTTTATGCTGCTGTGTGCTGTGAGTCCGCTGCAGAGCGTGAAATACGTTCTTGGTTTTTTTCTTGTTCATTTATCTAGTGCTGGGATGCGGTTCCCTAATGTTCCCCATGCTTCCAACTTCCCTCCTGCTCTCTGCAAAGACAATTTGCAGAGCAGAGGGAAGAACAGAAGCAAAGAACAGGAGCAGGACTCCCTCTAATGCTGAGATGTGGGGTTGGAGCTCTCACCACTACAGCTGAGCACTTACTTACAGAGTTGCTTAATTAAAAAGATTGTAATTAAATTAAATTACTTTGTTCCACAGCTGCTTCTTTGCAAAGGAGAAAAAGGTGGGAATGTTCAATGATGCAGAGTCAGGTTTGGACTTTATGTGTTGGAAGCCAGAGGAACAGCACAGAAGGTACCACTAAGTAGCCAGCTTCCAGGCTCTGTCTCCAAAAATGAACTGTGCTCTTCCTACTGATGTGCTGCAGTGGGAAAAATTGCGTTTTCAGTGCCTTGGAGCCCAGATGCATGCTATGAGTTATGGTACCCACATCATTTAAACCCTATGGAGTATTATTTCCAGTCTCTCAAGTATCCATCCCAGTGTATGAGGCACTTTCTAGCCTGGCTTGCGGCAGAGGATGCAAGTGGCTTTATTAGGTTGTGTCTAAAGGAAGGAATCTTGGATCTGCATGAACTGCCCTGGAAGCTAGCAAAGCCCAAGGTGAGCTCTGGAAGTGTGGCTGAAACTTGCAGTTGTCACCCTCTGTCAAAGGCCTCTCTGACCATGAGACTTACCTGAATATGGGGCATTGTGGCCAAATACCCCAAGTCTGAGGTTGCTGAAGTTAAAGAACAGGCAGGAAGGAGTCTCTAAAGATACACAGGGTACAACGATCTATGATAGATGCATCAAGAAATGGGATTGTTGGACAAACCTTTCTCCCACAGCCATGCTGATCTCCGCTGGTATGTGTCCTGTGTGTGGAGAAAGGGCATCTATTTCTAGAACCATCAGACAGAGATGATTTACGAGCACAAGATTTGTCCACCAGAATTACATGGCCCATTTCCCTTAATACCTGTTTATACCTAGACCAGCCTGGAAAGAGCAAATCTGTTCCATAGAAAATTGGGATGTTTTAAAGTTTGGTTCTATTGAGATCTGGGACAAAATGTCAGGTAACACTGTTCTCCAAGGGAACGAATCCTTAGTTGTGGGCGTGGAGTTTGATGGCCTGAAGGGATCTGGGATATGGATCTGGGACCAGGTGCTCAAATAGTTTAACAAAAAGAGATGGGAAATTGTGACGAGAACTGATGCACTTATCGATGATAGGACTTCATTGGTAATTCATCCAATGAATAGAATATAATCTTTTGATGAGGATTGTTATATTGGCAGATCAGCAGAGTCCCCAAAAGCTGCCGTCTTGTTCACCAACATCTTCCCATTAGCAGCTCTACAGGTAGCGAACAGTTACTATCATACTGAAGCGCAGAGAAATTACCCAGGTTACGAACTCTGTGGGGTTTGGGGATGTATTTTTCCTTTAGCTCATGATTAGGTACAAATACAGCTCATTTCAGAGGAGTTTATAATGGGATTATCTGGGAAACGGTGGTGGTGGTATTGCCGAAGCTCTCCACTGAGATTTCCTCACTATACAGGCATGTCATTGGGACAAAAGTGATGAAATAGCCTCCTCTAGTGGCAAATGCTCCATTGAAGTTCTTCTGGAGTTCTTGAATCATGCTTTTTTTTTCCCTAATGAGGAAAGTCTGCAGGAATGATGCGTGCAGAAAGAGTGCTGAGAGCTTTTCTGACTGACAGAAAATACCACGGTGTTTGTGGTTAAGCATCTTTTGTTAACAAACCTCCTGTGCGATCAGCTCCCCATGAGTAGCATAGATCTGGGTATAAGCATAGTGCTGGGGCAGCATGTTTAATAATGAGATCGAAGGCCTGATGGATGATATTAGCACGTAAAAGCCTATTTAAGCTATTCATGGTTTTCACTCGCTTGCAGCATCTTGTCTGTGGAATGGAACTTTGGGTTAAAAATACTGAACTTTGTGCTTAAGTCAAACTCCTTCAAGGCATTAGCTTCTGTGGCTGGTGATGCAAAGTACGGATAGTGTGGCAAGCGTGGAGCCTTCCATCTCATCCATACCTGAGCAAGCTCAGCGCAACTTCCGTGTGTTCACATCAGGAATTCCCAGGTAGAAATGCATCTCAATCTACTTGCAGTGTTTTACTCTTCTTGACATGCATGCAGGGAACTCGAGGCTGACTTCCCAAACAGTGCAGGACACTTCCTCATGCAACTCACACTCAGGGACGTCTGCTCACCCTTTTCTGCCCAGAGCTTAGGCTGATGTTTTCCATGGTTTCTTTTCAGAAGTTATCTCAGGAAAAGAAAATAAGGATGATTCACTCTGTTATAAAATATCAGCCGAAATGAAGATTAAAATCTAAAGAACGAGACTCAACCCCAAATTTGTATCCAACTCAATTACTTTCAACCCATTTTTTCCCTCTGGTAAATCGTGAAATTATTATTTTATTAGCGCTAATTTATTTAATTATCATGAATGAAATTACTTTTAGGAGTGCTGATGTGTGTATTGATTTTGGCTGTAAGTGCCTGCAGGCTGCTGAGAGAAGAGCTTTCCTTGTGAGCCGTGTTTGCACAGAGCGTTTGCCAACGTCACGGGCATTGCAGGAGCAGAGGAGTCGGAGCAGGTTGGGTTTGGCAAGAGGCGCTGTCACTTCACAACCATCTGCTATGGTTGGGCTGTTTGCCATCCAGACAGGACAGGGCTGTGGATACTGTGCTGAACTCTGACCTGGACCAGGGTCTTTGGGTTTTCCTCAGGTAGGGAGGTTGTCACCAGCAGGCTCCATTCATTTGGGCTGATGGAGCTTCATTTGAGGCTGATGGAGGTGGAGTTCGGCTGATCTCCTCACCCTCAATATCTGCCCTGCATTTCCTTGCAGTTGTTTCAATGGGATTTTTTGAAAAAATGGAGTTTTTTCAGTGTCATTTTTCAAAAGCAATTTGGGGAGTTTGAAACAGGCATGGCCTCCTTCCAGAAGCCTCTGCAAATACAAAGGGCTCCAAGAAACCTGGAGAGGGGCTTTGGACAAGGACCTGTAGGGATAGGCCAAGGGGAATGGCTTGAACCTGCCCGAGGGGAGACTGAGGTGAGCTCTTAGGCAGAAGCTCTTCCCTGTGAGGGTGCTGAGGCGCTGGCACAGGGTGCCCAGAGAAGCTGTGGCTGCCCCATCCCTGGCAGTGCTCAAGGCCAGGTTGGACACAGGGGCTTGGAGCAAGCTGCTCCAGTGGAAGGGGTCCCTGCCCGTGGCAGGGGTTGGGGCTGGAGGAACTTTGAGGTCCCTTCCAGCACAGACTGGTCTGTGATTCTGTGAATAGAGCATACAGTAACCGTTGTGTTGCAGATAGAACACAAATGCTTGAAAGTTTTAGCTAGTACCTGTTCTGTCCTTCCTGCTTTATTCTCATGGTGTAACAGCGGATCATCGCAAGCTTCTTGGAGGCAGGTAGCAAAGTGACTCTCACACTTCTCTGTTTTCAGTCTTGTGCCTGACTGTGAGTCCTGCTTTTGCAGTTGAGCTTCTGTTGGGCTCAGGAGCTTGTCAGAAGTGTCATAAACTATCGGGACACTTTCTGACACTTGGGAGTTTGGGGCTGTTCAAATGCTGAAAACCCTAAATTTAAAACTTGCCCTTTCTGTTACAACATTGTTTGAATCGCACAACCCTTTTCAAACCCGCTGCATTATGTGTGGGCATGAACTGCGTGGATGCTTGTGACTGCAGTGATGCTCACGGCTGTTTGCAGCTCTTAACTCCAGGTGCCTGGTGGAACATGCAGTGTCCTTCCATGAAGATGCTGTTTGCTGCTGCCTGGGATTGTACCACCAGGTGGCAGATGAAGCCAAGGCAAGAAAGTGCCGGCGCTGCACCGGTTGCGCCCTGCTTCCCTTTAGGGGGCAGAAAGGAAACATCCGCTGCATCAGTATAGTCAAGAGTTTCAGTCTTTAACGGGTTTCTTCCTTATTTTGGACTGCATTTCAGGGTAGCACATCAGGTCAAAAAGAGAGAACAAAAGACTGAGTGGATTCATAGATTCTCCTATGCAAATGCGTAAATATGCGATATTTCCGCTAATCCGAAATAGAGATAAAATAAGACTAATCGAGTTATTTTGTTTTGGGGCTAAAAATCAAACAGATGAACTACTCCATGAAAATATAATGGTCATTAATGCAAAAATAATCTATGAGGAGCAACAGGCTCTAGAACAGCAAATGGGTGTTTTTGCCTGGCTGGGCAGCACTTCAGAGCACTCGCTTATTTCCCTTTCTCCAAAAAGGCAGGAACCTTCTTATAGTCATCATCTGTATTTCCCTGGAAGGTTTCTGCTGCAGCTGCTCTTCAGCGTTGAATGATGCTGCTGTGGGACTGCTGAGGCAGCAGTGCTGTGCTTGCTCATCTATATTTTGCATTTGAGGTACTTTGATCGTAACAGCAGCAAAACTGGAGCCTGAACTCCTGCCCTTTTCCTGCCAGCCCAGCTAGTTGGGGATTTTGTTGTTGAATTCCAGGAAATAAAGGTCAAGCCTGACTGTTTTCTTCTTTTCTGGATGAGATCAGTTCAAAACTGCAAAGTAGGATTAACAGAAATAGGAATGCCTATGTTAGCTTGTTTGGATGTGCCTAGGCCCTGATTTCAGCATGCACCATTGCAGAGATGCAAAACAGACAAAGTTTATCTGTTGTGGAGAACTCCAGCACCATGCTGGTAGTCTGGTCGTGGTTTCTGGGAGGAGAGGGCTTGATACAGCCCTTCCTACACTGTCATAGCGATCAGTAAGGTAACACATAGCTGCAAATCTTACTGGGACCTGCCAGGTTAAGTTGTCTGTTCTGGTCACTTGTAAAGTGAATAAGTGTGGCACATAATACCATGGATGAACTGATCAAATAATGCCTTCAAGGGACTGGGTTTGACATACTACTGTCTCTTTTGGAGACCTAAATTGAATTTTCCTCTTCAGACGGCTGGAAACGTAAATGCCCTTTCCAAACCATCTTTTCTCCTTTGTCTTAGTTGCTTACTCGTGTGCTGGTTCTGGCTGGAAGTCTGTCACATACAAAGGTTACTTGGGAAGACAAATACCGTCATCCCGAATATCCCTCTCCCTTCTTTTTTAAACTGACACCCCGCACAGGTAACTGATACTCTGGTAAGAGGTAAGGTCTTCACCAGTCTAAACACAAGGATCTCAGAGGAGCTGCGTTCCTTTGTGCCAGCTCATTCCAGCCATGTGCTGAGGACACATAAATAGATAAAAAGCGATCAAAGCAAAGTGGAGACTAGACAAGAACTGCAATTTGCTTTTATTAATAAACTCAGTACACCAAGTTAACATGCAGTGAATAACTAGATGGCAATAAGGATCAGCTGGACACAGGTTACATTTTCAATGCACAAAGGGTTGCTTAAACCATTCTTGAGGTAGCTGGAGAGTACAGAATACTGGAACTTTAATAAGAACTATGGGAATTTTAGGGACTTGCCATGAGAAATTCATGTAGGCTTTAGGAAAAGGGCTGAAATGCACTGGTGTTTGTAGAAAAAAGCACTACATTTACAAGCAGATTAACCTTGTTTGTAATTGCAAGGCAGAAAGGAAAGCCACTGCTGGCTTTTGACTGCCTGTCAATAATTGACATGGGTGACATAAAACCCATCGTCTCAAGGTCAGTTGTTTGAAATCAATAGAACTCAGCAGGCAATTACAAATGGGCTTGAGTACTTCTTCCAGGTGGGGTTTTGACTTCTTTTGGTGCAAATGCCATTTCCAAGAGGAGATATCCCAGAATCATTTTTTCCCCCCACTGCAGTTCTCTTGGTTTGGTACTGTTTGTTTCTGGTAGCAGTAATTAAGGATGCTTTTAATAGTACAGTGTATTTGGATATCAGCAATAGTCACAGCTTGACTATAAGCAATCATGGCATAATAAACACTGAATATTCTAAAATGGTGCAATTCCCAGCAGGAGTTGTTTCTGCATACTTCTTGTTGGGAATTCCAAGTACATAAGCAGTAATGTGTATTAGTAAACACTGAAATGGTATTTTGGGAACAGTGTTTATTACTAGTGAATTGGCACGTTTCACCTTTCAGGTCTAGAGTCAACACAAGTGCTAAAACATGTTAAAATCCTTCAGTGAGTTCAGTTGTTTGATCTCATTTTCGTACCTAACGCCCAGCATCTGGAAGATGTTTACTTGTTTATGACTTTAAGGGTCTGATCCTTAGTACGTCTCATGCATTTACAAGTGAGTCTGTTGGGGGAATTAAGAAGTTACTGCTCTTCAGCTGGAGTTCAGTGATTTTCTTCCTGCTGCACCAGTTGGTATGTGCTCATTGCAGGTCCATGGCACTGCAAAATAAAGCAAGCTCACATACGTGTGACTTGGAAACATGTCTTGGAGGGAGTGGTAGCTCCTGGTGAAGAGGCAGAGCCTTTTTAACTAGCTCTTCTCTGCTACTTGTAATTATATGACTCCACAATGACCAAATCACGGTTAAAGACTTTGAAATCTGACTCTGCTACCAAATTGCCTAAATGTCATTACTGACATAATACGTAAGCATGGGCTTAACTTGCTGTGCTAAGGGAGGATGAGTTAAACAAGGTCTCAGTCAAATTCAGCAGCAGAAAAGTCAAATCCAGCCCTTGATTAACGCGATTTAATTTTAACTGTAGTCACATTTTGGACTACAGCATTTGCAGGGCGTACATCTTCAACCCCAAATCTTAGTGGTTTCTTCACTTGTCAAAATTATAGAATAGAATCATAGAATAATTAGGGTTGGAAAGGACCTCAAGATCATCCAGTTCCAACCCCCCTGCCATGGGCAGGGACACCTCACACTAAACCATCCCACCCAAGGCTTCATCCAACCTGGCCTTGAACACTGCCAGGGATGGAGCACTCACAACCTCCCTGGGCAACCCATTCCAGTGTCTCACCACCCTAACAGGAAAGAATTTCCTCCTTATATCTTAGGAGCAGCTGGTTTGGTTGACCCAAACTAGAATATCTTCAATGTTTTTCACTAAATCCAAATGTCAAACAATGAGCGTTCCTGAAATGCAGACGTAAAGCTTAAACATTTCAAAAGGTAATTATTTCAATGTTGTTAGCAAATGTAATTCTTCTAAGTGGTTTTTCTACTTGTAACATTTACGGTACGTCGGTAATGCAGGTTATTTAAAGCAGAAAGAACTTGTGGTACATATTCTACCTCATGAATGTCGTTGAGCTATTCGTATTGCAAAATGCCTTACAATAAAGGGTATCAACTACACCAAGCACCAGGCTCCTATGGCTGGCGTAATGCACCACAGGATCCTGTTACAGGCACTCTTTGTAATTCTAGGAGGCAGAAAACAAAATTTGACACTCAAAAATAACAAGTTTAAGTAAATCATGTAGGAGAAATGTACATTTATGTCCAAGAAACGGTCAGATGTTGCCAGAACAATACAGCTACGTTATGAATCTTTAATGATCTCTGAAAGTCATAATGGTCTGTCACTAATGCCCATTAATGATCTCTCTATACCGCGAGTATGGGCTTGATGTTTCTGGCCGGTACCTTAGAGAATACTTTAAATATGCCTTAAACTTTCTCTGATCTACTCCCTGTGTGTCTGCTCCAAATGTAGACTGTAATTGTCTGGGTAGGAGCAGCTCATAAGGCAGCATGGCTTTGGGGTTAAGAAAGTCTTATTCAGGTAAGATGTATTTAAGCAATATTTTTACAATAACAAATGATAAGGTATTTCTTGGCTACTAATCCTCTGCAAAGGTGATAAACCATATAAAGAAATTAAAGTTTAATATTTATTAATATTAACAATATGATTGTTCTTTGACTTAGTGATTTTTCTTTGGTGACTCTGAAAAGACACTGTTTAAGAAGGAAAAGGCAGGTGTTACTGTTAATTCCTGCTGATTGGAGCTGTAAATATATTGAATGAGCTGCTAAACTGGAGAATTTGTCCTGTTTAATACGTATTTCAAATGTTGCTCAGATTGAATTTATGGCCTTTTAAACATCCATGCCATGTATTTGGTGATTTTGTATTGAAGCTTTTTGTGAGGTATAAAGCTCGCTTTAAAGTAAAACAAACAATGGTTCCAATTCCGTTGTAATTGCCTTTCACAAGCGTACTGTGCCTAACGTTCACTGAGGGACAATCTTGTTATCGTGTTAATAACTCGAAAATGTTTTTAATACAAAACCATCAGCAATTCTCTATTCTTTTGAAAATGTTTTAGCTAAAGGCTTATGAGGATTAATTTGTTTTTCTTTAAAAAGGAAAAAAATGTGTTCTCTGCATTTGGTACATGAAATGATCAGATTACCATAAGAACCAACGCCCTACGGCTGGGAGAGAAAAACAAATCCAAGGACTCTTGGAAAATGCCCCAATATCAAACAATATCTGATACGCAGTGTCTATAGAGAGTGAGATAGTAACTGGGAGATATTGACTGTCTGGGTCATGTATCATTCTTTATTAGGAATAAATCATCTTGATTAGCAAACAACTTTTATGACTTTGCATGCGGCACCCATGTTTCTTTTTCTCTCTGAAATTAGTATAGTAAATCTAAGGATATAAGGTGTAGAATGTGAAGTAAGTCATCTGCAGTGGGTTTTGGCATGTTAAAAATGTATTTACAAAATATAATCACTTAATATGCAATCCAGATTATTAACGAGTAAATGTCTTGCTCTTTCAAAAAAGGGCTAAGTTTTTACAGCCTGATAGGGGTAAGGATGATGTGGGTCTGAAACCACTAAAAGCTTTTGCTGTAAGTTAGCTTTTGGGGAGTATGTCACCTCGGCACAATATGCAGCAGAAATGTTGGTGACTGGTTGTAGATCCTGATCGCAAACTTGGTGTGAAGGGCTGCAGGCTCCTTCCACAGAGCTGGAAGGGATGCGGGGTGGTGGGGCGGGATGTGGGGCAGCAGGGCTGGGCTTAGCACTGGGGATCAGCACGGGGGCTCAGAACCACGGATTAGCAGCGGGGGGTCAGCGCAGCGGAGCGGTACCATGCTTCAGCACCGCAGACAGCCGCAGCTCAGCTGTCCCCCCCCTTTTCTCTCTGTTAATTACACCCCGTAGGTGTGGTGTAATTAAACATCCCCAGGGACCTAACCAAAGCTAAAGGAAGTGAACGACCTTGGCGGGGCAGTTACAAGAGCCATCTCTAGGTGTCTCTCTTGTTTCTGGTTTTAGCAGTAGCTCTATGCGTTTGGGTTTTCGACTGAATGTGCTGGAAACCTGTCCCATTTGTTTGGTCTGGGACTGTTTACAAATTAATGCTCTACAGCATGCTTCCTGTACAGGAAACTCAGTGTTTTGCCAAAAGCCTCCTGAAAAGACTTTACGTCAGACCTATCTAAGTAGGCTAAAATTTATGGCAATAATGGTTTAAAAATACAGTCACTGAGTAAGACGTTTCTTATATTACAGAGCTGGAAAAAGATCCCTAAAGGGCTGAGGGAGGTGGAAGTTTCTCCCAGCATTAACAGCTCTACTGTGATTCCATGGTGTTTGGGCACTGCAGGGTTGCTGAAGCATCTTGGGTTTGCTCATATTTGCAAGTCAGGAAGAAGAAAGGCAGAAAATAACCTGCCTGTATTATGAATGTAGAGCTCATATTTGAAGGGTTTGAGATGTCCAGTTCCAATTCCAGTCCAAAGGAGGTACAGATACCCGTAACTGCTGGGAGCCGCATTTCTTGCTCCAGTCCTATGAGGGAGACTTCTTGGGAATACCTACAGGCCTCACAGGGCACTGCAGAATTCCATGACTTCTGTGTGGCTACATGTTTTACCTGTGCACCTATACAGACAGTTTTACAATAAGACTCTTTAACTTCTCCTAACAGCCCCATATAGGAGACAAGAAAATGCAAGGAGGTCTTCCTTCATTACAGTTACATGCAGTGGGCTGAGTGGAATCAATTGATAACACTGAAAGATCAGGCAAGATAGCTTCTTACAGTTCAGCAGCTTTAGTTCTGTGCCTTGGAATCTAATTCTGCTCTTTGTTGTTTCTTCCCAAGAACAGCTCCGAGGCCTTGGAATGTTGTGCTGTAGATGAAGCTAAAGCAAGCTCGTTTGTAAACAGGATTAAGTTGACCTCTGCTAAAGGATAAGGACATTGAGATACTGATGGGTTTTGAGCCTACTGCTCGTTAGAAGCATGTTGTAATTTTTAATGAAACAAGGAATGAAGATCCTTGCAGGGAGAGGTTTAAAAATGAGAATGATGAACAAAGGGAAGAGGTTTGAAGGGAGAGGACAAAAATCCTGGTGTTATATCATCATCTGCTAAGTGTGGTCTCTCAGCTGTGATGTTAGTTGAGCATGATTTAGCAGTGTTACTGAAGAGTGGGGAAAGCCACACAAAAGGACTGGAAATTTAATTAAAATCATGATATCATACTTGCTTTTACTTCTGCAGATAATGATATGAGTTTCATGGTGATTTTACGTAGAAATTGAGCTATCTCAAGCACAGTTATCTACTTGCTATACCAACAAATGTGTCCCTGCTGTAGTTCAGCTGGACTTAAGTGAGGAGTAGCAGTGCTCAGCTCAGGCAGCTTCTGCGCCTCTGATTTCTGAGCATTGTTTCTCTGCATAGCAACAAAACCTCCCTGTGCTTTCTGGTGAGGGCTGAGTCCCCAGAACTGTTCCAGCCGCGTAATGCGAGTGCTGGGAGCAGCAGCAGATGTTCTGCTATTAGACTCCTTCTCTGAATTGACTTCTCTGAATTTCTTCTAATTTGCTTATGTCGAATTTGCATACACGATTTTTCTAGTCTCCAGGCCTATTTAAACCCACTACAGCAAACGCTGGCTTGTGCTTCTCGTTCCCGTTTCGCTGGCAGATGTTATTTGTGAGTGTTGTTTGCAGAAAGAGTGCCTCTAACTTGTGCTGATGAATTCCCCTCTGCTTCCTTCACGTTGTATTTTTCACCTCAAAACCCCTGTGTGATTTATAGATGTCACCTTTGCTCTGTTCTTGCCAGCAGCAGCTCGTGCTAGGCCTGGAGGTGTCACGAGGCCAATTGCTGGAAGGTATCTGTGTGTGGGAAGTGTAACTGTGTGACTGCTCGGGCTGGTTTTATATTCACATGTGTTACTGAGCACTGCCAGAAGCAAGAGGCTGAGCTACATGGACCTTCACTAAGTGATTACTTAGGTTTGGTGGTGGTAAATACTATGTACTTTAAAGATGCATTAGGCAGATTACAGTATGAATTACTCTACAACAATAGTTCAGTGTGGCAGAGGTGATGTTTTCCTTCACGCAGCTGTGAAAATAATGGTGCTTTTTGGGGATGGGCACGAATTGTCATCTGGAAGTGCCTTTCTCTCTTCCTTCTTGGTTGTACAGCCAGATATTTGGTCCAATGAGCTTAGATAAACCTAACTTGTGCATCACTGAACTTAGGGCAGGTATCTCTTGATGTGTCGCTATTGATACCATGATGATTGCAAGGTGAACAGAGACAGAACACAGAAGTTTCAATTCATGGCCCTTTTCCTAATGCCTTCCTTCTGGTTGCCAAAACAGAGACAAGCATTTTTGCTGGTGTAAACTGGTTTCAGTTCCCTGACAGTACATATGCCCACTTGCACGTTTGCAGAAGCATCGTCCCAGTGCAGGGTCTAGCTCCAGGAGATCCATGCCTCCAGCCAGGACATAGCACTTTTTCCTCAACATCCTTTTCACTGGGGACCAGCTCTGTTCACATTTTCCTTTGTCTGTGTGAACTTGGTGCCATGATCTCTACAGTCACGTAAGAGTCACAGAAAACCATGGCCAGGCTCTTCCGGTCCCAGCACAGGTCATTTGGTTTCATTATCAGAAAACAGATGGATCTTATACCACTAACCCAGCAAGGCTGGCATCCGTCACATGCATTGAGCTCCGTGGTGATGTGAAGTAAGGCAGAAGTTAACTTCTGAGCAA
Source organism: Lathamus discolor (assembly GCF_037157495.1). NCBI lineage: Eukaryota > Metazoa > Chordata > Aves > Psittaciformes > Psittacidae > Lathamus > Lathamus discolor. The sequence continues at coordinate 20,713,249 of NC_088892.1, forward strand.
AGCAAGGACCACGGCTGTGAGAAGCTGGTAGAAATGGCTGGGTGCAAGTGGTAGGAGGAGAACTCTCAGAGGCTTCAATTTTGTCTGATTTTGTCAAGTTCTTGACAAGAGATGAGCCATCAGATCTATGAAAAGGTGGGAAAAGGTCCATTTGAGGAGTGACAATCTCTAGGCAGCCTGCTTTGAATCTGCGAAGGACTATTTACAGTGTTTTGTCATGTGTAAAGTGGCCTTATGTTAAGTTTGACAGAGGCACATAGCCCGCGCTTCTCGTGTGTCCCATGCTGAGATGTAGATATCTCAGGGATGATATGCTGTCATTTACATTGATATTTCCAAGAGTCATCATGCTGAGAGGTGAGTGAGCAGCTACTCCTGTGCATACTGATGTGGGAGTGCTTTTCGCTGGGGCTTTGTGGTGGGCAGAGTGAAATCAGTCGGTCACTGCTGCAAGTTCCTGACTCAGGCTGGGCCCTTTGGGACACAGGAATAACGTGTTCCCAATGTGGGAGCCCACAGAGCTGTGGGAGCTGATCTCTTCTGTTTGTTCTCTGACCTTTCCCAGCTGATTGGCACTGATCTTTTATGCACCGGATAGACGAGCTTTTGTGGTTGACATTTTGGGAGGACTGAATATGGATTAACCTAGGCAAAAAGATTTCCCTTCTTCTGCCTTCAAACAATGCCCTCCTTTTCCAAAACTTGCCTGCACCACCAGGTCAGATCAAACCCGGTTTTAACTGGGACAGTGCTATAAAGGAATCCCAATTCACAGCTGGGAAGGGGCAGAACTGGGATTTCTCTCATTAGTATTTGCTCTGAGGATCTGAAAGGGAACTGGTGCTCTTGGTGTGAGACATCATGGCCAGCCTGAGCATGTAGTGGGGCATATCAGCCACGAAGAGGCCCAAATTCTTGTCGGGGCAGTGAACCTCTTCTTAGCAAACCCATTCAGATCTGATCAGAGAACAGGATTAGGGCATGAAAACCTTCTGAAATGCATAGGCACATCATTATTTTTTAACTGGCTTAGTAGTCTTAGGGAGATGACTCACACATCGAAGAGAGGGACGTGATTCTGTTCTTTGCTGGATGGGGGCCAGTTTCGGCACATCCACCACTGTGCACCAGTTGTATTGGTGTCTCTCCTGGTGTTGGGGTTCATGATTCTGTACACCAAGAAGGCAAAAAATCACCCAAGGTGTCTAATGCCTTGCACAACAAGTGGGATTTCAGATGAAGTGGGTCCAGGTGATAGGTCTACTTTGGTGTCACAGGAATCTGGTTTGATTTGCTTCCTGTCACTGAGAAGGGCTGCACAGTGCTCTTATGCAAAGAACCATGCACAGACACACACAGGGACATCCATGTCACTATTCACAAGTGCCCTATTCTCTCAACATAAAATACTTCCGTTTGCAGCACTACAGCTTGTATAAAGTCTGCAGCTGGTTCTTGAAGCTGATCTTTACCACGGAGATGAATTTCATGGTAGCCCAGTTGTTTTGTTGATTAAAATACCCTCAATTTGGAGCTGTTGGTCTGGAGCTGCCTGAAGACCCAGCTCTTCCATTAATATCTTTCTGGACCTTGAACTGAGCAGTAATCCTGAAGCTGACTTCATTTGGGTCCTATGTGGGGTAGAACTAGGCTTTGAGGGGTAGAACTAGGCTTTGAGGGCTAGTGAGGCGGGTTCTGCAGCGCCCGGGTCCAGCACAGAGCTGGCTGCAGAGGAAAGGCTGAGTCATTTCCACGGGATGCTTCACAGAGGAGCTAAATGATGCGGGGCTTGGGTCTGAGCAGCTCTGCTTCCTGGTGAATAGTAATTCTGTTTACTTAGAAGAGGGAAAAATCACTGGGGGCCTCGGTGCTGCTGTGTCATACCCGGCTCAACGTAGTCTTGTTTATCTCAACCTGAAAGAGAGAGAAGTGATTCCAGTGGCACTTTTGAGAAAATAATTCCTATTTTTTGGCAATGTAAACTTATAGATCTGAGTCCTGAACCTTTTCTCTTTCTGCTTGTTCTGTATCTACAGTAACACGTTACTCCAGCAAGAAGTACCTGGGGATGGAATCCTGACATCCTATGTCAGCCTTGTGTTTTCTGACACACTAAAGCAGCTTCAGGCTCATAGATGTAGAGGGGTGGTTTGGGGGTTGTGTTGGGTTGAGTTGGGGCTTGTGTTAGGGTGAGTGAGGTCTGGAGCTGGCTTGTGGTTCTTCTTCTGGTCTTGAATTTCATGCAGTGTTTGTTTTGCCCAGCATCTACCTGTTTATACAGGACCTATAAGATTACACATTAAGAAGTTCTTCCTTGTGAGGAAGCCCTGGCACAGGGTGCCCAGAGAAGCTGTGGCTGCCCCATCCCTGGCAGTGCTCAAGGCCAGGTTGGACACAGGGGCTTGGAGCAAGCTGCTCCAGTGGAAGGGGTCCCTGCCCGTGGCACGGGGGTTGGAAACAGATGAGCTTTGAGGTCCCTTCCAACCCAAACCAGTCTGCAATCATATGATGCAGAACACTTGGGTGAGTCTCTTGTTGGGCTCATGTGCCCATCGCCAGTGTACTTGAAGAAGCAGCCAGAAAGTGCTGCCTCTCCTCCACCTGTTCCCTTCTCTGACAGCGATGCTGCACTGACACACCGTTCTGTGCTCCATCACATCTGTCACCATTCATGTGCCAACACCGCACAGGCGACTGGCAGTGGGGAAAAAGGAGTTCCTCTGCTCACAGGCTGCAGCTGGCACCAGACATGCTGCAAAGCTGTTGTGGCTTGTCAAAACCTGATGCTTGTTTCATGACAGGGAGGTCTGGAGCTGGCTTGTGGTTTTCATCCTGTCTCAGTTTTTGTGAGGGTTGGTTTTGCTCAGCATGCACCTGTTTATATAGGACCTACTATAATTCTTCTCAGGACGGATTCAAACTTGTGGGGAACAGCAGTGGTCTGAGACCTGCCAGAGCACAAATGGTTCAAGGAGGCTGGAGCTGAATCCAGAGGGTTTGCACTTCCCTCTTATTTGGTAAAAGAGCCACTGGTGCTCCAGTTTCGACCAGCGGTGTGAGGCTGATGCCTTTTCCTGCAGGAGTCAGGCAGTGAGGGCAGCACACTTGGTGCTGGTTGAAATAACCATGTCCTGCATTAGTCAAAAAGCCAGTCCTGGTTAAGGGGCTGTGGTACCAAATTGCAGGCTTTACTTTTCTTCAGTCCAGGCAACTTCCGGAGGTTCAAGTGGGTTTTAATGATCAGAATCATGTTAAAAATCATCAGCACAAACTCAACAGATGACTGGGAGGAAAAAACATGAATCAAAAGCGGGTGAGATCTGTGTCTGTGTCAAAACAGGGGAATTGCTGCTGGGTCAGATCCCAGCTCCGTGTCCATGATGATGCTGTCTGCAACAGTAACTATGCAAGTCAGTTCCATGGTGATTTCTTAAGAGGTGTTTAATTCAAGATTGAAATGGGGCTCGCAATTTACTCTTTAGCTTTAAGGGTGCCCCATTACAACACTAGACACAAAGAAAGATGATGGATGTTCAAGGAGTATCCAATGCCTCTACATTCAAAAAGCCACTTGGGATGTTACGTTATTTTATTGTACCTTTTTAGCATGGTGGGGAGTGAACAGCTCTTGCTGTTCAAAGAAAATAAAGCTGTTCCTTGGGATTTTTATATCTGTAACACTGAAGTAATCCAAAGACTGGTCCTGTACCAAAGACGTTTTCCCAACAAGATCCTCATTTTCATGATCCATTTATAGTAGATGAAGACATGTTTGTAGGAGTACTGAGAGATGGAGAGGCTGATCAGGCAAAAAAAACCTGGAGGGCTGTTTTTGAAACCTAAATCTGATTATGCATATGGGCTATTTTTATTCCTCTCTTTAGTTATCTGTCAAGGAACATTTGTGCAAATTAATTTCCATTATGGATTTTAAGCGTGCGGGCTGGAATCCTGGCAGAAAGATATCCCAAATTCTGCTTTTGTATCCTGCTTTCCCCTAGGATTTTCAAGCCTAACCGAAGTCTGAGTTCTGGTTAGTCACTGGGACCATGAAATGTCGTCTGACCTATAGGACAGAGCACAATGAGGCAGCTTCACTTTGATCTGAAGATCAAACGCTGCTTTTCCAAACAGGGAATATTTATAAAGTAATGAGAGTCTTAGGGAAAACAAATCTCGCTCATGACTGCATTGGAAGTGGAAAGATGGCAAAATTCATAGTACGTTACTGGTGAGTTGAGTAGGATGAGTTATTACTAATAATAGCCAACTGTCTGTCTCTTGGGTTGGATTTCACATGTCTTATGTGGACTGGCAGATGAAGGTAGTGGTGGAAGTTGTGAATTGCAGTTATTTTTACCCTACGGTTTAACCTAAATAAGAAATGAGCAGGATTTATTTAATATGTAGATGCGGATGCCACGGAGTGCCTCACAAACAAAGGTGAGTGTGTGTAAACACCTATACGCGTAGGAGTGCGTGTATGCATCTACTTCTTGCAGAAAAGAGGTATTGTGGATAGGTGTGAGGGGCTGCCAAGTTCAACGTAGCATGTCAGCTGCCGAGGTCTCAAACTGTGATAGAGCACATAGTACTTTCTGACAGACATGGTCTTAAAACCTGTGCATTATGGGCATTTCTGTTGTTAAAGCCTGGCCATGCAACCTGTTTGGTTGGTGCAGGAGTTCCCGGTTGGAGGAAACAGTTTTGGACCCCTGGTGAGCTGTTTCTAGTCCAGGGAAGGACTGGAATGCAGAGACACAGCTTTTGGGTTGAGCTCTTTGAAGTGAAGCTATCGGGTGGTGTGGTTTCCAATGGGCTTGTCTGGGATCCCAGGGAGGGAAGAGAGAACCTTGGCTTTGCCAAGGGCATGTGGAGGAGAGGAAGAAGAGGCAGATGTCCTGGGAAGCCTGGCTGAGTCGGAAAGTGCATCAGGAAGCTGGTGCTGTCCCACCAACCCACCTGCATGGGTTGTGTCCCAGTAGCCCCTGTGGAGCCCTGGGCAGTTGTCATTGTAGCTCCAGCTGAGCTCAGCTCCTGCAAGGAACCAGCCCAAGGCCTCCCCTCTCGGCTCACAGGACATCCCATCCTGCCCCAGTGCCTCCATGCCACTGGAATCCCTTTTGCCTCGGGGATAAATGGTTTCAATAGTTGTTGTCTTCAGGGCTTCAAATCTCTGTTGCGTTTCCTAGCCTGAATGGGCTTTATTTTAGGCTCTAGCTGTTAAAAGGAGAGGGAGTGGGTTGCAAAGAGACCCCCAGGAAGTCCTTCTTCCTATGCCCTGGAGCGTGGCTGTGTGCAGGGTTCAGTGCCTGCTGTGCAGGGCATTAACTACAGCAGGGCATTAACCACAGTGCGGAGCCAGGCTCTGACACCAGGCTCTGCTCCCAGCGTTCGGCACCGCTGCTTCTCCCTGCTCTGATACCCCCGCAGCCTGGCCCCCACTGAGAGCCTGGCCTCCGGAGGGGGGGGGGGGGGACGACGACACGACCCGAGAAAGAGGGAGAACATGGCAATGACGAGAAAATTGGTCTGGGGGGGGGGGGGGTCAGTCTCTGGAGCTGAGAGCAGGTTTGGGGAGGCGGGAGAGGCAAAAAGCCTCCAATAAACCAGGGAGGCAGGCAGAGGGCCATCCTATAAGGGTGAAGAAAGGCAGGGGAGAGCTACGGCTGGAGCCCCCCTGCCTACCCCCCCGAGCCACCTTTCCGCTCCAGCCAGGTGTCATCACTCCGCTGCCCCAAACGCGGTGCCAGCTCTTTGCTCACCGCAGTCACGTCTGTTTGGGTGTCTGCACCATCCCAGGAGGCGGCTCGGTCAAAAACGGGGGTCCCCCCCGCCCGTGAGGCCGGTGAGGGTGGGCAGCCGGGGTGCGCCAGGTCCCGCTGGGCCCCTGTCTGCACCCCGGGGACCCCTCCGCAGCGAGAGCCAGCGCTCGCTGGGAAAGAAGGAGGAGGAGGAAGAGGAGGAGGAGGAGGGGAGGGTGGTGATAAGGGGCTTGCTGCGTAGCCTCATCTCTGCACCCAGCGCACACCCGCGGGTGTGTGTGCGCGGGGTGCTGCGGGTCCGCGCATCGCTGCCGGGGGCTCCGGCTGCGGCAGTAGCGACGCGGAGCTGCCGGTGACCGGGCGTGCGGAGAGCCCCGGCTGCGCGACAAGGCTGGTGACGGGGGCGGCGATGCGAAACCGGAGCTCGTCCGTGGAGGGGAGGCTGCGCTGGCAGCGGCACCCGTGAGGAGCGGAGGGGAAGAGGCTTCCCGCGGCATTCAGCAGCAGGCAGCGGAGGCTCCAGGCACCGGCACCTCCTCCCAGCGCCTCCACCACCACTTGCTTCGGATGTCGTCCTAAGGGAGAAGAGGGGGGAAAAGGATCCAGAACACCCCCGCCCCTGCAACTGGACAGCCCCTGCTGGAGTCTAACAGGTGTCTGCTGGGATTTGAATGGGGAGGGGATGGGTGGGGAGAAAAGTTAACTGGAGAAATCGGGGCTGGGAGAGATGCGATGATCTTGCACCAAGTGGATGTGCCCTGTCTGCATGTGAATAGCGCGTCTGGAGAAGCTCGCAGGGATGTCTTGCAAGTGATCTGCTCGACCCCCGTAGAAACGCTCCCCTCCGCCTGCAAACTTTTCCCTGCTCCAAGGAGGAATAAGAAAGCATCAGAAAAACCCATAAAGGTGGAAGATCTCAGCGGACAAAAACGCTTGAGCTAAACTGTTGCATCCCGAGCCGGGGCTGTGGTGCGAGCATTCCGCCGGTGTCTCCTGGGCTCCCAAGCCACTTGGCGGTGGGTGGCGTTGGCCGAGGCGCCCGGCAGTGTCCCTGGCACCGGGGACAGGCCGAGCAGCATGCTGGCTGCGGCACCCGTGGCCGGCCAGCACACCCCGTGCGCCTGACCCGCTGGTGGTGCCGGGGCGGTGGCGGCCATGGCTGCAGCCATCGCCAGCTCCCTGATCCGCCAGAAGAGACAAGCCAGGGAGCGGGAGAAGTCCAATGCCTGTAAGTGTGTCAACAGCCCCAGCAAGAGCAAGGGAAGCTGCGACAAGAACAAGTTGAATGTGTTTTCCAGGGTCAAACTCTTTGGCTCCAAGAAAAGGCGAAGAAGGCGACCAGGTTGGCAAGGGTTATGTCTTTGGGGGGTTGGTTTGTTTAACTGAATGCAAACTGGGATGAATGTGCATCAGGTGTGGGGAAAAGGGGACCGGTGTCTCAGGGTTGGTAAAATGAAGGTGCAGGTATTGCCACTCCTGGGTTGTGTGATTTGAGAGACATGGGTACTCCATGCCAGTCCCTCCCGCTTTCCTGTTCATCTGGTTTATCTGGATAAGCCACACCACTGCTACCTGCCACACTTGCACACCCGTGTGCACCCATGTACTGGTAATTCGGTAGCCTGGCTCCCTGTTACACATACACATATACAAACACAAGTGATTTTTTTGTGGGGAAGACGTTAGCAGGGGAAGTTCCCACACATGCACCTCCTTCGGTTGTATGTTAACTAACTTGGCACTTCAGAGATCTGGTTTTATCTTCCTGCTTCGCAGATTGCCTGAGCTGTGCTTCATTTGCTGATTGCAGACAAGGCTTTTTGCTTTCGCTGGCACCTTCCAGAGTTTTGCTTCAGTGCCCTGTTCCTTTCTAGGAATCCCATACTTGCAGCAGCCCTGCAGACGTGATGCTCTCTGTGTCAGAGGGGCGAAAGATCAGGCATGAGGACTCAGACCCTGATCTGAGTGGGGGGTTTGTACATGGGAGGAGCAAAACCCTCTGGTAATGCTGCTATCGCTTTGCTGTGCTGAAACATTGATGCTGTTGGCCATTTAACCTGCCTTTCTCAGCAGGCACAGAAGAGGTGTCTCGCTGTTTGCAAACAGTTTGGGGATGTATTACAGCTAAAAAGCCAACGTAAGGGCTGGATTAATTTGTTGTCATAAAGTCAATAGATAAGAACTGTGCATCCATCAGTAGTACCCTTATTAGAGGTTGCTACTAGGAACTGGTACACTTCTACAAACTATAGTAAGCTTTTGCCTTCAGTTCCTACTAAAATCAAGCACAGTAGCAGAGCTCCCTAACGTCTTTGGTTACAAACACAAGGACTCTTATCCAGACATTGGCTGCTGGAAATGACACCTCGTATCTTCACAGTATGCTTATCTCTGAAGTAAGTAAGATGCTGTGGAGCAGGCTGCGGAGGTGCATCACCTCCTGACAAGCAGAACTGTGTGCAGTGACTACAATGCAGATGTCATTGGGATTCAGTGGAAGTAGAGCTTTTTTGCAATTACTCCTGGTGCATTTCCTAGATATCTGAAATGACAGACTTGACAGCAGGTCCTGTTGCTGCGTACTTTGTGGTCTAGAACGATCTGAAACCGTGTGAGATATCTCGCTTTCGAGCTGTGAATTCGAGGATGGTGATGATAAAAAGAAACCTACCCAAGCTATGCGTTGTTTTGATCTTTCTTCTTCTAGCTGATGAGGTAATTACCTCAGCCCTTATGGTAATATTTATTTTGCAGCTCCACACATTGCTGGTTTTCAGGGTTCCCCCCTCCGTTTTCCATATGTTCATTGAGTAGTTTATCACTTCGGATGCTCTGCACTCTTCAGAGCAGCGAGGAAGGGGGGTTTGTTTATTAGAACTGCCGCAGCTCCTGTGCTGAGCGTTTGCTGCTATATATTTAGGCTCTCAACTGTCACTATGGCTCTTATTAGCGCTATCGTAGTAGTCCTCTTTCTCCTCTCCATTTAAGAACTCACACCTTTTTAAAAGGCAGAATACGCTCTTTGCCAGCTCGTTCCTAATCTTAAACGAGATAGGGCTGAGCTCCTGAGACCAAGCAGCACACTGTTGGAATTTGTATTCACTGCAAGTAGGTTTTACTGTGCTACCTACACTGCAATCGAAAGTGGCATTTAATCATTTTGGCAATCGATTTCATAGGCATAAATGTGGTTTCCCAAATGAAAAGTGTTGCAAAGCTGGTTGCCCTGCTTTTGGTTTGGGTCTTTTTTTCTTATCTCAGCCTTGAGAAGAAACCTGGAGATTTGGGGTTTTAGCATCCTGCTCGCTTGGAACAACACATCAGGATTTCCCACATTAATCTCACTATTGTTTCTTTACAGAGCCTCAGCTTAAAGGTATAGTAACAAAGCTATACAGCAGGCAAGGATACCACTTGCAGTTGCAAGCAGATGGAACAATTGATGGAACAAAAGAGGAGGACAGTAGTTATAGTAAGTGACATGAGAATAAATGGTGTGTTCGTGAATCGCGGTGTCTCATTCTTCCCATCTAGGTCCATCGGAAACTGTTGTCCTGGGATGACTGAGTGAGTGGAAGCGGCATTAACACTGTGCTCCAAGTGCAGAAATCATCCAGACTTACTGGGTCTGAGAGAAACACAATAAAAATCCCTTATAGAAATAATGAACTAGGGGAGGTAATGATGACACATGTGACAAACAAAGCAAATGTTATCTCCATGGTAATCTAGAGAAGTTCTTTGCTGTCCTTTGGATTTTATTAGGAGGGTTTTTTTTCCAACAGGGAAAATTTGCTCGCCTACTCAGAGCGCCTGAAATAGAATAACACTATCTCCACTCTTAAGCAGGGGCTCATTCAACCAGAGCCGTGTTATTTCACACAATGAGAGTTCATCATTTTAAAGTTCACATTTTGCTATCATTACTATTATTTTTTTACCCCGTCTAAACTTAATTATACCTTCAGCTTTTAAGCAGATTTCCTCCAAGCTTTTCTGTCTTGGGTCTTCTGTCTTGAAAGACCCAGCTTTGGGTCTTTCGGGGTTCTCAACTTCGAGAATAAATAGGAAACAGGAAAAGATGCCTCCAGCATAGATTGGATGTGTGTAAATAAAACACCCAAGTGTTTCGCAGAGCTTACACTATGTTACTGCTCTGAAAGAAAGAGTTAGGAGGCACAAGGACTTTTGAGAAGGTGTTTTAGGCCACTAGACAGCAAAATACAGATCATCAGGCAGACCTGCCTTTTTAATTGTTAAAAAGCACAGATTTAAGTGCCATCCTTTCCATATGAGAAGCATTTGCAGGTGAACCATCGTTTCATTTTGCAGGATGGTAGGATATGGCAGAGTGAGCGCTAGATGCAGTAGGAAGTATCGTGTCTTATTTGTCCCTCCCACCCTTCTCCCGCACCCTCTTTAATCCTCTTTGCATCCCTATGTTAACTTCTGAGCAGTGGCAGGAAAGAGCTGGCTCTGCTGCTGGAAGAGGTCTCCTCTGCAGCCACTGAAGGTGCTTGCCTTAGGGTAGAACCTAAGCATGGGATCTGTTGAGACACTGGCTACAGGTCCCATCCTTACCTGTGGCACAAAGACCAGGTCGGTGAGATGCTGAGCGGCTGCTGCCACCTTATAGAGCTCTCCTCTGTGGAGCCACAAAATTTACTCCAAGAATGATCCTTATGGACCTTAAACGTTGCTTTTCTTCAAGTGAGTGATCTCATATTTATGATTTTTTAAAAGTCAGTACAGATCAGTCAGGATTTCAGGGTAATTCTGTTAATTAACTTAAGAGAAATAGGCAAACCTTACTATTTCCATCAAAGCATGAAATACCTGCTATAGATCATTTTTTCATCCCAATGCTTTGCTCAGAATCAAATCTCTAATAGGGATTCTGAGATGTGAAACAAGATAAAATATACGGAAATACAAACGTGTCTGTTTCTAAGATATCTTTCTTTTCACTGTGTCCTTAAATTCTCTATAAACTGGTAGATTACAGAGGAAATCATAAAACCTCCTTGTTGTTGGAAGCTCGGCCTCCCAAATGTTGAATACTTAAATATAATGGAATTAGCCCAGAAATGGTTGCAGCTGAGCTGCAGTATCCGAGTGTTCCAGAGGAGGGTTTTATCATAAGAAAACACATGCTTTTGTAAATGCTCCTCTTTTATTTAAGGTAGATGTATGGACCTGAATGTCCTACAGTACTAAAATTGTCTTAATTGCAATATTTTTGGTGGAGCTAGTAAGACACTGATTTATGCTGCGGATCAGAGGCCACATAAGGGCTTCCCCCAAGGGCTTGCTCCCATGAGTGTGAAGTGGATCAGGCCCCCTAAAATCCTGTCTTCCGATCCCTGCAGACACATCTCTCCTTTACCCCATGTCATTGTGTGGAAGCCACAGGACTTGCAGTCCCCTCCAAATGCGTGGGGCCTCCTTCTCCAATGTGTTCTCTTCTTTGTACCTCCTGAAGGATCTCATTGCTGTTCCCTTTTGCCACCTTCACCAACTCTTAAGACCATTTGCAGTGCCATAGTTCAAACTCCCCTTAATAAGAGGAACATCCTCAAATACAGCTCTGGCCAACAGAGTGGTTGCACAGCACTAGGGCTCTGCAGCTGCATTGCTTAGAGCCAACGTCCATCTCTGCTCTGCCTTGTTTAGCTTCACTTTCTTCCCTATCCACAGTAGGGATGGGGACAGCTTGCAGCCCCCAAGAGCCAGCTTGCTCCTGACAGCAGCCTGGGGCCAGAAGTCCTCTCCATTGCTTGCTACCTGGAACTGGCTAGGAAGTTTGCCTGAAGATGCCCTTAGGCTCCGGAGTTGGGAGCAGACCCAGTGCTGCACACAGGGGTCACAAAAGCAAGGTGGCATCTGCAATCACCGAGAGTTTAAAAGCAAGCTGAGATTTTGGAGCACAGTTTAGGCAGGAAGTGAAATGTGGATTTGAGGAGCCGAGAGCCTGGTTCTAGCCAAGAGTCCGTATGATCTGAGGAAGTGCCTCGTGGAAAGGATTTCCTGGCTGAGAAACAGATTTTGTCTCGTTACATGTGTTAAATAGGGCAAGGTTTTAAATCAAAGCAGAATTTATCCCCCCAATTTTGGCAAGACAAAGAGATTTCAAGACCGATAAAATTAAGGAAATGTAGGACACGGTATCCTGCAGAAAGCATATGAAGGTCCAGGTGGCCAAGCCAAGGATGGCACAGACCTCACAGTAATGTATAGGGTCATAAAGCCAGCTGTGGCCCACTGCTGCTCATTTTGCAGCTTTAATTCTCTGTCAGCTTATATTACATAAGGGCTATAGCCAAGATCATCTCTCCCTTAGGCACCACCAAGTTTTTCATTGTGATGGATATTATATCCTTGTTTTAAACAGCGCAAATGTGTAGGGAAAGCCTAGGAGGTGAATAACTTTGCATTAGTTTATCCTAGCACAGACTGATCATAGTAGCAAGCAGTTTATTTTCCTGTGGCTTCTTTTTTGCCACTATTTCTGTCATACCTGCCCATATGAGGGTCAACCCCTAGAAATGTGACAGCATCTCAGACCTGTTGTCCATGGCCTGAGAGAGGGGGCTGCATGGCTCTGCTGGTGGCCCCATCAGCAGTCAGTGGTCATGGACAAGCCACTCACTGTTACAGAAGCCAGACTTGGACTTGCTGCTGGACAGTGGGAGCAATAGCTGTTGATAAAGGGGTGCCAATGTCCCCTCGCCTTGGAGGTGGGAGCTAGGGCAGCCTGGCTGTGTGTCTAGCTGTGCATAGGACAGACAGACTGCGCACCCCCCCACCAGCCGGTCCCTCTCCCCTTCACAGCAGCAGAGCCAGCATTACTCCCCCACAGCCCTTCTGTAACTTCCCATAATCTGTGCCATGGCAGCTGCTAATCCCACCGATGTCTAAACCAGCGTGCGCCCAACCCTCGTCTTACCTCAAAATAGAGCATGTAGGTTTATAGCAGGAAAACCTGTTCAGCAGCTGAGCACCCATTGCAGTGGGTGCCCCAGCCCTCCCCGGCAGAGCTTGCTCAGCCCCGTATCTCTGCTCGCTTTGCCAAGCAGAGCACAGGGATCGCTCACCAAAACCAATCTCTGTGCCTTGTGAGCTGCATCTTCTCCACTGTCCCAGGCTTTGCCCTGTCCTCAGCTGGTTGTAGCACTGTTTAGAGTGGAGCCTGTACTTCCATCCTTGTGCTGAAAATACCCAACTCGTACACACGCCAGTAAGAAAGCACCTTTTAAAAGAGACCTCCAGGTTCTGCCTGGATACTGTGCTTTAAATTGGGCTCTCTTGCCTACACAGAGATCCAGTGCTGCTTTTGGGGGCTGAACTGCAAAAAAGGACTCTCCAGGGGAATATTTACTGAGTCAGGCAGGGAATATCTTCTCCCCCAAAATAAATTCATCGAATGGATGAGAAATCCATTTCCCTCAGCATTCCACTCACTGAAAGCCCAAGTTTTGTTCGCCAAAAAGTGCACCAAACTGAAGGATTTATTTTTCATAGTGAAGAGAAAGCCGTTCGTGTTGCTTGAGGGGAGTGTGAGGAGGGGCCGCATGCGTGTCTGTGTTTGTGTCTGCATGTGCACTCATGTATGAGAGGGGGAACGAACCCAACAGAGGTATGATTTTATGATCTCCCACATTATTTATTCGCTGGATATTTCCACCTGCTCTGCTATATGCCACCATTGTAGGAAATTCAATGCTCAAACGCCCCAGCTTCAGAGCAGAGCACCCATAAATCACAGTGAGCAGCCCTAAGCCTATAGCACCCCTTCTTCACTCAGCCTCGGACTGAGAGCTCAGATTCCAGAGGTGGAACATGGGCTTTTTTCACCAGCACTTAGTGCTTCATCCCAAATGCCCAGCGTTAACTTCTGACCATGCCTTTGTCAAAGTAGGGCATGGGTATGTTTGCTCTCACTTTTTTTAACACGCTCTTGACAACCCCACACCCAGAAATTAGGGTCTATATTAAATGCTGCCAAGCTGCAACTTTGCATTGAATTAAGTGTGCCCATTTGGGGGTTGTCAGGCTGCGAAAGGAATTTATAATGGCTCGTCATTCTTAGCTTATTCTTTTGAAATTAATACAAATATTTTGATTCCATAATTGTTTTAAATTGGCCTCAGAGAGTGACCGTAAATACTACATCTCAGCCTGCAGCACACCAGCGTTTTCCAGCCAAGTAATAAACCATCGGAAATAAGAGCCAGCTTGGCATTACCTCATCCCATCTCTGCATTTCTACAACAGACTGGAAGGAGATGCTTTTGGGTTATGAGAACAGTTCTTGAACATTTTCTTAACTCCCTTTATTTTTAGTCTTTACTGTTGAACACAGAGTGCTGGATTCCACTCGTATTGCTTGTGTTCAATTTTAATGTATCCATGAATCTAAGCTATGGCAGAGCTTTGCTTTTCTTTCCTTATTTCTTATTTAATTTGCCTCTTCACAAACCGGAATCTTCAGTTTTGAAGAGACATATCTCTGCTTACAAATACTGCCACTATTAGCATGTGTACAAGCAGAAGCGCAAGCAGAACATTGGGAGCAGCTCAAATTGAAAGCACAGATTTAGGGCTTGAGCTAAAGGATATGCTGTCATTTCATTTCATTTGGAAGTTATTGAACTCCGCTTTTTCAAACCCATTCTCCTCTCAAGAAGAAAAGAAAAAACCCAACGAGTTTTGAGTGGAAACTTTTTGAGATGTTAATGATGGTTTTTAACTTTCCTGCATTTCATTTTGCTCCTTTTGGTCAAAAAATGTTTACTGAATTTGATCTGAATTTGCAAAAAAAAAAAAAAACCAAAAAAAAAAAGAAGAGTTTTGATCATCTTGAAAAAACTTGACTTAAAAAGAAAAGAAAACCACAAAATCCCACATTAAGTGTATTTAGTTCAGCAGACCCTGGATTCTGCTCATGGGACAGGTGAGTCCTTTTAGCTCTCAATGCCTCCAGTTCACTATCAGAACAGGGGAGTTGCATTGATAACTTCCGTAGATAATTTTGGAGCTATTGGTGGAAATTGCTGCAGAAGAGCACAGAAATAGCAATATTCTACAGCACCCACTAAAATTAATGTACACTTTCATGGGCATTTTTTATCTGGTTCTGGTAATTACGGTCTAATTCTCTATGCATCCTCTAAAGGATTAATTTTGCTCTCCGTCTCCTTTCTTTCCTAGCTTTGTTTAACCTCATACCTGTGGGTTTACGAGTGGTGGCGATTCAGGGGGTTCAAACAAAATTGTATCTGGCAATGAACAGTGAAGGATACCTATATACATCAGTAAGTAAACACTTTTCATTTTCTTCTCACTGGAATTATGGTAAGAGCTTATAAGTTACTTATTTTCTGTTCCAAGGAATCTGCTTACAGCCTATAGACACGAGATTTAACTGCAAATTCAGGATACTGGTGATAGTCTTGTTTTCTATGAATCCATGCGGATGCACAAAATCAGACTGCACCCGTTTGATGTAAACTAATGATCCCAAAGTGGGGAATGAATAAAAAGCCCCACAACAAAAACCCCAGACAGATGCTTTCTCATGGCCACTGCGACTGATGGAGCTAATCAGTGCAGGGTACAAAGGGAAAGGGATAACTTGGTGAATCCCCCACAGGCCTGAATGCTTCCATATCTTCCAATATAATCTTTGTTGCTGTTAATATAAGGGATTAAAGTAATTTTTTTTGTTGTTTGACTCAGAAATGGAATTAGGTGTGAAAATTTTATGGCTTCAAGTTGTTCGATGAGTGAAGAAAGGTTTGACTAGCAGTTCTGATGAAGAATGACAGTGAATAATTTTCGGTGGCATTCCTCAAGAGAACAAACAGTATTTTTAGGGGAAAAAAAGGATGTTTTAAAAAATAGACTATTTTCCAATTAAAAACCTTTAGTTGAACAATATTCAGGAGTTTTAATTATAAACTCTTGAACAGATTTTTCCCAGGATGGTAAATAGAGGAAAACGTAATTTATTATCGACTACAAATTATGCTCTTCTATGACTGATTCCCTTAAGGTGCCTTTAATACTGATAGCAATTAAGTAAACTTATTGAAATCTCTCACTTGTTTGTAATCCAAGGGGAAGCTTTGCATATTTTTCCTCTTGTATCTGCCAGAGCAAAAGCAAATCAGAGCTGGGTGTGCTGCAGGACAAGATTTCAGTGAACAGCATCAAACTCTGCTTTGCTTTTTACTCTGGCTATTTACTTAGGGCGGTTAATCCACAGATCTGTTTGCAGGTCTGTAGCCACGCAGCCGGATCATGCCAAGTCCCATTAATCCCATGTAGTCATGGTCCTATGGCTGCACAGTGCCATTTACATTTGCACTGCGAATGTCCCCTTGCACTGTGCGGTTTCGTTTCCATTAGCATCCTCAGCTGCGTTCCTGATCCTGAAGTCAAAGGGACCACTGAGAGAAGGAAGTATCATTTCTACTGTCCTTCGATGTGAGGAGGAAAGGCAGAATATAACTCTTGTTTAGATTAGATCCAGCTTTTAGCTTTATGAGTGTTTAGTCATCTTAGGCAGAGCTCAGAGATTCGCTTTGGCTGTAATTGTTGCTATCTGCATGGATTAGGGATAGTTCTTCACATGGTCTCATATGTTACCATGCAGTGTGCCTTCCTCGAATCCTTCAGTGCCTATGAGTTTAATAGTTTATACCATGGTAAAATCAACTGGTAACATCCTTCTCTTTTCCCTTAGTAACAATGGTCATTTTTGTTCCTTCACTAGGCAGCTGTACTTTGTTACTATTATTCTTTCATTCTTCTTGGCTCTGTTGGGCATGGCACAACCCTAGACAGACTTTTGTCACGTTGTTGTGTCCAAGATTTCTATTTCTAAATACTCTTCAGAAAGATGGGTGTGCATTTAATGCTGATCTACTTTGCCGAAGGCAGTTTCCACACAAGTTGTCACTAATCTTTGGTTTATCAGCTGGTGCCTTCTGGTTTGGTCATTTTGTCCTTAAAAATGATTGTAAGAAACAGACTTGGCAGGCAAAACCTTGCTTATGTCTCTGTCAGTGCGCGCAGGGCATGGACAAAGGCTGGTGAGGAGCATCTCATCTTCCCCTCCTTCACTTGCTATGCAAAAAAGGTTACCAGAATTGCAGTTCCAGCACCATTTTTTAAGTGTTTCCAGCACTTCTTTTGCTGATAATGATCCTTTCAGCAAGGGATGCAGTCTGTCAGTCTGATGTGTAGGAAATAGCTCTATATTTTGGGCTGGATTCTTGGTTGATGTAAATGAGTCCCAAGAGAGCTCAGCTGATTTATGCCATCTGAACACTCACCTGCTCAAGGGATGCCATCAGGGAGTCTGGGGAGCAGATCAGCTCAAGGAAATGACATCCATCTACACATCCTGAGGGTTTCCAAGCCTTTACAGGATGCGTTCCCAAATGGGATTTGTCAGGAGCAGACAGATGGTAACATGGGATTAATCAGGAGCAAAAGTGCCACAAAATGCTGACAAATTCCTGACACGAGGATATAGGGGAAAAATAGAAATGTACTTAGAGTGTAGATAACTATAACAGATAGTTATACCATTTCCAGACAGAAATTAAATTAGCATTGATGATGCAATGTAATAGGGAGAGAGAACATTGTGGTCCATGTCATGATCGCTTGCTTTGGGTTTTATTGTCACTCCAGCGCTTCAGTCATGCTTGTGTCTGTGCAGAGCCGCTTCCTTCAGATTGCATTGCCAAAGGTTACGGATTCATTTGGTAAATGGTTTGAAAAACACCCTACTGATACGCCAGCCCTGCTCCTCACCCCGTGCTACTGTCTGTGCCTTGCACCTGATAGAGCCTTTTAGCCTGACAACACTGCGCCTGATAAGGAGGCCATTAAAGTCCATGGCAATTACCCCACTGGTAAATAGGTAAATAAGACATCTGGCTTATTGGAGGATAAACGGAGGCTCAGCTAAGTGCTTTCCCACACTCACGTAGGAAAGCACATTGGGGGTAACACACCAGGTGTCCCATTTCCATGGATCTTGCACTAAACTGCAATATTAAATCACAGTTCCATTTCATTTTAGCGACTGTTGTGAATTCCTGTGTTTTGCTCCTTATGGTGTATTTTTTAGGTTTAGGCTGCGCAAACGGAATTAGTTGATTCTGAGTGTCCTTCATACCTAGAAAATACATCCTGACCACAGTCCTTTAGAGCTGTTGGCAGAGAATATCATAGAACCCCAGCCTGGTTTGTGTTGGAAGGGACCTTAACGCTCATCCTAGTTCCAGCCCCCTGCCACAGGCAGGGACCCCTTCCACTGGAGCAGCTTGCTCCAAGCCCCTGTGTCCAACCTGGCCTTGAGCACTGCCAGGGATGGGGCAGCCACAGCTTCTCTGGGCACCCTGTGCCAGCGCCTCAGCACCCTCATAGTGAAGGATCACATCTGCAGATCCAGCCTGCTCATCTGTTGAGCTCTAGCTTTGGCCTTGCCTCTTCCTTCCTCACAGTCTGCCACAATAGGAACTCAGGCATCTGACCTCAGAGTTAGCCTCCAGCGTGGTTTGCTTCTGATTCAGTGACTGTACTCCAGGATGAGATGAATTTGCTCCATGAGGGGATCAGGGATGTGTAATAAATCTGCAGAGAGCAGATATCTGTAGTTGGCTGCCAGAGTTTATAGATAGTTTGCAGCATCTGTCAGTTACAGCAAAAATAAGATCTTTAATGTAATGATAAAAGCTCCTTGGGGATAAGGCATCAACTCAGCTAAGAAAAAAACAGAGATATGATGTTAAAATAAATACATAATTGTCTACATTTGTTATAGAAGCATGTTAGAAGGCCTGGATTCAGGGAAGGGAAATGACCTTGGTCCTCCCCACAGCCTCACCCTGCACCGAGCAGTGAGTGCCTCCTCTCCCATCGGCTGGAAAACGTGTCTTCATATCACAGAATGGCATCACCTTTGAAATGTTTGGTGTTTGAATGTCACCAGTTCCCTGCCAAAAAGGATGGCAGTTTGTGCAGCTGCACCTCCCAAGCCGAACACACCCTCATTTTTTTATTTGGAGGGATCCTGTCGGGAGCTATTGGAAGCTGTAGCTCTTCCCGCTGTTTGATGCTTGAGCATCCATCTGAAATGAAAACACAGGGTTTGATTCATCCCTTCTTACACCAGTGTCGTGCTGCTGCAAGATGACTTAAACAGTGTTACGGCACTGCTGTCTTACGTAATGCAAAATGAATCATGCCCTTTGGTAGTTTGGGATGGCTTTTAGTTTAGCTTAGTTTTCTGTCTATGAACCACCATATACACTACGCTTGAGGTTTTCAGCGTGCAGAGCCCATGAATTCCTTGTGCTCTTTAGCTGTCTTGAACGAAAGTGGAACGTATTTTAAGGACCTCTTTGTCAGGCATTCAGTCCTAGAGCTACTGCTTTCACATTGAAGTGATTGTGATGTGACTGAGGAGGCTCACAGTGACACAGAGCACCAGTTCATTAACGGAAAGACATGTATGTGGGTGAAGTGAATTGGGCGTATTGCTTGAATTTCACATAGGCTGAAGTGTAACCAAAATACAGCGATTTGAAGAAGACAGCCTGAGGATGTCTAACTGTGTATTTGCTGTGAACCATCATGTCAGAGTCTTTAAAAACACGTAATGATTGTCAGTGAGATGCAGATTTCTCTTATAGAACATTTCAGCCCATGTAATTCAGTGCTTGTTTAGCCTGGATACAGTCTCGGAAACTAAAACTAACTGGTGCTGCTCCTTGCATCCTTCTGGCCAGTCTCCGGAGCCATGAAACTCAGCTTGTAAAGAGTGTTGGTTTTCCATCTTGTCTTGTCCTGGGTTCCTGTGATCTGCCAAAGCATTTGATTTAATAGTGTAAACCATGACAGTGGCACATATGAGTATGTGTACAGCTTCTCCCAGGTTGGAGTGAAAGCCCTTGTGTAAGAGTAGTCCTTTACCTTGACCACCCTTGATGGGACTCTATCTGTCCCCTCCTGCACCCTTTCAACCTCGAAATTCAGGGTATTTATCCTTTTGTAGGATGGGTATCGGGAAGTATGTTACGTGGCAGAGCTGTTTATGCTTGCTCTGCTAGCTATTGCAGGATGTCCCTTATTTCTGAGTTAATAGAGCTGTTGTACATGGCTTATTTTTGCCACAGAGTTAGAATGGGTTTAAGGAGCACTTTGATATAATACCCTGTGCAAAATTTTACCTATCATTTACGCTAAGAGAGCATTCAGCTAACACTGTCTTCTATATGTAAAATAGATTGGCGTATACAAGTCTGATACCTGCACAGAAAGCAAACATTGCATGAAGCATACACGCTGATTATAGCCAAGAGAAACAAAATGTGATTAAATTCTCAGAGTGATTCAAAACTTGGTTTTGGCAACTTGGAGAGAAGGGAAGTTTGTGCATATTTTAATACTGAGCAGTGCAGTGGAGACCTGCTGTAGCTAATGGGAATGGCTGGAGCATTTATAATGAATTACTGGCAAAGAGCATTTTTCCACCTCAGGGAGACGGCACAAACCAAAAGATAGGGAAAATAATCAAAAGCTTCATCTAGTTAAATTTGCATGTCAGTGTAAATCATGTTTTACCATGCAGACCATAATTTAATGTACTTCATTCTCTTCAGTGATGGGGTCTTCAGTCCAGCTGCAGCACATTTGTCTCTTCATCACAACACCTTGCTCTGTGCTGGGTAAATGTGCAACATCCTCACAGTAAGGAAGGCAGCTCTGGCGTTGTGCTGACAGCCCTGCCTGCTCCCACTGCGAAGGCAGGAGAGGTGTGGGATCAGGAGCATGCTCTAAGGATGTTCCCCAGTCATTGCAGGACCAGCCTGAACTGATAAATGTTTTCTAACACCTTCGACCACGGCCACTGCTCTCAATTATGCCAGCAGCTAACCTCAGCAGATGCATCTTACAGTGGTGCTGCAGCATCCGTGAGGATGCTGGCCAGGGCCCAGCATGGGAGAAGCTTGGGGGGTCTCCATGCAGCATCACAGGCTCCTGATTGCCCTGCCCAGACAGGTACTCCCTTAGGTTGCGTTCACAGGCTCAGCCTATTATGGGGAATCTGACCATGTTTTGGGGTTTAGTTGTGAGCTGGACTGTGCAGAAGGGACCAGCAGCCTGGGCTGAGCTTGCTGTGCCTGTCTGGCCCTGTTCTGTGATGTGAGATGCTGCTGAAAGTCAGGTCCCTGAAGAAGCAGAGCCGTACCCTGCATCAGGTCTTCCTTAATGACATATGCGCAGGTCTTTCCTAATGATAGGTGCTGGTGCTGAGTGGTGGGGCAGAGAGACGGATGCTGCTTCCTTCAGGTGTTTGTCTCTGCTGAGATCAGTGTGGTTCCAGATTTCAGGAGACAGACTGCTTGCTGTCTTCAGCAGAGAAGCAGGGAGGGCATCACCCTCCCATGGGATGATTATTAGGAGACTCAGGAAGCTGAAAGCCTTGGAGCTATTATGCTGCTTTTCTCTACAAGTCATCCCCCAGGCATCTGAAATTCACAGAGGTGTTGCTGTGCATCCATCCCTCGCTGCAGGTGGTGGGAGCTGAGGATACTCAGCACCTTCTGAGATAAGGCTTCATATGAAGAGCCTAAGCATGAAGTGCGCTGCCCAGATCCTGACAGACCTGCAGTTAGATGCCTGTGCAATGGGTGTTAAAAATCAGCAGGGAAAATGCTGTTTGTGTAAGAGCAGTTTTGATGTCCTGTGAGATAAATAACATGCATGTGAAGTAGGTAAAAGACTAAAGTGCATCCACTCTCCTTGTTAGTCATTTGATAGTCAATGGTGAAGTCCTTGTATGAAAAGGTGGGAAGTCTTTATAAGCTCAGACTTCAGGTATTGCTTAGAGCAGAAATTTTGGTCTCAGGAAGCTCAGAAATGTGGCTGAAAAGCCAACGCAACAAATAAGGCCCAGATTTCACTCCATTGCATTGCTCACTGCGCTCACAGCGACCCAAAACCATCCTAACACCAAAAGAGAGCCTTGGCAGAAGTTGGAGCTGGACCAGGGTTTGATGCTTTGGCTCTTCAGTCACACACCGCTTGCTTCCAGCATCACTTTTCAGCCCTGTGCCATCAAACAAGGAGTAGCGACTTCCAGCTACTCACAACTCCCCACCGTCACGTTGCAAAGCATGTTTGGCAAGCAGGAGTTGTAAGCAGATAAGAACTAGAGCAGACGGTGTGAGCCGCGAAGTGCGAGAACGCGAGCACTGCCAGGTTCTCGGCGTGTTCAGTGGGGATTGTAATTCAGATCGCCAAACACGGGATTACGCTGCTGTGATTCAGCAGAGCCAATAAGGAATGTGCCACTTTCCTCTCCTAAACTCACTGTGGGTGCTCCACGTTGTGACCCAGGGCATAGGTGCCTGCAAGGTGATGCGTGTGCCTGGATGTGTATTAATATTTAGGTGGATTTTTGAGCCGCTGCTTTTTTTCCCCTGGTACTTATAAAATATCAAGCTCAGGAGCAAAATCACTTTCCAAACTTACCCTGGTGTTTTTAGAATGTGGCATAATGAATAGAAAATACCATTATGAAACCTCAGCTCCTTTCCTACGCTCGCTTTCCCTTCTAGAAAGCTGTGTGCCTCCCCTACATCTGCCCAGAAGGGCTTTCCCTCCCTCTCGTGCTGCAGGTTGAGCTAATGAGCAGCTCTTGTCACAGTGACTCAGCAGCGCTTCTGCCTCGTTACACTCACACTGTAACCTGCCGACAAGATGGCTCACCCAGACGGCGCTCACTGCCAGCTGAAAATGCCCATGTGAGCGTGCACATCCCAACAAGGATGCTGGAACAAGCAAAGACGGTCTCCAAGGACTCCCCAGACCAACAGGAGTGGGTTGGTACTGGGAAACAAACTCAGAACTCGGGGAGAAACTAACCCGGGATGACAGCAAAGCGCAAGGATTCAGCACATCCATTAAATCTGCAGAAAGTGTTTTCCACTCAGCACATCGTTCTGCTGGGGAGCTCCCAAACCAGCCTGTGGTTCTGTGAATAGAACACACAATAGCCATTGTACTCCAGATAGAACCATACAGTAATATAGTCTGCGCTGGAAAGGACCTTAGAACTCATCCAGTTCCAACCCCTGCCCCGGGCAGGGACCCCTTCCACTGGAGCAGCTTGCTCCAAGCCCCTGTGTCCAACCTGGCCTTGAGCACTGCCAGGGATGGGGCACGTCCTGAAATCATGGCTCACCAGAGGCTGGGGAGGTGTGCTGGGAAAATACTGGGATAAAATTCCCGTGTCCTTATACTCTCCCATAGGCATCTGCAGTGGCTTGAGAAAGGTGTGACCTCGCTGGTCAGTCCTCTTGCTGCGTCTTATTGATGTTGTCCTTATGGGTCAGTTTTCAGGAGGCCCTTGCTACTCGGATGAGGAATCCCAAAAGTGTTAGTTAACCCTGGTTCAGGGTATGCAGGAAAAAACGTTTGTGGTGAGAGTATGGGACTGGGGAGAGGATGGGCTGCAGGAAAAGCTGAATGAGGAGATGGAAGGGTGCATGTTCCTATGCCTGCTGTTGTGTGTGGTTATTGTGCAGGGCAGGACCTGGAGCTTCGGCTGTTGCAGTAGTGCTAAGACAAACAGAACTTGGTAGTTCCTGTGCTAAAAGTAAGTAAAGGGCAGTTCACCTCCCCAAAATGACTATCCATCAATCCAGGCTAGCGTTAGATTGACAGATCTGTCGTGTGGGGGTATTTGGAGTGACTTCATTATACACATTTTGGTGTCTTTTTCTCCCCATATAGCCCTGCAGTTGCAACAGTGCTAAGAGGAAGTAAATTCCTCTCTGTTCCTACTTGGCAGCCTCAAGAGGGATGTTTACAGCTTCCTGGCCATTTACCTCCTTGCAAACCCACTGAAAGCATCCTTTTCCTGACAGGACTTTTACTGCAAGTGATGAGGTGCAAAAACTGGGAACCCAGCTTGCCTGTGGAAGTTCACATGGCATTTGCAGTGTTGCCAGTCAAAAGGCATCTTCTGAAAAGCCTATTAAGCAAAACCAATGGGGAGTCAGCGGGCAAGAAAAAGGGGTCGTTATCCCCAAGATTCCGAGTTTTATGGTTGCTTTTAGGAAGTGCAGCACAACTGAAAGGGGTTTCCAAAGGAAACTCTGTTCTTTCAGTCACAGAGAGCCTGAATAGCATCCTCTTGGCACAACTTCTCAGTACCGAAACCAGAGACAACTGTGTGAGTCCTAGAAAGCAGGATAAATGTGGTGTGTGGTACAGAAGCTAGGCTGGGATCAAGGAAATAGAAAAGCTGTCATATTTAGATCATACCTTTGAAGCCTTGGTTTCAGAAGCTAACATTTCCATAGAGAAGCTGATTCTTGGAGTTAGACCTGAGCATTCCTGGATGGAAAATCTAAAAAGGGACTAGGAAACAAAACAAGTCTGTTGAATCAAAATTGCATCAAGAAACTTGCACTTCCGTACTGAAGTGCTTTCGTTAGGATTAACAAAGGGATGCAAAATGTAGAATGGATTAGGGAGTCTTTGGACTCCAATATAAGAGCTTTTACCAGCAGATGGGATGGTTTAAATAATTGAACTGATGAGACCTTTCATATTTCATGTTCTGTGGATGCTACAGGTGCTATCACATTGTTTTTCATTGTTGTCATTTTACCCAGACAGCACTGAATATCAAGCTGCATGGCTCTTCTACAATGAAATCCACTGGGGAGCTCAGCAAAACAGGCATGATAATTGGTGAAGTGCAGCTCTGTTTATTTAAAGCCTCAGGAGGTATCTAAAAATCAGAGCACCAGCTTCAGATGCGCAGCACAAGAGGCTGGCTGCTTTATAAAGCGCTATTCCCCTTCCCTTACTCTGACGGCTTTGCAGATTAATGAGGGAGTCAATTTAGAGCCTTCATGCTCATGCCCAGGGTATTTCAGGTGTTAGACAATCCCACTGTGAGGTGGCAGTGTTCCTAGCGAACCCAAGTATCGGTGGGACCTTGCACTTGAGCTGACTGGGAATGGGCAAACCTCAAAAGACTCATGAGGGCATGTTTCCTCAAATGACAGCTCCAGAGCCTCATGTTATAACAGAATGGGTCTAGCAAGCTGAAAAGAGTGTTCTGCTCCTCACCCTAGCAGTACTCGCAGCCTCCAACTAAACTGGAAGACCAGTATTTAATATATATTGAGTGTTTTTCACACGAGGCTACCTTGTGGAGCTTGTACACAAATCAGAAGCAGGGTTTCATCAATCTGAAGGTTTCAGTTCAGGTGTTAGGCAAAAGTTCCCATCAATTCTCATACCATTCTTGTTATTTCACACCAGTGTGCTCAGATCTAGAGAGTCATCTGCTGCCAGCTGAGCCATATTGACAATGACAGAAGGCACAATAAGCTCAGAGTAAACAAGTGAATGGTCTGAAACAGAGCAAAAAGCCAAAGAAATTCTAATAAGTGGAATAGACACAATACAAAGTGCAGATCTGTTCCCTTTACCTGATGAACCAGGAGTTTAATGGGCTTGATATTGCAAGCCCTTTCCTTGTGTAAGTAATCCTTACTCAAGCAAGCAGTTTCATTGACTGCCTGCCAGAGGATGAATTAATTTATCTGAGGAAGATTTTAAGGATCTGGACATGGCAGCCATTGATTTGCAATATGAAATTTCTCTCTGATTAAAAAATGAACAGAGCATTTAGGAGGCCAGTGAAGCTTAATGACTAAAATAAATCCCTGCTTGCCTGGAGACATGTCTCAAAGCCTGGAACGGTCATCAGGAATAGGGAGAGCAGCAGACTTCAGTTCTGGATGCCCAGAGGGTTTGCTTGGTGTCATGGGCGAGATTTGATTCCTTGGCTTGGAGCCTTCCCTGGAACAGAATGTCCATTTAGAGCCGAACTAATGCCTTCCTATGGAATAATTCAGTAAGGGCAGAACCGGGTGTTGTGTTGTGCACAAATAATTCCTCTCTCCAAATGCCTCAAATTTGCTTTAACACTCCAGATTTTCTGGCAGACCCATGTGCAACCCCCTGGTTCTCCAGGTGGGGAGGACTCATTACCAAGAGGCTCTTTGTGCAGTGCTATCACAACACCAGGAGCACCATGATAAGGTTCACCAGTACAGCATACTTTCTTGCACGCCTGGTGCCACGGGTGAGCAGGGACGACTGAGTTTATGTTACCACTGTTGGGCATCATGAAACTGGAGCCAACTTCATTCCCCTGCTTTTGAAGATCTTGACTTTAATTTATGCTTTAGCTGCATCTGTGTGAAACAAAGATTTAATGGGGATTCTAGACAGTGGGCGCTTGCTCCATGGGCACAGTTCAGCACAGACTTCCTTAGGCTTTTGCTTGGGGAGATTATTGCAGCTGTGATAGAAAAGACCTGGAAGAGCTTTATGCAAATTGTTGATTTCTACCACATTAGTTAATTGTTTCCTACATTTACATTTCTAATCGGTGAGAGGCCAAAAAAACACCTGTACTCTCTAAGCATTGCATTAACAGTTTAGATTTCCTTTAATTATACTTGTAGGAACAGTACCAGAATGGCATTGTAAATAACTTGTAGCTCTTAGAGCTCAATTACAAATAATGCTTTTCTTCACAAAATCATGTCCAGAGCAGTGGCATCAACCAACAGCCATTGCACTGATGATGTATCTTCCTGACCAGCATTGATCTGGTAGCGCTAAAAGCACGTGTTTATGCACCATCTCCATCACAGAGCCCAAGCAGTGCTGTGTTTAGAGGCCTTACAGTAATTTCGCCATGGTGAATCCCTCAAGATCTTGACATTTTCGGCTGAGAAGAAGGGAGTCTTCATCTGCAAGTGGCTTGGGAATAGCTGTACTAAGGAAACCAAGCTGCTTTCGCACTGTTAACTGAGAAGATGAATCCAGTCGCCCTGGCTTGCCTGGGAATTGTAGAATCATAGAATAGTTTAGGTTGGAAAGGACCTTAAGATCATTTAGTTCCAACCCCCCTGCCATGGGCAGTGACACCTGATCAGCTTCATCTGATGAAGCTTCATTTGCTACCCAACAGCAAACCCGGTAGGGCTGTACTTGCAGCCCTTCATTTTATTATCACAGGAATGACAGTGAAAGAAGGCAAGTGATTTCTTTTTTCCCTCTCATTTAACACCAGGCTTTCTGTTGTTGAGCCGTTTTGTTTCCCTGTGGCTCTGACAATCTTCTAAACAGCAGTTGCTTCTCTTGTGAAGCAATCGGAGTTAACACGGGTAATTGTCATAGTTACAGCCTTTACTATATCAAAAAGTACTTTACTTTTTGATATAGCAATTATTCACTCTGTACTTTTTACTGAGTCAAGCAATGATGGTAAAATCAAGTTGTCATTAGTCTGATCTCTCTGGAGACTGCTACAGTAAGGACAAATCCGAACATCTCTACTCTTCCTCAAAGCCAATGTTGAGTAACTTAGAACTGAGTTCCCTGTGCCTTGTACCCATTCAGGTTGTACCTTCCACATCCTTGTGTCAGCTGCAGCAGGGCCACGTGCATTATGAAGAGAAGAGTTTGGCCCTTTGGCTGCTGTTCTGGCGTTTTGAAAGCCCCGGTGGTAGGAGTCTTGTGAGGTTTTACAGGTCGTGTAGTTCTTAAACTGAAATCAAAGCACTTGAAGCTGGAGGTAGGGCAGCAATAAATACAGGGGATATGTAAATAGCCCAAATTGCTCTCATAAGTAGAGTTTTGTGAGTTTATATTGAGTACTTCAGAAACAGATATATTCCTTCCACCTTCCTGAAATGTGGGTGCACAAAGTTAGAGTAAATTTTCTTTCTCTCCAATATTCAAGGTCCTGAAATCCTGATAAAATTTTATTTCCTTGGGACAAGCCTTTTGAAATAACATTTTTGCATCAGTACCATCCTGATGCTACGGCCATTTAGTTTCTTAATAGAATGCTAAGGAATATACCTGTTACAAGGAATACCACAAAGCTAGCTCTGTGTTTTAACTTCAGAGCGTGGATTTAATTTCCACTCATGATTTATTTGCTCCTACTGACTCGTTCAACCCTTCCTAAACACTTTCTACTGGTGCAGAGATATTAGTCTGTTGCTCACACTGGTGTATAAGATTTAGGAGGAGGTAATCATGCCCCTAAGGCTAATTGCATCATCTCTGAAAGACTGGGTGTGAATAATGCTTTGCTATGGCTAGTCAGAAGTGGATCATTCTGCTTGAAATGTTATGTGCATGCAGGCCAGCAGTCCCCTGATAATACCAGTACCTCCTTGAAAGCTTTTTCCATCCCATCACATATGAGCAGCTACCATGTCTGTTCAGGAGATATGAGAAAGCTGGGCTTATGATCAAGCTCTATTTGTTAATTGGGATATTAGCAGTAAATAATAAGTAACCCAAACCAGTCTGGGAATCTATGATTCTGCATGGAGTAGGTGTGAGCCAGGCTGCTCTAATTCATGGCTGTTCCTAGAGAGGCCGTGCTGCAGAGGAGGGTGAGGTGGGGTATAACCAAAATGTACAGCCACATGCGATGGTGAAGGGTTCTCACTGAGTCCCGACCTTTTCTCACAGAGGCTTCCAGTGAAGGAAACTTAAGCCACTTTAGCCCCTTCCCCAAACTGCTGAAATAGCTATATACAGGTTTACATCATGCATAATGTGCAACCAGCTCAGAAACCAGCTTGCATCAAAACCTGATTTCTCAGCTGCTCAGGCACTATTGAAAACAGAGGTGGAGAAAGATCTTAGATTAAAGTGGAAAGCTAAATACTTCAGCTAGGCAATCTCCTCTGTGCTGAGCCAAGGCAAGCCCCAAATGTCCCTGTGCCACCTCAGTTCTCACGCACTTAAGTCCACACAGGCCTTGTAGGAGAGAAAGAAATGGTAAAAAATAGCTGAACTCTTCCTGTTCGGTTTCATTGTGTCCTGGGGAAAAGATAAGAGCAGTAGTAATGCTTTCATGTCTCCTGCTTTTCAAACCTCTGAACAGGAATCACTGGGACCATAGTGTGCAGAAGGCTGGTGCTTGGCCAAGCTATGCCCCCTCAGTTTCAAAGCCATTGCTAACTCCAGCAAGGTCAGGTTTTCATACTGGTAGTTTCATTTGCAGGGCTGCGTTTGGAAGCTTTCGGAAGGAGATGAAGCTTGCCCTTCTCCACCAGCTCCTTTCCTCTACCCATTGATTTCCTTTTCTTTCTGTGAGTAGGACCTGAGTCCATTCTCTGCCCCCATCTATCGGGGACAGTCAAGAAGACTGATTGAGATCAGGCATATAGGGACTAGGGAGGAGGATTGGAGACTCCCATTCAATGCTCCCCAGTGTAAAGATGGGAAGTAGCTGAAAACCTATAGGTATTTCTTTGTCTTTCGAACACTGTGCTTGCTTGGTTTGGTTAGCAAAGCTTCCCTGTCCCTTCAGCTGACTCTCCTCCAAATTTTGTGTAACAAATCCAGGAAGATTTGACTGGCAGCAAGCAGTGCATCTTGCTGAAATCTCAGCAATCATTGCTTTTATTTTAGCACTGGGGTTGGTGATAGGACCTCAAGGACATCTGGTGGGATATAAATTCAGATTCACCTGTTTGCGCACTTTTCTCCTATTAAATAAGGCACTTCTCCTATGAAGTGCTGCATAAGAAAAATCTTAAGAGACACTATGTGGAGAGTACAACAGTTCAGCTGTAATGAATCCTGTTACAAACACATGATGTATTGTGATTTTCTTAGTGCAGCACTACAGTGAAGTGTCTTTTGTAGGGCCTTGGAGAGCGCATGTATTTAATGATCGGTATAGAAAGCAATTGCAGACAATCTAGAAACCATGGTGACTCAAAAGTTGTGGCTTTATTTAGGCACAGGTAAAAGCCAGTTAAAAAACTTCTGCATCCTCTTTTCATCTTTTACTTTCTTTATTTCCTGTTTCTTTTTCCTTGGGAGTAGATACAGCTACTGTGGCATAGCAGCAGACTGTTGGGAAGCAAGTAAGGTGTTTGGGAGAATTCCATTTACATTTATTTCTTGACTAAATTTATCAGAGAGAAGTACGTCAGGACAATGTTGCCTTGTTTCCTTAAGTGTGTGTACTGTGTCTGGGTGCCTGCTTGGTCGTAGAATCATAGAATAGCTTGGGTTGGAAAGGACCTTAAGATCATCTGATGATATATCTGACTCTACCGATAACATATATTATGTCATGAAATAAAGCAGCAGGATAAGGAAGAGAGAGCTGGCCTGCTCATGGCCATAAGGAAAGGAACATTGCAGCATAGCTCAACTCTTATCACACCCAGAGGAAGCCGCTGGGGAAGCAGGAATGCGCTCAGGTTGGGAACCATTAACAGCGTTTTCCTTGACACTAGAGAATCCAACTGCTTAATCCAGCCCCTGGGAAAAGAGGTTCTGTTCACTGCTTGTGAAAATGCCAGTCTTTGAGGCCTGGCTGTGTAGTTGTTAAGGCTATTGGTTATCTCTGATGTATCGGGTACCACCAATGCCCATGGCAGTTTCTTATGGGAAGAAGAGTCAGAGAAGCCTCATTGAAATACTGAGTTTGTCCACAGGCCAGGAGTGCAGTAAACTGATGTTCTTGGCTATGTTACCCATTGTACAACAGTATTTAAGAAGCAACCTGCATCCAACAAGCTGATAGATTTGGCAGTTGTTCACTCCTTTGGCTGTGTGGTGTGCCACAGCTCCACTTATCTGTGTTGTTGTTTGCAATGGGCAAAGGTGGCAAAAACCAAGGTCCGTAATCAAAGGAACATGTTAGTAATATTCACCATTACTTAACAGGCTAAATGCCATGCATAAGGAAAGATTTGTTGTAAGACAGGAGAGGATTTTCATCATAAAAGCATTCCTGAGTCAATTTGTGTGCTTTAGCTTGCTAGCTGTAGCCCTGGTCCTACAAGCAGAGAGCTAATAGTACAGCATCAACCGGCAGCATTTCTGTTTTCAGGATGGGAAGCATGTACTTGTGTGTGTGTATTTTAGATGCTTAGCTTGTCCTTTAAACCCAGCAGATCAATCAAAGTACCGTAGTTCTTTGGGAAAGAAAAGACATTCTCATTAATTTTCATCACCCACATGTAGCTTATTGCATTATACTGGCAAATCTCATCTGAGAGATCCTTTCATAAGGCACAATGCTGCAGAGTAGAAAAATGGAACCGTTTACCCCCTGTATATTTTGTCTTCCAGGGATCTGGATGATACCGTTACTCTGTTGGTTGTAGTAAGTGTGTCTTTGCTAACCCATGTGCACTAATCTAATTCATCAAGGTGCACAAACACAGTTGGCTTAGCACTGGCTTTGGTAGGCTCAACACCTCACTCTTTGGAAAGTTCCTCCAAGTGCAGAAGCTCAGCAGAGTGCCAGGAGTTTGAGTAAATGCAACTATCAAAGTAGCAGGTTCCATTTAAACATTGTGATTGTCTATTAAAGACATATTCCACCTTCCACCCTTGATGTTTTACCTCTGCTCCACTGCTCTTTGCCATTTAGATCTAAGGATGTAAGTGTTCTGGCAGCCCAGTGAGCCTCAGCTATCACAGAGCATCACAGCAATGTGGTGATGGTGCCTGGCATCTGAGGTGTCCTGGGGGCAAATGCCCTGCTGAGCTGGTGGACAGGCATCTCCCCGGTCTGACGTGTCCAAGCCACAAGCAGGCAGCAGAGCCCATGTTCAGACACAGTCTGGGGTGGCCGAGGTGCAGAATTGAAGAGGTTTCCCACCAGATGGGGTAGATTTTCACCCTTCCTGGCTAGCACAAGCTACGACAAGGAATGAATTTGCCTGAAGAGCAGCAATGTGTATTCCCAAAGATTCTGCATTGCGAAAGGCTGGTGCAGGCACTGAGTGGCCAAGACACACGTGTGCATCCTCATTCCTATAGCACAGGACTCCTGCTATGTGCGTGAGGTCAGTAGATGTCTAAACACAGCTCTCCCGGCTGCCACTGTGCCAGTGCTTGGGTACCTTTCCCACCCCAAGGCAGAGCCCAGGCAGCCTCCTTTAATGGGAGCCCACACACACCCCCCACAATCCCCACTGCTACCCTCAGGTGCTTTTTAAGCTACGCCTCTTCTGGTTTGGGCATCAATAATTCTCTGCACAGCTTTTATCTGGGTAAGAGACGAAAAAATCCATCTGCTGTTCGTTACTGTCATTGACCAGTCAGCAACACAAGAGCGTCTGCCTGCTGACAGTGCCCTTCCCGGAGATGATAAAAGACAATCCAATTCAAGGTAGGGCAGGGTTCATTAACAGAAATCACTGTTGATGAAAAAGAAAAGATTAGTCGAGAGAGAACTCCAACCTGCACAACCTCATCTCCTCGTTTTAGTCTCTTTTTCCTTGATATTTTCTGCTCCAAGAGTAAAATCTTTAATATAAGCCCTACATCTTTGCCTGCATGCATATTCAGGGTTGTAAATGAAAGGAGAGTGACAGTTTTGCATTTAGTAACTTCACACCCACACACCTCTTTTCTTTCTGATGCTGACACTTCAGCCTTTGAAACAGCTCCCAAAAGCAGTCCTTGGATGCACAGAAGCGAGATCTAAAGAGGGAACCTGGATCTGCTACTATTTGCACATGGCACCTGGAAAGGGCTTTGAAGAAGGGCTCCTTTTGAGATGAGTAGCTCCGAAATTGTTTCTCATTAACTCGGGAGAAAGCCTAAAGCCAGTTTAAAGAAGAGACCAAGTGTGTGAAGTTGTCTAAGTGCTTGTTCACACTGCAGAGAGAAGCAAAACTCCTGTACCAGTGACATTCAAGGTGGGCTGGGCTCTCCTCCTCCCCACAGGACAGGACGCCAGCTTTGGTGGACTCCAAGCAGGTTTGCAGATCCTATGGGCTCCTACTGCCTTTTGCTTACCAGTGTGCACGGGCGTGGGGTGGATTTGTGGGTACCCGCTGCCCTGCATCCCCCTGCATCCTCAGCAGCAGGGCAGAAAGCTGCAGTGGCTGTTGGTTATACACAAACCCCTTCACTGGTGTGGTCCTCTCCTTGCAAGGGGGAGCAAAGGGTGAGTTATGGCCTCCTGACCAGGCTGTTTCCTCTGCCAGGTTGATACCAGAGACTGCACGTGATTTTCCCTCACTTCGGTGGCTCACTCTTCTCTTACAGCATCTATTTTATACACAGCCTGTTCACTTTTACTACGACCGACCTCCATGCCTTTCTTCCTGTCACTTCCCCTCTTTTCACGTCCACCTTTCTCCCTATTTCACTCATCACATTTCTTTCTCCCCAGAACCCATCACATCCCTCTCTTTGCCAGCAGAGGGGAGAGATTCACTTCCCAGCGCCCCCTCCCTCCTGTTCCCAGAATCGCTACAAGCCTGGTCCGGAGCTTGCCGGAGCCAACGGCAAGTGTGTGACTATAAAAATAACAAAACACATTTCACATTTGGGAACAAAAGGAGTGGTTTGAAAACCTGTTTCTCCTCCCACTTGCTTCAGAGGACACCCGGGCTTGGAAGGGCTTTTCTTTTCCAAACACTCTGCTCAGAATAGGCATTTATTACAAAGAAAGTAATTTCCAATTACTTGAAGTAATTGAAGTGGGGGTGGCAGGCATACATATTCAACTCACATCATCTGTATTTTGGGGACTTTAAAATTAGCATTGCTAGGAAGCCTGCGTGGTGTAAGCCCCAATGATCCTTAGCCATTCACAGCAGAGCACCCAGCTCTATGAGCTCTGTTTAAATCAGCATCAGAAGCGTGTTTGCCGCTGGGAAGCAACAGTCCCTTTCTCCCAGGTAGAAGGATGTGCTGGAATTGCCTTTGCAAAGCCTTTGGATGAACTGCTTAGGAACGTGATTATCTTTGGGAGAAAGAAGCTGTATCATTTAAGCACCGTCATTTTTACTCACAAGGAGAGCTTGTCTAACAAAGATGAGTTAAAATGGGCAGCAAGGGTGTGTGAGCTTTCAAAGTGTGCAAGTCTGCCTGGGGCTGGGGTATTATTTGGGTTATTCTTTTCTTCAAGTGGCCAAAAAAAGGAGCCATGGAAAAATCCACTGATAAAATTAGACTGGAAACTGAGCCGAGAATTACCAAAGAGGAAAGGCAGCGTGAGCGAGGGGGGAGAGAGAAGGAATTAATAAAGCAGCAGAGATAGGGAAAGAAAGAACACAGAATAATATACAATATGATCCAGGGCGAGTAGATTACAGATCAGCCAGCCATCCATCACAGCTGAGATTGAATTATTCTGAACTAAGTATGACTGGGCAAAGTATTAATTTAAGCCTCCTTTTTTTTTGCATGTAGAAAGTTACTCAGGGAAAGAGAAGTGTTGGGAGAGAATTAATCAGTGGTGCGGAAAGTGTATGTACTAGAAGGTGAAGTATGTACTATATGTACTAGAAGGTGAACCCTTTGCTGCATGGACTGAAGCATGGGTGATCCAGGTGAGTGCAGGCATGAGCGATGAGGATTAAACAGGGCCATCTTTCCTGTCTTCCTTCTTCATTGGTTTTAAACATTCAGTAATTTCCCTTGGAGGAAACAGTTTTTCTCCAGAGCATGTATATTTTCTCCCTGCGCACATAGAATCCCAGACTGGTTTGGGTTGGAAAGGACCTTCAGATCACGCAGTTCCAACCCCCTGCCATGGGCATGTGAATATTTGTCCCTCTGGTCTGCAGTGCAGTTCTGCACAGGAAATTGTAAACCCTTTCTTATACCAGTCATAGAATCATAGAATGGTTTGGGTTGGAAAGGACCTTGCACTTGTCGTGGTTGAACTTCATAAGGTTGGCGTCAGCCCACCTCACAAGCGTGTCCGTGGCAGCGAGACCACTGCATAGCGTCCTCCCACCAAAGAAACTTGCAAATCCTTTATCTGACTTTTCATTTGTGTACCTGAAAACGAGTCGTTCGTTTTGAATGAGTTCTTCTTTCCAAGGCAGCACCACCAGGATTTGAGGTTAGTGCTGGAACTGCCGAAAAGAGAGACTTGAAAGATTCTTTGCAGCTCTACAGGAGAGGCAAAGAGGGAGTGTTTGAACTCTCAGCAGGGTTTTGTGTCCTCTGCTCTCTCACAGAGCTGCTGCCACTGAACATGTAGGTCCCTGCAGCAGCATCAGTCTGGAGCATTGCACCAGGCAATTGTCCTCGCCATAATGCCTCTGCTGCAACAACAGGACCATGGGTGCTGCCCCTGAGGCAAACCACAGCCCTGCAACATGGCTACTCATTGCTTATTCGCAGAACCACGGAGTGGTTTATGTTGGAAGGGACCTTAAAGCCCATCCAGTTCCAACCACCCTCTAAACATGAGTCTCCTCCAAAAGACAGGAATTACTCTTTAATAGCCCCTTTATGCTAGAGAACCACCAACTGGGTGGCTGGGAATAGGTGAGTTACGAAGCATCCGGCACCGCTGAGATCCCAGCTGCTATCACTGCACTCAGAGATGATTTTCGGTATCATCCTGCTTGATCTTCTTTTCCTACGAAGCTAAACGAAGGTGTTCCCTGAAGTTTCCAGCCTCCGTTTTGCTGTAGAAACACAGGCAGATATTTTGGGGTGGTTTTCTTTGTGGGGAAATGCACACTCTGCAGATTTGCTTCAACTTGAAGGTACATGTCGAAATTTTCCAGCAATTTTTACATGGGGCTTGACACCAAGGAGAAAAGTATCAGCATGAGCAGAGAGATTGTCAAACTGGTGTGAAATATGAGAATAGAGGGTTAGCAGAGAGACTGTTTCCTTCAACCTAAATTAGGTACGCAATCAAAGCCTTCCCCTTGAACCAAGTCACACTTGATGGTAAGGATCCATTTATAACTGAAAGGTTAGTCCATGATCAACAAGAATTCAGACTTTTTCAGTGATTTTTGTCTCAGCATTTGTAACTTGTGATAAAAAAGTCTTAAAACCTTCAGGAAGTTTGCTATTATTTTTAACCACAGAGCCAGGTGCAGTGATGCTGCTCATGGTACCCCAGACCGCCCAAGATCAGCTGCTTCTTGGCTAAATCTTGCAGTAAAGGCAGGCACTGTGTCTCCAAGTCTGCAACCTGGTTTGCAGAGCTCTGTACACCCAGACCCTGTGGTCCCACCAAGGCAAAAGTGGACAAGTCCCAGGGCTTGTTTACATGGGAGCAGTGGAACCCATAGATTGCCCCCAGCACATCCTAGCCACCACGTATGCAGCATCATTAACCAGCAAGGCGAACCCCTCTGTGGGTCTGGGCTGCTGCCAGCATGGGTGACATCCCTCTGGTCCTTGGCACGACCACACAAACGATGATCCAGCATCTTGTAGAAGTAATGCTACTTTCAGAGCCCAAAGTGCTACTGTCTGACCTATGTTCTGACCTATTGAGCTGTAGGAGTCTAGCCCTTAAATCAAGGAAGACAAAGATCTAGCTAGATTCAATATGAATTTTTAAGTGCTTTTTGTCTTGTCTGTTTTTATGAGACCTCAAAATACTTTTCATCTCCGGACTGGAATTACTTTTCCATATCAACTGATGAGTTTACCTGAATCTGTGCTTTTTGTACCCAGAGACAGATTTCCTGAGTCATCGTTGCCCAAGATGCAAGTTGTCCAAGCTCTGTCCTTATCTCCCTTTCAGGAAATGGTGTGGAACTTGCAATGTCTTATCAGAGACTCACTGTCGAGAAAGCAGCAGTTGCTTTTGTGCCTTCTCAAAAGTGGGGTCCAAGCATTGGGGTTAAGCAAAAACATTGCATTAGCATTTCTCAGCTGGATGTGAGTGCTAAGAGAAAGCCAGCATTCATTACAGGCCTATATTCATTCCTGTCACATTAGCAGTGTGTTCAGCATTGGAGTGCTAGCATTGGTGGAGGTTAAATCAGCTCAGTGCTAGCTAAAGAAGGTGGTAATTTAATAATGGTGATTTGCTCATTTAAATGAGGCAACACATTGTTTCTCTGTAAATTCCCTCTCCTTCCTGTTTGTTGCTGTTTGTGTTCTGCTGTTCATTCAGCCTGTTTGCTCAGTAGCAACGATCCCTCTGCAGCTGGACTCCCATTCCCATTCAAACTTTTACCCAAGCTTTACAGTTCTTGAAGCCAAGAAGCATCAAATTGCATTTCTGTTGCAGAAAAGAATGTAAAGAGGTTGTTATTGAACCAGAACAAACAGCATCTTTATGACTTGGTGGCTCCTGGAGTGGTGGTGTTTGCTCAGGTCTACTTGAGGTCTCACTTGCCATGCAAACTGATTTTGACGCTAAACATTGCTTATGGTTTGCACCTAAGAGTAACCTTACGCACCTATTTGGGGCAGAAGAATGAAATGCAGTCTTATAGGCAGACTGCCTGGAGATGACCATGGCTGCCCACTGATTCAATCTCTTTGTGCTTAGATGTGGTGTTACAGGAAGGGTGCCATGAGCAGGATGTACCAAGGGTTTGCTGTAGGAAGATGGGTGATGTTGTTTGTTTCAGCTGCAGCTTGTAAACAAGGTATTTTTAGACCCTGCTTAGGATGACCATCACCTAAGGTCTGTCTCATGGGCGCGTTGCTCTTTGCCTCCCGGGGTTAGGGCCAACTTCCCTCCCTTTTCCTCAGTTTTGCAGGAAGGATTTTAAAGTCCTGATGGTTGATTCATTGTGCTTGTACTCAGAAAGCCACCTGGATGGTCCTGCTTCTCCTCTAGTCTCATCCCAGCCGCTACACAGAATGAATTACTGTCAGTCTGCGGTACGTCTCGGTGTATCAGAGCTCTGAATATTGATAACACACAGCTGATTTCACAGTGTAATAAATGAACAGTTAATGCGAGGCCAGAACAAAATTGTCCTTCCAAATCTCAGTTCTGACCAAATTATCTTAGTCCTAAATACCCAGAAAGTACATCAAGCACTGAATTTGGTACGGCCTTGTAGGGCTCGGGAGAGCTGAAGGGTTCAGGTAGGGAAGGCAACAAAAGAGGGCATCAGCCCTGTTTTGCAGCATGGGATACAATGCACAGAGGGAGAACCCTGAGGTGATGCTGCAGTTGGTGATGGATGAGACACATGGATGATGATGGTGATGGATTGATGGATGGATGGGTGATGAGGCATCCCAAGGGTGCTGGGTCCCCACCCCCATTATGCCATTGCAAAGCAACCTCGGAAACGGTTTGGTCCACTTAGACTAAATCATTCTTTATTAAAAACAACATATGCTTATTGGGCATTTAATTTTCTGTCTCACTGCTCCTGAACACGTTGTTGTGGTTACAGTAACCAGTCATGCATTTTTCTGCACCATTAGCTGGTAAAAGCACTTACTTTTTACGTCAAGAAGTGATAAGGACTAAGTTACAGCCTCCCTGAAAGTGTTTGCCTGTGCATATGAGACTCGCTCTTCCAGGTCAGTGTCTTTGTAAGTAATTCTATGAAGCTGTCCTTTATTCCCCCGGTGATAATCAGAACTGGCTCCATTTCTGTACATTGAGCCCCAGCTGTACATCTTGCAGCCTTCTGGTGATGAGCTGTGGGTTGGACTAAGAGAAGGCAAACCCAAGACAGAGTTTGTTTGGGAAACCACTGTATGAGTTGCGATTTTGGTTTTTAACTCCCAAGATTGATTTTTGCAATGAAGAAGTTAATCAAGCCCTGGAGATCTTCCCTACCATTGAGTTACAGGGGTTACTGCAAATCTCCCACTTTACTATAAAAAGAACTGCTCCATTCTTAATTGGGAAATGTGCTCTAAGTGCAGAAGGGGTAATATTTCAAACTTCCTGGGATCTGAATAGCATCAGTAGAAATCATTAAGTAAAACAGATGTTTTCCATCTGACAGTCGATCCAAGGAGAGTGGTTAGCCCCTTTAATGGAACTTAATGAGACACTTAGCAGTCCATTTCCTACTGCTGCTGGCTTTTACTTACAGCATCATCCCGACGGTGTGCAGCAACTTGCAGGCATAGCTGTGAAGGTCACTAAGCCTGTCTGAATACGGCAGTGATTTGAACCCATTGCTGCACACAGCGGCAGTCCCACACTGGATTTAAAAGGTCTTCTCCCTCCAGTGCAGTTCTTCTGGCCTGCAGTAATGTTTTCTCTTCAAAGCCCTTGAAATTTGGCTAGCTGGTGTTGTCCTCAGTGCAACAGAGCAGCATCCCTTGCTGTCACTGAAAGGAAATCCCTTCCTTAAGCAATCAGCTTCCCATCCCCACCTCATGCTCCTCCTGGGGTGGGAATGCTGGGAGCAGAGTCAGGGTTCATTCCGCACCAGTGCAGAAGGTGCAGAGGTAGATGGTAAAGCCAGGAAGCAGCACTGGGAGCAATCCCCATGTGGGAGCTGGCTGATGGAAGGGTGCCAGGTTATTTGGGGGGGGGTCACTAAAATCAGTCCTGGAACTACTAGGGCTGAAATAAGGCAGAGGGAGGAAGAGGGGATTCCTTATGTTCTCCTCAAGCTCAATTGCATGTTCAGTAGAAAGGTAGTGATATAAAGGGAAATTTTGTGCAGATTATGGGCAAAGATGCCTGTTTCTGAGTTCATCCCAGCTTTGGGGTCACAGAAAACACTGGTACTTCGCCTTCTGAGACATAAAATTAGAAGTGATCTTTTCTTCCCTACAAAGGCCAAGCAGTAAATCAGACAGAATCATGAGGTATTACAGTCACTGTTAGCCAGGAAGGAACAACCAAGACTAATCAGCTTTCATTTAAAAGTATAGCATTCCCACTAAGCTCTTGTTGCTGCTGGGTTTATATTCTTATTCTTACTCATCATTGCTAATATGGACAGCAGCTTTAGGAAGACACTTGGGGAACCAGGATCAGGGATCTTCTGGATAAGGTGCTATATAAAGAGATCTATAAAACAGAAATGTTCATAGAGTCATAGAATCAATTATGCTGGAAAAGACCTTTAACATCATCAAGTCCATTCGTGGAGGGGTTTGCAGTTCTCACACAGCTCAGTCTTCGTGTGCTGTGCCCCAGCTGGGGACGGCACAGCAGGCAGAAAGCAGTGTGCTGAATAGGTGCAACATATTGGATAGAGCAGAACTTGGATAAGGTTGGTCCATGCTTTTATGCAGGGTGCAGGACAAGAGATTTGAACAAATTATGTCTCCCAAGATCTATATTCGATAGTGCTTTCTATAGCAACGACTATCTTTGGTCATCTTCATAGATGGACTGGATTTCTTGGGAAATAATAATGCTGTGCATTTGCTCATAGCGAGCACTATAGATAAAGACGTGTTACTGCATAACATTTATATGATTGAAAGATGATAACTTGCTCCAAAAAAAAGCTAATTTATGAGTTAGTGGCCAGTGGAAGCCTATATGAAAGACTGAAGATTCTAGAACAAACACTGTCCTGTGCGCCAAAGTACTTCACATTATAAATTTAATGAAGACAACCTAGTTTATTTTAAAAGGAATTGATTAAATTACTGAGATAGATAGAAATATGTATTTTGTACAATTGCTATTGATTCAGCCCATTAGTGATGACGGTAAGGAGTATGAACACTTACAACCCGCATAAGCCATTGCCCCAGGTACTTCACATTTATAACCCATGAACAGAGAAGCCATGTGTGCAAGCATCTGAAAATCTGGAGTGGATCAAAAAGTCCTCATCTTTTGAGCAGCCATATTCCCTTCTAAAGGATATTCCTGCAGTTCATTGTAAAGTCTTGTTTATGATCAGCAGTAATAGCATTTTTCTAGCTTTCCCTGTTCTTATCCAAATCTAAACCAGGGTAATAGTTAGCTGAGCTTGTAGTTAAGTTTGTGACAGTGACCACTGGAAAAGACAAGGCAGATCTCCTCTGTAACTCCTAGGAAGAGTAAAAGAACTCAAACCACAAATCAGAGTTCTTCAGTGTTGAAAGAGGAGACTTGACAGAGCAGTGTCATTTGTCCCCAGTATATCTTTCCCATGCTGAAGAAGAGATGAGAATCTTTCCTTTTATTTTTCAACCAATGCAGGAAAAATAGGTCATGCCATGTAGCATGAAATAGGACATGGATTCAAAAAATCAGGGCTCCTAATCTGTGTATTTCTTGTGGGGTTTATCACTCAACACCCACGTTACCTAATTATATACACCTCAACCCCAAACTTCAGAATAACTTATTACGACCTGTCACTGCTGTTAGAAAGCATGTCACTGCTACTTACATCTCGTTTCTGGGTTGCCTTGTCACCACCATTGCCACCTTAATACCCCACTTTGATTCTTCTGGGTGGGTGGAAACGGGGGAGCTCAGCAGGTTTCTCCCAAGGGGAAGAGACATCCCTTAGGCTGGGATCTCTCTGAATCACCTCTGCAGTCTTTAGCAAAATGAAACGGGGAGGACCCAAAGCATATGTTCCCGAGATCCAAATCTCTGCAAGCTTCCCAGATGCACTGATCTTCCTTCTTTTGAGGGATTAATTACCTGTTAGCTCCCTTTTCAAAGGCGGGGGTTTTTACTGATGCTATGTTTCATCTTTTCCCCTTGTTCTTATGCATACTCTTTTCACGCTTGTCACAGAGGAATATTGGGACGGAAAACTTTTATCTCTTCCGATATTGGATTTTGCTTCGTGATGTTATTGCCGTGTCTGCAACAACCCAATTTCCCCCTCCTCTGTATATACCTTTATTGCTGAGTTATTACCCAGGTAAATTTTCCCTCTTGTCATTCTGCCATTTGATACAAGGCGATTAATTTAATAACAGAGTTTATTTGTTAGAAACTTCCTAAAAGGGATGGGTGGAGGTGTCTCTCACGTGCACTGCAGTGGAGCTGTATCACAGGGGCTTTATTTTAACTGCATTTCACTCCTTGGTAGTTGTGCTGAGCCTCAGATACAATTCCCCAACTTGGGATATATCACCCGAGACGGAAGATGCAGCAATGAAGAAGCAAACAAGTTGTTCATTAAAGCTGAGCAAATGCAGGGATAAGAAAATGTGTATATTCACTTGATTTTAAAAAATGAAGTCGTTTTAGCTGTGTTCTCATCCCCTTTGGCATTTATTTTCCAGAACTCTGCATCCCTCAGATTATACTAGTATAAATGTTCTCAGAAAGCTCATTTTTAGCTCGTATACTGAA
This sequence comes from Lathamus discolor, assembly GCF_037157495.1. NCBI lineage: Eukaryota > Metazoa > Chordata > Aves > Psittaciformes > Psittacidae > Lathamus > Lathamus discolor. Next base: position 20,755,105 of record NC_088892.1, read on the forward strand.
TTATTTGTATGACCCCCAGGGATCAGTTCCTTGTAATTACACAAATAAAGTACTTGACTGACTTGTAGCTACATACTGTAACTGGTGCAGTGTGCAATTGTGGATGCACATTAACTATGTTTTACTGGTATGCCGTGAGCGCCAACAGATCCCCCCTTCCAGTAGCACCATGGACTCATTTTGTCAAGGGATGGAGAAGCTTAGTGGTGCACAGTGCCTAATTCAGTTTTAAAACCATGGTTTCACCTTGCTGCTGCTGTAGCCCAGCTTACTTTTGATGCCAGCCAGGCACTGGTGCCCATGGTTTGCCATTGCCAAGAGGTCAGTAGTATGCTGCCAGCCTCTGCAGTTGGACAATGGTGGTAGAGGTCACCAAGGTGTTGTTATAGGGAATTCTTGCTCCAGAAGGCAGTAATGAAGTTGCAGAAGAGTCAGTTTGAAGATGCTCCTGCATCCCTTGGCATGTGCCTTTTCTAAGGAGTCAGAGAACAATGCATCTGCTTCAGCTGTAGTGATACAGAGGTAAGCATAAATGTAATGTACATGTAAATACAGAGGGAGTCTCCTCTTTGCTGGAATGCTTTCCTGCAGGTAACACCCTCATTAGCAGCAACTCCTGTGCCTTTTAACTTTGTGAAAGGCAGATATAGCCACACTCCTTGGGACGCTCTTCTGCTAGTCCTAATCCTGCATGCATCTTGCAAGTGTGAAATGATTTACAGGAAAAGACAAAAGACAGGGTTTAGCAGGAGATAGTAAGGAGACTACAAGGACTGGGGCTATTTTAGGACACTTTATAGGTTTAAAATCCAATAAACCAAGAAACTCCAAATTTATCTTGGCCTCACTGTGCAGGAGAGCTCCATGGAGGCAGTAAAAATCAGTACTAAAACCAGTAGTGGTGCAAGGACTGTTCTGGGGGTTTAATCCATGCTTGGGAGGTAAATTCCTTATTAGCCTTAGGCAAAAAATGTTTCTTGGTTTCTTTCCTTTTCCTTCTCTGTAAAATTGCCCATGTGGGAATATCATCTGAGCATGGGAGGTGATGCTGGCAGGCAAGTCCTGCTTCCTAAAGCAAGGAGAGAACACTGGGAGCCAAGCCTTGTGATAAACCGGGAGAAGAACCTTCCTAAATCACTGAACCTGGTCAGTCATGGGTTGACCAAGAGTGCTGAAGTTGCTACTGAAACAAAAGTGCATTTCAGCTTGAAGTCTTTCTTTCTCTTTAAAGAAGCTCTTGAACGTTCCATTGCTGCCTGTCTCTGAGAGCCCCCATTTCCTGTTGCCTCTGATGGATATTTGTCATCTTTATCATATTTATCCTTTGATCTGGAGTTCCTTAGGGCAGGTAGGTCCTTTCTTGCATGTCTGGGGTATCCCCAGCACATCTGAAAAACTAAGAGTAAATGAAAACCAGCAATATTGTAACGGTCTCTGGCAACGAAAGGCCATTTATGTGCTGGGGAATGAAGTAGCCCATTAAGAGACTGCAAACAACGCAGAGATAAAAAAACCCAGCTCAATCCGAATGCTTTTTCGTTAACAGTGAGAATTAAAAGTGGGGAGTTTAGACCTGTTGTGCTTTGCATCTCTGTGTGCCTGTGTCGTAAAAGTAGGTTATTAGTAAATCACTGAACTACGTGCAACCGTATTTTAGAGGTATCATATTAAAACCCTGATGATGAATCACCCTATCCATCATTCGGTGGTTAGGTTCTAAGCTTTTTTGATATAATCCACATGTATTATTGAAAAATATCGAAATCCTTTTTCTGCCTGCAGAAGTAATTCAGCCCTTTGTGTTCTGGGCAGGTATCACAACTGCCTGCAGTTACTGCGAGCAGGAAAGGTGAATATCTTAAAAGATTATTCTTTCCTAAGCACACTTCAGCTATGTAAATGTGATTGCACTCGGGTGTTATTTAGTGCTTTTCATTTTCACAATGGAGTGCAAACATGAAATACTTCCAACAGTTGTAACCACTGCTGGCTTACAAAACAGGAGACTGGATATAGTGCCTCTCCCATTTTGGTTTGTTCAGCTCCCTAAAGTGTGTCCCTGAGAAATGAGGCTGTCACAAAGAAGACTTCTCCCAGGCCACGATGGGAAGTGTCAAGCTTGAATTAGTCAATTGTGATGTCCTGACACCAAATTGTGCTGCCTGATTTGAAAGGTGAGATGAGGTCGTGTCCACACCAGAAGACGACATCTAGACCATCACTTGGCATAGCTCTTGTGTCTTCAGTAACGATAAGGTTTGGTGACAACAATACATGAAAGATGGGCTCTGCTGCAAAGGCAGCATCTTGTTTTCTGTATAATTACCTCTCCGTCTAGACAGGTCCTTGCAATCTGGATGTTGGTCAGGCAGCTGGTTGCTTTAAGCTAGACTTTGATAATTCATTTTAGAGGGAGTTTGGCAAGCTTGCTTTTAAGAGTGATGTTGTAGGCTGGCAACTCCTTTCTTCTCCCATTGTGAGAGATGACTGTGCTCCTTCATGGGATGAGGTATGTTAGGAGCAGAGGCCACCTCAGTACTACACAATGCTGCTGCCCACCACAGTGGCCCACTCAGGGCACAGGCAGGCAGGGGAGTGTCTCTGGCTGCTCTCTGTGATGGTTTCTCTGCCCCCAAAAGAAGAGCAAAAGAACCAGGAACACAGCAAGGAGAGGTGGCAGGACAGCCTCAGCTCTCTTGGGATTGATTTCTGCCTTTGGGGCCAGGAAAAGCTCCTGCTGTGTTTAGGGCAACAAGACTTCACACACCCTTGTCTGTTTGAAGAGCAAGAGGCTTCATTATCACATTTCCTGCTTGCAGAAATGGGCTCTGGGGTGCAATAGGCTGGCCAAGACCAACCTGCTCACAGTTACCAGGTAAAGCTTCGCATAGATCTCCAAGGCATTTTGGTAAAGCCAGTAGCATTCTGCTCGTGCAGTGTTATTTAATAGCTGGGAACTCGTGCCAGTACTGTCTGAAATGTTTTCTAGTCCAAGCCTAATTAAACTTCCACAGGAAGCCCACTGCCAATCAAACATCTCTGGTTTGTTCAGACCTCCAGTGCTCTGGTTCATTTGAGACAGTCATGTGAAAGACCAGTGGCAGCCCAGGCAGCAACACCTATTAGTAATTTGGCTGCACTTCCCATTACCAGATACTATTTTCAGCTGCTCTGTACTTTGTCAGAACTTAAGATTTAAAGTCTATGCATCTTCCATTTCAGGCTGAAGTTGGTGGGGAAGTTTCAGCTCTAGCACTGCAATTATAGAATCATAGAATAGTTAGGGTTGGAAAGGACCTCAAGATCATCCAGTTCCAACCACCCCTGCCATGGGCAGGGACACCTCACACTAAACCATCCCACACAAGGCTTCATCCAACCTGGCCTCGAACACTGCCAGGGATGGAGCACTCACAACCCCCCTGGGCAACCCATTCCAGTGCCTCAGCACCCTAACAGGAAAGAATTTCCTCCTTAGATCCAATCTAAACTTCCCCTGTTTAAGTTTTAACCCATTACCCCTTGTCCTGTCACTACAGTCCCTGACAAAGAGTCCCTCCCCAGCATCCCTATAGGCCCCAATTATCTCCAAGAATTAGACTTACTTAGAAATACTTCTTTTTGTCCGTTTATATGGCAAATAAGGTTTTTCCCCAGCTGAGTTTGCCTTGAGCCGGGTGGGATGTATTTTTAGTCTATTTTATTATTATTTAATTTATTTTTTCCCTGGGACACTTTGGGAAAAGGATAAGAGAGGGGAATGGCAGCACTGGGGCGGGAATGAGAGCAGCAGTGGGCAGTGGAAGGTGGAGAGAGGATGGTGGGATAGAACATTTACATCTATGCACCTACACCCTCTGACCAAATACAGCTTGAATGCTTTCTATTAGTTTGCATCATCCCTGGACACTGCCTGCTGCTCTCACTACATACCCAGCAGTGCTGATGAACAGCAGAGAGGGTTTCACCCTGAACTGCCAGGCTGGAGGGCTTATGTATCACCTGCGCTGCTGACTCCAGTGGAGGATGCTTTATTCTGCCATTCATTCCATAGCACAGAGATACCAGGTTCCTCAGAGGAATCCTTCCTGCGTCCCTGTTACAAACTCCCTCCCAGCATCTAGATGCAGTTGGGAGGGTTGGCAGGATGGGTATCAGCTCTCTCCTCTGGCTTGTTATCCCCCTGCTATATGCCTGAGGGTCCTTCCCTAGGTTCAATCAGAGCGGCTTTAAAACCAGCCCACAGAAGAGCACCCGGTGTACGGTGAGGATGAAGGAGGGGTTGCAGCAGTGTGTTTTACCTCTGTTCACAGTGTGACTAGTTTGGCTGTCTAGTTATGCTCTCAGAGAATGCAAATTTGTCAGCAGCAGCTGTAGGAGCTTGATGGTGGAAGAACAAAGTAGGAATTTATAATGCACATATAATTGTAAAGAGAAGGGGTTTTTTAGGGCGAGATCAGCAGTAGTGCGGAGTAATAATCATCTTAAAGGGTGACTCTCTGGAATTAGTTGTTATTTTGTTTGAGTCCTTTGAAATCGTTTCCATACTATATAATTATCTTAAATTTTAAGTGCTTCCTGCAGTGATAATGTGTGCATTTGTGCATTCTTATGTAAATGCTTTAGCAGTTCCCAGTGTAGCATTGGAAATGTCATTCAAAACCAGGTAATGGCTTTGCAGAATCTAGGGGAAGAAATTAATCTTCTTCCACATCATTCTACAGTTGATATACCGTGCTCGTGTGTTTTCAGCTCTGACAGAAGCTGCCTTTCAACAACAAACATCCAGTGGTGGGATATACTGGAGCAAAGAGCTTGAATTTCATCAGTCTGAGCTTCAAAAGGCAAGAGAACAGCAGCCACGCTGTTGTATGCTACAGAAAGGAAAGAATTACTTTGTATACTCAATTAATCTTCAATTAGACATCCTAGGCAAAGCCTAGCAATAATTATAAAGCATTCCATAGCAATGCAAGTCGAGGAATCCCTGATAAGATGATAACTTTGATATGGTGTTGCTGAATGGAGTGAACATGAGTAGCAGTCCCTTTGAGCAGCCACAGACGTGGCAAAGGGCTGAGGCTGGGATCAAGTGGTGCCACTCTTGAAGGTTTCCTGCAAGTCTTGCACCCAGACATGAGTCACACCCAGATGCCAGCCCCAGCCTTGTACATTGCTTCCAACAGAGCAAAACACTCCCCTGGCTGCTCAGGAGGCACAAACTGAGCCCCCAAACCCAGGGAAAACTCAGTTCCCTGCTGAGCTCCAGATGCTGCTGCACCTATGGTTGATGGTACAAATACAAGCACGATGCCTACAGCGATATTTGATGTTCAGGCTGGTTCCCCTGAAGGTACCATGTAGGAACAAGGAGGAATATCGACAGGTTGCTCTGGGAAGGTACATTTGCCTGTTCAGACAGTGGATTACTCTGTAAGAGGGAAAAAAGGAATGAGCCTGCATCTTCCCCACAAGGAGTGACACAAGGGGCTCGGTTACACTGTAAAGCTCGTAATAGTGGATGTTGTATTTGAACCAAAGAAACAAGGCAAGAGTTCTGTATGGTGCAGAAGTACAATGATTAAAATACGAGGTTTAAAAGGCACTGCTTTTCACTAAAAAGCTAAGGCTGAGATTTCAAAGCAGGCTGGGAGTTCAGCCACTTACTTTCTATGAGTTTCAAAGGAGGATTTTGGTCTACCTTTGCTGAGCTGCTTGGAAAATTGACATAAACTCTTACATACCATTCACCTTTAATAATTCAGAGCTCAGTCCTGGAGCAGCAACCGGGGCAAAGTCATGATTCATTTCAACAGGAGCTTTGCCAAAATAAGGCTGTAAGGTCTGGGGGCTGTTCCAGTGAAGAGGAAAGAAATCCCTGTAAATACTGCAAAGCAAAAACTGTATCTTTGATGTACCCAAGGTAATTTCTTTCCATTTCAGGAGGCAGACTCCTGATGCCAAGGCTGATCTGGGGAAGCCATTCCCACAGGCAGTGCAAGCCTTGCTCTGCCAGTGGCTATCTCTGAGCCCTGTGGTGGCACAGGGCATGGAACTGCTGCCCTGGGACCTTGCACCTCTTCTTGCCATGCTCAGAAAGGACCAGAGGCTCTGGCAGAGCTGGCTCTGTGATGCAGGAGTCAGACACAGCAGATCTGTACTACTTTATCCTCTGTTGGGGGTAATTTATCTTGACTATGCTTGTGAGGACAGGAAAATCCCAGGCTGACCCAGATCCTAACCCTGGTGTTTCTTTTAAGTGCCGGAAGGAAGCTGGGATGAATCAAAGCTTGGACTTGCGTATGCAGGTCCAGATTTGGACTCGGATCCTCAGGGATATTTACATAGGTGAATCCCATTTATTTCTTGCTTTATTTCAGTGGTAGAATTTAACAGGCATTTAGTTACCCCATTTAGTCTCCACAGGCTTAGCCTCAAAACCCTCAAAGACCAAAGATATCCACAGGACCTTGCTTGCCTGCAGGAGAACTGCCTTTCTGAACTTACCAGCCCATATTCCTTGTGCAGACTTCAGTAGGCAAGTGATGGGATTCATCATTCTTTCCCCTGTGTCCTTGGTCTGCTGTGCCTTTCCTCAGCCTTTTTTGCTGCTTGTGAGGTTATGCTTGCAACGGGTAGCCCTGGACAGTGAAATAGAAGATCAAGCAGTGGGTAAATTGAAAGGAGATCACCTTTTCTAATGGACAAGCTCACCTTTATGCTTTCAACTGCAGGGTGCTCTCTGCCTGGCTGACTGCAGCAGCTATTAACTGCTGACTTGGAAAGAGATAACCAGGTTTTAGAAGCAGAACTCATCCAAGGCAGTTTGGATCCAGAAGGAAAAACACAACAGTTGTTTTCAAACTAAGCCTTGGACTTAACTTCACACTCCTCCTTGCAGTACAATGCACGGCATCTGCTCATCTAGTGCCAGAAGTTCTTTGTTTTAACCATGCTTAAGAGGACTTTCTGTAGCAGAGGTAAAAAGGTTGGTTTGAAAATCAAAGTCCTCACACATTCAACTTCCTGCATGATTCAGAGACAAAGACTTCTTTACAGGAGCACCCTTCTAAATCCTTTCAGGGAGCTCTGTGTCAGTTCAACAGGTAATGCTATCAGAGAGATTGAGATTGTGTTTCTTGACCCAAAATCCTTAGGAAGTCTAAGAGACTTGCTGGGGCAGATGCGTAGGCTAGGGATTGGTTCTAACCGCATTTGAATTTAGTGTTTTGCTGCTTTTTTTCTCCATAAGATAACTCAGAATGGCAACAGCTCTCCTGTCAGAGTATTAGAATACAGAGACCTGCAGTGATTTTGGCTCACGGAGCAACTGTTCCATACTCTTCCCAGAAATCTGCGATTGCAGCCCAGGCTATCTTAGGTTAGGGTTCTAAATTGTACCTCCCAGAGACATTTGGGTGTCTTCCAAGTTTAAATTAGCTTTGAAAGTGTTTTACCAGGGACCTGCTTCTTCTCTGCTGCTTAGACAATAGCAGCGGGGTGTCTCCCAAAAGTCTGGCTCCAGAGTAATCTGTTACACAGCCCCGGGGCAGCAAGGAGCCATGGAACAGCCAAATGACAGACCCTCACGAAGTCCGTATCACTGTGGGCGAAAGAAAACAGAGCTTTATAAGCTTATCTCTGTGCTCAGCCTGTCTCTGGGAAGGACAAGGGCTCCTATTAGATTATGTGATTTACTCCATAAATCTCTGAAGAAAGCATGTGTTCTTAACTTCATTAGGGCAGTTGTTAGAGCGCTGTTAGGAGGGCACACAATATTCAGACCAGTCTCTAGATGTTAATGACATAGCCATGAAGCGAGGTATTAGAAAAGGTCATCTCTTTCTGCATTATGTGGCTTACTGGGGGCCCTTATTTAGAAGTAACAACTCTAAACCCCAAAGAAACTGTGTTTTGGAGGCAGCTTCATAGGCCTGTCTGATGTCTCCGTGAGGTTACCCTATGGCTTTGCCTGGGTCTGTTGCTGAGTGCCGATGAGATGGAGGTGGCTGTTTGCTGCCCTCCTCGGCTGGCTGAGCTGTTCCTAGGGACATTGAGGCTCTGCTGGAGCATGCCCTGCAGTTCAGTGGTGACTGTAACATGAAGTCTCTCATCTCCCAAGCTACACGGTGCCAACTTGCTTGTTAGAGCTATGCAGTGATTTAAATGCTAGTGCATGACTTCCCTGAATTCCCTGCGCTCCCTTTACCTGTGCCTGTGTCAGGGGAGGTTGGGCTCTGCTCTGCTTTACAATTTTCATGCGCAAGGGGCTGGAAAATGTCCCCAACCTTGAATTTCCATTAATTTCATCTTCAAATTGTTGTTTATGAGAAATGCATGTATGTCATTTACAGAGAGAGATTTAGCCTGTTTTCTGCACAAGTGTCCCTTCTTTGGTGGGGTCTTTACCTGCTGAAACAAACGTTTTCTGCCAGTCAGCATCACCTCTCAAATAGTCATTCTTACGTCTCATCTCCCTTCTATAATCCTTTATTATCTTGTTATTAAAAGGTTTTTGCCATCTGAAATCTCCCCAATCCCACAATTAGCCTGCCATCTAATACAAACATCCCTCTGAGATCCTCTTAGCAGCATATGTTCAATAGCACAATTTAGGGAGCCATGGGGGTGGAGGAGTTCCAAAGAGCATCACTGCTCTGTATCAAGAAGCAGAGTTTGGCTGCCAGTAACGCCCTGGCACCGTCAAACTACCAAGGTTCGAAAAGCATCCATCCATGGCACTCATGAATAAATGGATCGCAGTACATCAAGCTCATCTGAAAAGGTCTCATTATCATTTGGTCACGCAGAGGTGCTGCTTTGGTTAGGGTGGAGCCAACCAGCTCCTTGAACCAGTGACATTCCTATTAATATTTAGCTCGGTCTTTTTTACTTACACTTTGTAGTAAGCAAGAAAGCTGAATTTAAAGTGACAAATCCCAACTAGCCTTGATTTCTCAAAGCAAAATGAGTACATTTCTTTGCAGACTACCTGCGCATTAGAAAGCTAACTAAAACGCAGTAAAGCCACGGGTAGTATTTCCCTTGGTCATCATACATTTTGGATCAGGTCCTGAAAGATCACTGCTCTTTCATTTAGTGTAATAACCTGCTTAACTTTCCCAACGCTGACATTATCCATGTCAAAAATAAAGCCTGTAGTGTAGTGCTTTGCAGAATAAAAACCTAATTATAGGCCTATTAGTTTGGCAATAATATTATTTTTAGTATATAATGCCACTCCAAAGGCTATACTGCATTTATGCTTACACATGAATATACATGAAGTACTTTACAGAGCTTTACAGTGGATTCCCAAAGTGTGTTTGCTAGTATTGGTGAAGGCGAAACATCTCTATGGCAGCAATTCCAGCCCAGGCAGTGCAGGGGATGATCTGGGAAGCGAACAGCAGCCCTGCTAACTGCACACAAGGAATAACAGCAGACAGAACAAGTGCCTTTGCTAAGAACTCAAGCATAAAAGGATGGTATTGAACACCAAAGCATTGGCTAATCCATAGCATCCACATTAATAAAAGATACAGGCCAAATGGCAGGGCTGTCCTTCCATGTGGAACTGACTCTAAGCTGACAGTGAAGCAAGGACCTGCTTCATGTAATGTGGCATTATTTCCTCTCCAGCAGCTCATGCTGTTATTTATCTTCCACTTGCAGCTTCTCGCAGTCAGTGAGCAGAGGCAATTTCTAGTGTGCAGAAAAAGAGCTCGTTCAGCAGCATTCCCTCTGGGCTGGACCATTGTCTTCCCCAGGGTCAGTAAGGCGGCTGGTGGTGGTTTGGGGAGGTCTGAGCTGAGCTGAGGCCATGCTTGGGTGAGCTCCCTTCCACTTTTGGGTGGAACAGCACTGTCTCCATGATCTTGGCATCAGAAGCATAGGATGGTGCCTCACCAGAGTAGCAAAGGACAAAGAGATCACTTCCACATCGATTTACCCATCCTAACTCACAGCAGTTGTACAGACAGGCTTTCAGCCAGGTTGCAGGTTACCACAGAAACAGCATTCCCATTACCACCTATTCCCATGGGAAGGACTGTAGCACTCGTTCTGACTGTTGTTCATTCAGCTGCTTTTTCCCTATAAAAGAGAAACCTTTGAGTGCTTTCCTTTTTTTCCATAGAGTTTTAGGAGCATCTGCTGCTAAAAGGGTCATGTCCTGCTTGTAATTAAACAGGCAGATTTAGAGCTTGCTGCAAACACTGATTATTGTTTTCCAGCAGTTTAAGGATAAATCTGCATGAATTCATTGGTGACAGACAGTCTGAAGGAGATCTCTTCCATCTCTTTACCCCACAGCTGATGTCCTCTATCTAGGATAAAGCAGTAAATCCCACACTCTTCCAATTAGCCCTGCTGCTTCTGCAGAGCCCGTCTAGGGAGGTCCCCAGTGCCAGAGCAGCCTTTGGTGATGCAAAGCTCCAGCATCACTGCTCATCCTTTCTGCTGAGGCCAGGGCTTCCACACTGGGGACTGTTGCTGCCTGCAGAACCCACCCTATCTCCTACAGCCCCTCACAGCCTGCTCCAAGGCAGCATTTTGGGATGGTACGGCCAAGGCACTCAATGTGGTAGCAGAAAGGTTGTGCTGCTCTTCTTGCCCCTCACTCCCAGGGGTGGTTTAACAAACGCTGACCAGCAGATCTTGCTCCAAGAGCAAATTAACCCATGGCTGCAGCCCCAGCAGCAGCATGTGTTTCCCTCAGTGGCAGCAATCATGTAGACGAATGCAAGAGTAATTGTGTAAAAGGGCTACTGGGACAGGAATGTGTTTTCTGTCTCAGCTGCTCTTGCCAGCTTGCAGGCATCCCCTCGCCACAGCCAGGCTGTGATGAGGCGATGTCTCTTCATGCCACACTTGTCTGCCTGATGGAGCGATGTCTCCTCCGCACGTTCTTGCTGCAGCTTGTTGCTGCTCAGTGGAAGATGCCAGGCTTTGCGTGGCTTCTCTGTCCCGTGTCCCAGTGGAATACAAAGCCAAAGGGAAAGATGGCAGGCAATTAGCAGCTCAGAGGGACAAACCACAAGTAACTAACTCAAAACAAGGCAGTGGTGGTTGTCTCCTAAGGCTCCAGCTCCTGAGTGCTTCAGCATCTCACGCCGCTGGTCATGCTCAAGTGAATGGCTATGGGCTCAGGGCTCGGCCATTAAAACAAGTGGGATGCAGGGCTGGCTGTAACTGGAAGCAGAACATAGTTCTCATACTTTAAAAGGAGTTTTTCAACTTAGATATTTTTCATTAAAGCAATGCATGACACACTTAAGCCAAGGACATTCTGCACAACAGCTATGTCAGAGAGATTTGACAACACCAAGATTTGATGTCAATTATAACTGCTAGAAATCTGATTGCAATGGCTGGCAGGTTATCTGTGTAATAATGGGTATGTTATAAAACAGGTTGCTTAGCATCTTTGGGGCTCTCTGCTCTAGTTCTGGGGAAGAAAGCTGTCCTATCTGCCTTTTGCTTCCTCCTCTCTTCCTTTCATATTTAAGCTTGGGTACACTGACAGATCAGCGGGTCAGAAATACCATCAAATTGGACCGTATTTATCAGAGACACAACTTAAAAGATAGAGAACTTTTGTATGAATGCACAATAGTGAGGCTGAGCAGCAAAGACTTTTGCTTGGTCACAAGACAAAATGACTGAAAATACCTTACCTCTGTTACACAACCCAGTGGTATGGCTTCTTTTTAAAGCTTGTGTTTCAGCTCTGGAAATGATAGAGGAAAACGGAAAGGATTCAGTGAAGGGTAATGGAAGTGATTAGAGGCACAGAGAACCTTTCACATGAGGAGAGATGTAAAAAGATTAGGCCCGCTTAGTTAAGAGATGAATAAGCAGAGAAATGATAGAGAGATGTGGGGTAATGAATGACACAGAAGAGACACACTGGGTACTTTTATGTGCTGTTTTCTAAAGTGAAAAGCTGATAGAAAAAAGCTGAATAAAAATAAGACAAGAAATTTGCTTATGACAAAAAAAATGCAGATACATTTTAAATACGTTCCACAGTGCTGTCTTCACCTTTGGAAGCCACTGTCACGGGGAGCAGAGATAAGGGAGGCATTCAAGGCCAGGCTGGATGTGGTTCTGGGCAGCCTGGTCTACTGGAAGGTGTCCCTGCTCATCGCAGGGGGATTGGACCGGATGAGCTTTGAAGGTCCCTTCCAGCCCAAACCATTCTATGATTCTGTGAATGAGCTTAGGAAAATGATTCAAAGGATTGGCTGCTCCGGAGAAAATCATGAGCCTACTGAGAGGAAAAGGGAGTTCTCTTGTAGCTTTGAATGGGATCCACCAGCTGGCATGATCCCAAGGGGGGAACTGCCTTGGTGGGCTCTGGATATTCATAGACTACACACAGCTACCTACAGGTATATACCTATACCTATATAGCTACCTATATCTATACCTATAGGTATAGATAGTCACCCGCTTCGGCTGCCTTCAGGGATGTAAGGTGACTTGATTTCTCATCCAGGTTGAACATCTCTCAGCAGCATGCTTTCAGGGAGCACATCTTTTCCAACATCCCTGTTTTCTGTAACGCCCATGCAGGTCATGTATCGAGGCAGCTCTTGCTTTTCAGTGGAGCTGCTTGGTGGGTGCTCTTGGTGCTTTGCTCAGAAAGGAAAGCTTAGCTCCTCTGCTTGGCTTAGTTATATGGGACAGAGGATCATGAGAAGCTGTGGCAGATCCAGCAAGCCGACCACCCAAAGATCATTAGTGGCACATACCTAAAGAAGAACACATGATCAGAGTATGGAAGTACAGGGAAAACATGCAGGATGCTTCCGTCTCCTGTATTTTAGCTTGGGTTACTGTGCTGGTTTTGGTTGGGGTAGAGTTGATTTTCCATGTGGAAGCTACTATGGGGCTGTGGTTTGGATTTGTGCTGAGGGCAGTATTGGTTGTTGCTGAGTCAGGGCCTTTTCTGCTTCTCCTGCTGCCCCACCAGTGGGTGGGCTAAGCGTAAATGGGTGGTTGAAGAGGACATGTCTCTGGCTGACCAGGGGAATATTCCACTCAAATGACGACATATAAAGCCTGGGGAAGAAGAGGGAAAGGGGAACAGAGCCCTACTTTGCTGGAGATGGCTGGGTGCTGGGCGCCTGCCCGCCCATGGGAGGTGATGGGTGGGTTCCTTGTTTTGCTTTGCTTGCACACACGGCTTTTGCTGTGCTTACTGAGCTGTCACAGCCTCAACCCATGAGTTTTCTCACTTTTGTTCCTCTGATTCTCTCCCCCATCCCACTGTGGAGGCGTGGGGCTTGGTTGCCTGATGGGTTTAACCATGACAATTAATCAGAGGCTATAGCGGTGTTAACCAGTCCGTGACCAAACCTGGGAGTGCAGTTCAGGAATCATAGAGCTTTATCGTGCAATACAACATTTGGTGAGGCATTGAGAAAGTTATTCTAATCTTTTCTTTTTTAAACCCAAAACTAGTAGAGAAGATCCTTCTCCAAAGAGGCTTTATTACAGATTAACATATAGGCTTTCCTTTACAGAATTGGAAGAAGTAGTATTACTTCTGTATATGTGAAACAATAAAAATTAAAAGCTATTAAAAACCAGCTTCTAGGTAATAGTAGAATTATATATGTTGATCTTTCTTTATCAGTCTGGTTTAGAGCCTTCAGACAACCTGACAGGCTCTTACTGCTTAATGAACCTTCCCAAAACAGGCAATCTTTAAAGACTAGTTTCTTCCTTTCATCTTATTAAAATTTCACTGATTTTGAACTAGAACTGGCAAGTCTGGTGCCCTAAAGCCACAGAAATTAATAAATGGTAGATGCGAGCATTAAAAGGTATTAAAATATTAATAGAGGACTTGATTATTCAGCTAATTGCAAAGGTTTCCCTGTACCATGCTTCCATGATCATCCGAGGTGCACAATCTGCAGAAGCACTGATGGATTTGGGGGCAAAGTGGACCTTCTGTCTGCCTTATTCGTACCAAGTAAATTACATCTCGTAACTTTGTGGGATGGATTAGCAAAGGAACCTGCGTTTGTCATTTGTGAGGTGCTCTCCTGGGCATCTTGCAGAACTTTTAAACCCCATTACAGGCTTTACCTAAGACGTTTCACTTCTGCAGTAATAAGGAGAGTGTCTTCTTTCTGTATGTAGCCTGCGTTACTTCTCTTGCCCCAGTTAAGGAGTGCTTTGGTTAATCGACGCAGTCATAGAAATGAAGCATCACCAAAAGGGAACAGTAGTATGATCACGCATCGTTCCTATCTCAATTAAACTGAGCACTGTTTACTGTCCCTGAGTCTTCCCTGGGGTCATTGGGCAATACATCCATTCCGCGGGCAGAGCATGCTGAGAGGTGACGCACCAAGCTTGAAATAGGTAGTAACTGAGGTGTCTAAATGCCACTTAAAAACCTGAGCAAAGATGACTTGGACAAGTTTTCACAACCAAGTCCCTGATAAGGCTGGTAAAACCATAACGAACACAACTTCAACCTTGGAATCTCTGTGTAATGAATATGTTTTCTGCTTCACTTCACCATGTGCATATTCCCCCTAGTTTGTGCATTTGCTTTGCTGTGCACTGGAACTATGTAAAGGGAATAATTACAGGATCTTGTCAATGCTTTTCTCATAGATTCAGAGAATATCTAGTGACAACCTGAAATCTTACTCTGCAGATGCTGGATATCCAGCTGCTTCCTTGGGCTCCATTATACTCTTTCTGAAAGCTTTGTCCTAACTAAATTTACACACCACTGATAGTTTGTGTTTCACTTGAGCAACTCCTGCTTATTGCACTATCCCAGGCAATCCCATGCTATGTTGTTTGGGATCACCTTCCAGGAAGACCGTGCCTTCCTGTCACTCCTGGCAGTAAATAGGTTTCCTGTCGAAAGGATTTAGTGTATCTTTTCTATATCACTTTTTATGTTTCTTATTTCCATGGTCACGTGGCTGGTACACATGCCTTCGGATTGAAATGAACCCAAGGGAAATCACAGCCTTCCACATATCCCTGTTCAGCAGTAGGGTTTTTGTTCTAGCAGCAGTTAGTTCAACTTTACAACATCTCCTGAGGGCTTTGGGCTACCTACAATGTCTTTGTGAGAACTCACCTGGAATAGCCATAGCCAAAACAAAGGTCCTCACTGTGCTGGCATAACACTGCCAGGGATGGGGCAGCCACAGCTTCTCTGGGCACCCTGTGCCAGCGCCTCAGCACCCTCTTTCAGTTTAGAGTCAAGATGTCATATGGGACAGTGTCAAATATATTCGTATATTATGAGGTGCTCACACTGCCACCACTAGGATTCCTCAAAACAGGTAAATTTAAGCAAAATGGACATTATTTGTGGGATTGGAACCTGTCTGTGGGAACTGCAATAGATCTATCCAAAAGAAATTGCTTCAGGATAAGAAGTTTCCTTCGCTATAGCAAACAGCTTTTGGTGGCTTCATGAAACACCAGTTTCTTCAGAGAGTCTTCTGAGACTGGTGATCTAAAAGCTGTTAGTTTTGATAACATTAAAGTTGAAGTATTCACATCTTGTGCTGTTGATATCACTGCACATTACAGGGTGATGATCCAGAGGATACACCCTGGAACTTCACATGCCAAGATGGAGAAAATCAATCTCTGCTAATAAAAAAAGGCAGGCTCAGTGGTGCAGAAAATCACTGCTCTGGAGTCTTAAAGAGGCTCCTTCAAAAATTCATGATTACAGAATGGAATCCTGGGCTATATTATATATCCTGAAAGAAATCAGGATATGGAGGGGAAAAAATCCAGTTTTCATTAAGTGGAGAAAATAAAGAATGCAGACACAGTCATTGATCCCATGGAACACAATTATAGGCTCAATATATAAGAACATTTCCCAAGTTTCCCAAGTACCTGAATACTTTTCAAAGTTACTTTTTCTTGTTTCTTCATTCCCCTAGCACTAAAACCATCTGAATAAAGCTTCTGATTGTTCCTATCCACTGCTGTAGGGTAGCTGCAGGCCATTCAGCCTAGGCTGATACATAAACATTTAACAACCTCAGTATTGACCTAATGACTGACTTAAACTTACTTACTACTCAGTAAAGTATGTGGTGCTGTCCCCAGAGTGGGAAGAATTCCAGCTTCACTTCCCGGTATTGTGCCTTTCAGCCTTCACATACCTGTAAGGCAGGATTTGTATGGAAAAGACTAGATTAGTTTAAATATAATCTAGTCATACTAGAATACAATCACTTTTAAGTGTATGTACAAGGCCTTTTAACATCGTATCATACACCAAATTATTCTTTTCAATTCGTTTTTCGCATCTTTAACGCAGCTGCAGATATTCCACGATGGAATATTTCAGCAGTTCAGCTGATCAGCTCAAAATCAGACAGTTCTCCTTCCTAACTTAAGCATGGCTGACTCATGACTACAGCGAACCCAGCTCTTCGTTTGACTTTTATTTATTCATCCATTCATTCATCCATTCATTGTGAGGGTGCATGTGTGAGGGGCTTGGGTAAGTGCAATTTACTGTCGTGTAGGCGCCTTCACCCTTGACTTCTGTGATTGAAATACTATTTCACACAAATACCTATTTTTCATCTGCTTTGTGTAACAGTGTATTCATACCATTGGACTTCTCAGAATTTATTCAAATTGGTTTCATTGCAAAGATGGACAAAGAGGACACCTGAAAGAGAGGAAGAAATGGCCTTAGAATTCAATACTTATTCATATTTATAAATTTCCAATAGGATTGACTAGATCAGTTTTAATTGGGGTTACTCAGCTCTCTCCCAGCTCTAACTTGCTTTTCCTCAAGACATTAGTAAAGAATTTGCCAGCAAAAAGAACATAATGGCCAACTTGCACTTGCTGCTCTGCACTGCATTTTGAACTGATGTGCTGATACAAGTCCTGTCCGTGCCCAGCTGGGTTGGCACATGGACTTACTACGCTCAGGAAAGTACATTTTAATTGTAATGCCCCCAAATCAATGCCCCCTAGCACATTTGCTAGTGTTCCTCCTTCAGGGCTTCCCTCTGCAGATCTCCTCCCTGACTCTTGTCTACATAGGAAAGAAACACATTGGATTAAACCAAAGGCTGGGGGTTGGAACTGGATGAGCCTTCAGGTACCTTCCGATCCAAACCATTCTATGATAGCTTAATTGCAGGATGCTCCAGGGAGAGGACTGCTGGCTGTGATGCTCAAGGGGCATGGTTGTCAGGCTGGTGTCTGGCTGTACATGGGCTCAACTGCAAACGCACCTAGCAGCATAGCACTTCCACCATGGCTCGTTATCACAAGCCTCATAGCCAAGGGACAAAATCAGGGGGTGAAGGAGTCTTCTAGTATCTGTCTTTCTGTCTCCCCACTATTTCTGTCCTTGTTTCAAGAGACTCGATGGCTCCTGCTGCTCATACTGAGGTTAAGAGAGCCAGAGTAAATATTGTGGGTCTGTTGGCAATCTGACCTTCTGCTGCTGTGCAAAGCAAGCCTTTTGTACCCAAAACAGCTCCAAATTACTGTACCCAAACCATAATCTTCCAGTGGGAGCACTGTAGTTTTCCATTTTGCTGCTAATTGGATGCTGCACTTGGAATAGTCTTTGTTAGCATGGCTAGCGCTGGGCAGGGAACAGCGATGGAAGGCTTTTATTTAGAACTCATGCAAAAATGCTGTGCCTGTCCCTGTTTGACAGCAACTGAAACCAATTGTCAATTAACTAAATAACAGCCAATTAGCTTGAAGAAATAAAGAAGAGAACTGCGTGCTTCACATTCTTTGTTGAAGCAAATGCCACTCAGAGGATGGGAGGGTTTTGCTTTTTCCCTATCAGAAGGCAAAATGGCAAAAGAAGTGCAGAAAAGGTACAATTGTGGGTTTGGGGATTTTTTTGAATGCCATCTATTTCTCACACAAAAATATTTGAGAAACTACATAAGAACATCCTAAGCTCCTGAGACATTTAATTTTCTTTGATTTTTTCAATTCAAAATGACAGTCATTATGCAAGCCTGTATTTTTCCTCCTTTCTTTCCCACTGCTGTAGGATACTTTAAGCACAAGGAAAAAACAGCCAACGGCTGGCTGCTGTGCAGTGCAATGACAGGCAAGATTGTGATACTAACATTGGCATCACCAGACCTTCCTCCTTCATGTTTTATGGACTTTTAGGGGTCCATAGGTGAGCTGTTGTCAGAGCTTGTAATGTTAAAAACCCTGAAGCACCCAGAGGCCTTTAGGAAGCAGCTCAGTGGTGCTTTCAGGACTGGTGTTTTGGTCTTGGGTCCCTCCAAGACCCATACTTCACTTCTGTATCGCTTTCTGAACTTAGGCAATAGTACCAAAAGGTATTGATTCATTGCACAGGGAAAGCCAGTCACACCACTGGCAGGAAGATAAAGGCTCTCTCCTGATTTATTGCTCTTCAACTATTGTCTCAATAGCATCTCCCCAAAAGAAGCAGTGCAATTCAACATGCAGACTTAAGCTTGCTGCCATAGGCAGAGTCTCAGAGCAGAGGCTGATGTCTGTAGTGGGTCTCTGACAGCTGAGCTTTCAGTGGATGATATGCTGGGCTGAGAAAGAACATAGATTAGACCAAAGAAGCAGCTGCTACAAGCTAAATTACTACTGCTGGGTTAGTAAAGAGACAACCGTTTACTCATGGCATCTTGGCTTTCAATTTTTATCGCACTTTCCTCAGAATCAGTGAAGACCAGCAGCTAATGCGCAAAGGCATTACAAAGTGGCCTTACTTCTCACCCATGGGGCTGGACCACAGCTGGTCCTTTGGGGTTGACATCAGGGCTGTGTCTGCCTAACATCTATTAGTTGCATCAATCAATAATTCTTCACTTAGTCTTTTTACTCGTTGTTCAAAAAGACTTCCTTATGCTACTTTGAGCTGCTCACAGCACCACTTCACGGGTTTCAAATTGTGTTACTCTTTTGTTAATACTTTTAGGCCCATGTTCCGTAATTGGATAGTGGAGGATGAGAGGTATGCCTTTTAACTGTTGGGAACGCAACGGATATTGGATGCTTTTTCATTAACTAATGTGAGATTCAGCACATATTGATCTGTTACTTTCTTACAGGAACATTTTACACCTGAATGCAAGTTCAAAGAATCGGTATTTGAAAACTACTATGTGACATACTCTTCAATGATCTACAGACAGCAACAGTCTGGCCGGGGTTGGTATTTGGGTCTTAACAAAGAAGGAGAAATCATGAAAGGAAACCACGTGAAGAAAAATAAACCTGCAGCTCACTTTCTTCCAAAACCATTAAAAGGTAATGGCTTGGGTTTGGCCCACCTATATAAAGTGTTGTTATCTTGTGTCAGAGGTGTTTAACTGCAGTGCAGACATATTTGAAGGGTTCAGCTACTTACATATGTACTTATAATGCTCTGTAACGCACCATGAATCTACCCAGAGCCTATTTTCCTGTTGTTTCTCTATCTTACCTCTGTATTTCTCTAATCTAACCAAATACACATAGTAGTTTCTTTTTATCCAAAGTCCACACTGTCTCCATTATAAGATAGTGAAGGATCTGCCCAGCATGACCCAGACATGTGCTTACAGGCCATTAGTGACTTGCTGTATAGCTTGCCAACCTGTGCTTTATGTTACAGGATGTTTGTTTGTCTATGTTTGATTGGTTTAATGCTTTAATGTGTGGTGCTTATTAAACAGCAATTAATGTGGCATCAGTATGTGACATTAAAGGTAATAATGCATGTGGCATATGTATATTGCTGTGTATTAAAAGCTCAACATATAGTCATCCCAGTTAACTGAAGGATCTGAATCAGGACTGTAGTCAGACTTGGCTCCCTCTTTGGTCAGTGCAAAGAGGGAGATCTCAGTCAATATATGGAGGTGCTTCTTTTCTCCAGAATAACTACTTTCCATATGCTCCTTCCTTAAAGAGGAATGGACCCTTCTACTTCTGGGTTATGCTCTTAAGTAGCCTTTTAAAGCAGTGCCATTTTGAAATCAGAGGGGATATTTCAAAGATGCATAGCCCCGCGCAGATGCTGAACTAGGTTGGTAGTCTACATTTAGGACTATATGTTGGGCAACTGATGTCAATGTTGATCCTCATCTCTGATGTGTGCGAAAACAGGAAATGGAAGACTGAAAATCCATTTTCACACCTACCTCCTTAGGCTACGTGTACAGATAACAGGTCAAATCACAGCTGTTGACAGTGCTACTTCACTATTAATAAGGAAATGCTGATTAATATCAGCTTAGGTCTATCTTGCAGAGCTTTGGAAGTGCAGTGGGCAGGTGGGGGATTTAACTGGGAGAGGGAGGGAGCTGCATTTTTTCCCTTCTCTAAAATGTCATTCCCTTGAAGAGGACCTCAGATGTTCTTAGGAAGTGTCTGAAATGGAAGAGGACTCTTTGCTGTGTTTCTTCCATTCACTCTTTATATTGCACATTAGCAAAGGAAAACTTCCAGTGTTTCACAGCTGGACTCTGCACCAGCAGACTGAGTAGCCCATACCATGTGCTGATATGCTGCCTCTCTTTTGCTTTGCAGTGGCCATGTACAAAGAGCCTTCTCTCCACGATCTCACAGAGTTCTCAAGATCTGGAAGTGGGACCCCAACAAAGAGCAGAAGTGTTTCAGGAGTGCTAAATGGGGGTAAATCCATGAGCCAAAACGAGTCAACGTAGCCAGGTTCAGGCAAGCCAAGTGCTCTCTAAACAGAACCTTACCTCTGGATGCAGTTGAATTCTTACTAGCAGTCCTTCATCCAAACATTCAATTGCCCAGGACAAGCCACCGAACTTGCATAGGTCACTCGTTTATCAGCCATTAGATCTACTGGTTGTCAAAGGATATACCCCAATAATGTAGAATATGCTTGTGCATATCACCAGGCAGTTGGATAGCCAACAAACATAACTGCGGAATAAATCTCGGAGAAGAAATGTCCAGCTCTTTCTCTCTGTCTCTTTTTCTCTCTCTCTTTCTTTCTCTCTCTCTCCTATGCTTTGTGGAATACGAAACAAAAACATTTCACAGCGTTCACTGCTGATAAGAATTTGCTTTCCAACTCAGAAAACAAAAAAGACCACTTTTGCTCTTCAAAGGAAATTTTAATGCTTGTATGTTTTATAGGGGAAAAAAAAAAAAACAACCATGTAAACTCTGTTGTTTCCTTGGCTTACCGTTTTATATCTAAGGCTTGATAAAAGACAAAAATGTAACCTTTTAATTTGGAATAGTGCAACTTTTTGATTTCTGAACTCCAATGGGTCTTTAAAGCTCTGTCTTTAAAACAACTAATACTAAATTCAGGGTTGGAACTGAGAGTTGGTGTCTCAGGCTCAAGCAAACAGTGTTCTTGTGGTTTTAAACACAACGAAATAATATAAATTTTTATAGATTTGTAGTTTCTGGTAAAGTTCTTGTGCTAACCCCAGTCTGTAGGAATCGAGTTGTTTTGTTATCCCTAGTGGAAGTTAACAGAAAGGGATAAAATGATCCTCCAGTGTAGATTTCTCTTAATTCCATTTTGTGTGTCATGTTAAACTATTGTCGTGGCTTCTTTTCTAAAGACAGAAACTGTGGAATTAAGGTGACTTAATTTTTTTATAAGAAACGTCTTATTTGTAAAAGTCCTTCTTTCACTGTAACGGGCACGTGAATATTGTGTAGGAGGAAGCGTTAGGACAGGTTACCCCTAAACAACATATACTTATACATGCTATTGGAAACAATTGTTTAAAAAATGTAGTTAGGTTTCCATTTAGGTCATCATGTCTGTTGCATGGGAGAAAGTTGGAATATTGGCATAGAGTTGCATGATGTGTAAGATTTTGTGCATTAATCATCGTTGGATTCTGTGCTCCAAAACTGACATAGTTGTGTACAGGCAGCTTTCTGCCTCGTACGAAAGAGTTGTTTATTATTTGTTGTATACACAACCATGCACTGAATAAACTATTTATATTAAGATGTACTTTTTAAAAAAGCTCGTTTGATTATATGATGTACATCCATGGTTAATTTCAAAGGGAAAAGGTTGGCAGTTCAATTGGAAAGTTGTGGAAGATACTGTAGTTAATGTTCAAAATCTATGGAACGGGTTATTCCCCTGTAATGACATTCGCTATACAAATGAGAACATGGTCTTTTGGGTATTGGTAGTACTGGTCTTACACGCCCATCTGAGATACTCAAAACATAGTGACAATCAAGTGCCACGAAGTCTTGGTAATGGCCCCTCTGCTGTGAGCTGCCGGAGCCCCAATGAATGACGCTCCATTGCATTGCATTGAGCTCCTCCATGTCTGCCTTCCCTGTAAGACCTTCCTTAGTGCAGCCACGTAGTGCTACCTCGCGGCACCCCCCAGGACAGAGGAGCCCAAAGGGAAGTGGCAAGTGCTTATGCCAAGGTGGCACCTTGAGGATGCTCAGCCTTTGCTGGGCATTATTGCAGGTACGCTTTATGGCCCAGATTTATCTGGTCTGGAGGTAAAAGGCTCCCAGGCCTTCTGTCTTCATGCACATGCCCTGGAGAGAAAACATCCCTCTCTCCTGCCTTTGCTCTGAAGAATCATCAGTGAGAATTTTCCTCATCTATAGCATCCAGGCAGCTCTGACAGTTGAGCTCCACTCATGAAGCTGTTTTAAGAAGTCCTGGGAGAAACATTGTGGTGGCTGAAGAACCAGCTCTGAAAGGTGATAGTGGAAATGGACACAAAAAGCTACCTATAAATGTTAGCCTGGAATTAAAATCAGGTATTCTGCTGGCTGCTCTGTGCCTCCCCTTGACCAAGCTGGAATTAGACCTCAGACCAGGCTAGGACAGTGCTGGGGTGTTTTAAGGCTGTGGCTGAGAAAGGAGGGAAGGAGATTATGTGTTAGATCAGCCCCTCAGATTTAGGGTTTTTTTTGTGGCAAACAGTAGGCGAAGAGCTCTGGCTTGCTTGTTGTCCTTCCCATCTCACTGTCCTTCCGAGGGCCTGGGGGTCTTCAGCTCACCCCTTTGCAAAGGGTGAAGAAGGCGAGAGCACAATTAATGCCATAGAATTCCTTAAAAATTGAAGATGTGGCCATGAGTGCGCCAGAGGTTTTGACAACTCAGTGTGGAGCATCTGTTCCCTTCAACTAAGTGTGGTATGCCCTTCCTCTTAACCCTCCCAACCCCAAACATCAAACTTACTGGGGTGCATGTTCCAAAAAAGGAGCCCAAGTGCCTTAGGAACATCAAACCTCATTAAAAAATAGGCATATTTGTGGCAGAGCTCACTCAATGTTGAGCAATTACTATCCTGAAGCTAACCAGAGGTCTGCTGCTTTTGCTTTATAGCAGCAGTCCTATGGTTATTCCCCATCCCCAGTACCTACAACCTTGAAGGTCATCTGCACTGAAAGAAGCGTGTTCATCTCATAAATTGTCCCTTCTGAGGGCTGTAGTTTGACTCGTCTTTCACATTGACATCAGCTGTGAGCATTCACTGCCAAGTCCCTAGTTTCACAGGTTTCTAATATACCAGGTAACAAAGCCCTCTCTTGGATTGAGATGAGAAGAGAGATTTGGTGATAGATGAGCCACAACCGGCTGTTTCTGACACTTGTGTTAAATTCCTGCCAAACCTGTTGTTCTTTCAGACTGTTCTGGACAGAAAGGACAATACTGCTGGTAAGAGTCCTGACAGCAAATAAAAGCTCATGTACACTATGAGCAAAGAAGTGGATTATGCCCAGGGTTTTACATGTACTCTCTGGAGCCATAGACTGGGATTTAATAAGGACAAATAGAGTTAAATGTGCCTTTAGAGACAGTGATGGGAGGTGATAATCTGACCCAGCCAGCAAAGACAAGAATGGGGCTTCAGCAGAGGACCAGAGTAAGGGGCCAGACTCTAGAGTATTTATTTACCCATCAGCACCCATACAGTTAAAGATACAGCTCCTGGATAATACCTTTCTTTAAGAAATCTGCTAGATATAGGGAAAAATTCCATGTGATGGTTGTCCAGCAAAAAAACCCTTACAGCTACTGATCAAACCACTTTGCTCTGCCAGTGTCAGAGTACAGTAAGATACACACCTGGAATAAGGACACACCAGTCCAAGGGCTGGTGTTTAACTGAGCCCTGTGCTGACACTGAGCCACTAACCATCTGCAGAAGGCTTGGTCTGAAGGCCTTTGTTATTGCCAGTGTGACGGCTGGTGGGGCTTGGAGCAACCTGCTCTAGTGGAAGGGGTCCCTGCCCATGGCAGGAGGGATGAGCTTTAAGGTTCCTTCCAACCCAAACCAGTCCATGGTTCTACGATGCCTTTCACCTGCCATTTATCCTGTCTCCAGAATGCACCATACCAGGGATGTGGAGTCAGCCTGGGAGGTGCAAAACCAGCAGAGAAGCTCTCTGATGCACCGGCGCTTCACTTGGCAAAGCCCTGAGCCTATGAAAGGCTGACAAATGCTACCTGCCAAGCCAAAAGAAAACAGGTCACCCATGAAATTGGGAGGAATACAGCTAGGAGCAGAGCTATTATGAGGCAAAACTGGCACCTTTTTGTGATCTGCTTGTCAGAGCTGCTTTCTCAGAGGTCTCTGCAGGGGCGCAGGCATTGCCTGCTTGGCCTGGTTTTGGGGTGAAGGAGGGTGGGAAGAAGTCTTCTCTGTATCACAGAGATCTTTCTTCTTTCTTTTCCGTGTTTTTCTGCCCTTTTAACTTACCTCATGTTACCTCATAGCATGGTTGTATCTCTGTAGCCACTTGCAACATTGCTGGCACAACGGAAGACAATTCCCTGCCTGGGGAAAAATCTCTCTAAGTGACCCCAGGGAAGAGCGGTGCCCCTTCTGCAGCACCGCCTGGTGTTCCCACCACGGGTTTCCAGTCCACAGGCCAGGTTTTCCAGTGGGATGAAGGCTGTGTAATGAGCTCAGGGATGCTGTGGTACGCCAGGCCTCCCCCCAGCAGAGCACCAGCAGGAGAGCCAGGTCTGGCAGAGCTCTGCCGTGTCTTGAGTATCTCTGCATGGAGACCAGAGCCAGCTCTAATGGGTTTAAATGTCTCCCTGACATATCCGTGACCAGGACACTTTTGCAGGACAGAATCTGTACGTAACAACCTCCTATCTTCTAATAAATAACTCTCTCCAAAACAGAATACCTCTTGTCTGGACTCTGATTTTTATCCCCGCAGGTATGTAATGGCTCTGCACCCCACCACTGATGCACTACACCATTGCTTAGCTTTCCTTGGGATATAGACCCTTCTGCATTATCCTTATCCTATGTCTTTCTGAATCAGAGAGGCACAACTTGAGTGATCAAGCCTAGACCATCACAGATGGACCCTTCAATTTACTGTAGTCTCAACACGGTCCATGAAGGACCCAAAATGTGATGTGTTTTACCAGCTCAGCAAATTGCTGCTCTAAATATCAGAGCTCAGTTTCCTACACAGTTTAAGACAAAAACACCATGGTTTTGTCTGACTTTGGCTCTGCAAAGATGACATAAAGGAATACCAGAAAGCCTATTTTTTTTACAAGGGCACATAGTGACAGGACAGGGGGAGGAATGGCTTTAATCTGACAGAGGGGAGATTTAGATTAGATGTTAGGAAGTAATTCTTTACTGTGGTGAGACACTGGCACATGGTGCCCAGAGAAGCTGTGGCTGCCCCATCCCTGGCAGTGCTCAAGGCCAGGTTGGACACAGGGGCTTGGAGCAAGCTGCTCCAGTGGAAGGGGTCCCTGGCCACGGCAGGGGGATGGAACTGGATCAGCTTTAAGCTCCCTTCCGACCCAAACCAGTCTGGGATTCTGTTTGAGATAAATTTATTTCTTAGAGAAAAGCCTTACCATGCAATTTACCCTGAACCACACCAGCTTTTTGCCTTTTTTCATCTTTCTTTTGGGGGGACGTGTTCTCAGCAACTTAATATTCTAAATTCACACGTTAAGAAACTATCTATCTTCCCTGGCATGAGTGAGCAGAACTGTGGGGCCCTGCCCACTCCTGTGAGGCTGGCATCAAGGTTCATGCCTTGTGAAGAGCAGGGTCCTGACCCAAGCTGGGTTTGCTGGTGCCTGATGGCTCTTATTGCTGATGAGCTCCAGTGGCAGAGCTTACCCTGCTTTGGGAACATGCCATGGTGGTTCGGGGGCAATCAATCACCCTGCCCTTCTGCAGCTGCTCTCATGGGGAAGTTGAAATATTAAAGAAAACCCATTTTTGAAACACATTTTACATTAATCAGAGAAATTGAAGGAATAAATTATTCCACCTCATCAGGAACTGGAAGACAGTTTATAGGTCTCCTTTCAAAGATCATTATTAATGATTTGGAAGTTAAGATTCTTAAATACCACCTATGGAAAATTACTTTCAAGCACCCATAGTCCTAATTTTTTCCCCACATATGATTGGCATTTCTCACCTAAATTCAACAGCTGGAAGGGTAGGATGAATGCTTTCATCTCCTCTGGGTTTCTCAGCATCACACATTGTCTGTCACACTCCTTTTCTCAGTTGCCTCCTTGCCAAGGACAGGGTCACAGGTCCACCCTCCACTAAGGGCCATCACATTTGTACATGAAGGAAGAGTTGTCTCTGTCCTGGTGGTTGTAGTGCACAGAGCTGGTTGATGTGGTGAGATGCTGATCTGAGCTGTCAGTGGCGTCAGCTCTACAAGCAAAACCTCAAGGAGACAAATCAGGGAAAGAAAAGGTTATCAGGCACCCTCTCAAGGAGAACAGGGAAAAAGAAAAGGTAGAAAAGAGATTACAGGAATTAGTGTTGTATTCAGAAACCCTCCAAAGAATACTTGTAGCATCCCCAGTGCTGTGCACACATGTGCTCTGGGGAAGGGGTAATGGGAATGAAATGTCAGAAGGAAAAAGACTCCTGTTCACAGGTATTTCTGGTGACAGTGGCTTCGCTGCATGCTCATCCCAGTCACTGTTTAGCTCTACCAAAGATGGTTTAGAACAACGAAGTAGACATTTCACTTTGATTATGACAGAAAGGACAAAGCCACTTAAGGCAGGTAAAGGAGGGGATGGAGCTTAAGGATCAGAGTGGGATGAATTCTCCATGAGATGCAACAAAACCACTGCCACTCATTGAATTAAGCAGGACTCAGCTCACACCCTGACCCATGACCAGTACAGCAAAATACTATGGCACAGTTCAGACTCCTCTGTTATGGATCTCATGGCTTGATCCTAATCTTGGCTGCAGAATACACCACAGACTGCAGTAAGTGGAGTCCCATGTTGATCTGAAGTACCTTTACCCAGACCTGTTGCTGAAGGATCTCAGATATTACCTCATGCATAAGTATGTTACAGTGTTAATGTATGAAATATTTTTAGATAACAACATTAAGCGGTTCAAAAACTTGATTAATCCAATTTCCTTCCCAAATGGTTTCCTTCAAAAGGTACCTGAAACAGTTTTACTTTCCCCCATTGTCTCTCTAACGCACTGATGAACTTTTCCTTCTGAGCTTCTCCTTATTTTAATTGTCTGCTCATCCAACCATCCCTTCTGATAATTGAGTTAATAATACAGAGTGAGCTCCAAAAATTAAACTTCTCTTCTTGTTAAGGAAAAGCAGAACTTTTGTTGTTGTTTAAAGGGGGTGGGTTTTTAACGTCCTTCATTTAAAAGAACAATTATTGCTTTTGGAAGTAGCGCCAATGTTTGGGAATGAGCCTGCTACAGAGACGTTGGTGAAAAGATTGCTTTGCATTAAATAATACACAGGTTTTCCATTAGGTAATAGAATGAGGTTTTCTAGGGAGTTTCAATCAGAGGATTTTATGATCACTTAATCAGGATAGACTGAGCAAAACAGAGAAAAAGCAAAGGAAATCAGAAACCAGTCGGGAATACGGATGCTGTTCTTACCAGCTTGTGTCCTCTTCTGCTTGGATGACCCTGAAGGCTCAACCTATGAACATATCTCCAGTCTCACCTTCATGGTCCCCAGTGCTTGGTCCCATTGTATCCTTTACTGTAAACTTAATCAACATTCAAGATGCACAACGTGGAGCCCAGGTATGTGCCAGCTTCCCATGGCAGGTCCACAGCATCCCTGCTGTCATGCAAAGCCAGCACCTCATCAGTGTTCCCCCACCAGAGGTCACTTGCTGAGGGTCCTTCTCCCCCTCAATGCAGCCCCTCATAACATGCACCTTGCAGGGGACTGTACCCTACCCAGTTACACATCTGGCTCCAGGAGAGCTTTGGCTCACCCACAGCAGAGCCAGGCCTTGGCACATCTCTCTGTGGCATGTTACTGAGCCAGCTCTAAATCATTTTCATCTTCAATGGAGACAAAGGCAGAATTCTTTCATCGTGCTCCACATCAGACAGACAGCAGCCCACTCAGAGCTTAAGTTCTGCCAAGGAGGAAAATGTCTTCACACACAAGCACAATGAAGTGATTTACATACACACACACACATACATGAAAGATACACACGCTCATAGACACACATAGACATACATACATATATACATTATATATATATAAAATAGAGCTAGCTAGCTAGCTAGCTAGATAGATAGATAGATAGATGTATATATAGCAGACCATGTTTATCATCCAAGAGCTTGCTGGCAAAGATAGGTAGATAGATAGATAGATAGATAGATAGATAGATAGATAGATAGATAGATAGATAGATAGATAGATGATGTATATATAGCAGACCATGTTTATCATCCAAGAGCTTGCTGGCAAACAGCCTGAACTGATGAGAATGGGGCTGGCACCAGCAAGCTCAAGAAGCGCCTCACGGTGTGAAGCAGGCTTAGAGCACACAGCAATCCACCCTGCCAAGGCAGTAAGCTGGAAAATGTTTAGGAGATGAAAACCTTGCCAGCTTTGTTCATGCAAGCACTTTCACAAGCCTCACGTTCCGCTTGGTACTGGCTTGTGCAGTGAGCAGGAAGGGACTGATGCTTTGCTAGAAGTCTTTTACTTCTTGATCAAAGTCTGCAGTGGGAAAGGCTCTGATCGGTCACAGTGAAGCACAACAGTGAAGAATTGCTCAGCAATGGCATGAAAGAAGAAAGCATATTCCAGTCCCTTGGCCAACACAGCAGCAGGGAGGGGAAGCAGCTGCTAAACCCTCACCGAAATCTGCACAAAGATCTTAAGCCTTTGAGAAATGCAGAAGGGTTTAAGCAGTTGACACAGATTACAGAGCTGGATGGAGCTTGCAAAGCAAAATGAGACAAGAGAGGGGGGAAAGGTTAATCGCCAGCAGGGTTAAAGGAAATTAAACGTGTGTGTGCCAAGAAGTGCTGGGAAGAGAGAGCAGGCTTAGGAATAACCGCTGAGTGGGATGGCATTAATGATGACTCAAAAGTGGCGAAGAAGTTACTGAAAGTTGGGCTGCCTACAGATCCAGGCATTTGCCTTAACACCAAAAGTCTTCATTAAATGCTAATAAAACTTCCAGCCATCTGGTTCTAAACCACTGAAGCTGATCTCTGTTCTGATTGCCCAGAGCACAGGGTAAGTCACCTCCTCGGCCTCCTGCAAAATGGGTCCTAGAGGAGCAATCACTGTACTTACAGAAGGCTCAACCAAAATGAATGAGCTCATCAAGCCCGAGTGTATTGCATCCTGGAACAAACAGGCAAAGGGCCAGTGGCTGAGTAGAAGTGGCTTTAACCAGTTTTATTTGTCATCTGAACCTTGGGATAAAGCCATGTTATTGCTCTATAACCAGAAGGAAAACACTGATTTGTAAGCTGAATGGCTTCTGTTAGTTCACATATGCAATGGGTAACAGGGCTCTGACAGATACTTCTTCTGTGTCCCAGCAGACTTCAGGCTATCCCTGTGAATTTATCAGTAGAATCAACTAAGAGTTTAGCAGCAAACATGTGCATTCCCCTGCCCCATAAATACTCTGAGAACAAAAGCATCCTAATCCAAATTGTTCACGTATTACCTGCCCTTCTTAGAAGTGAATGCTGCGCTATAAAGTGATGTGTGCCTAAAAGTGCATGAAAAAGTTAACATGAGAAAAAAAGCAGAAGGAAGACATTGTAAGCATGAAAAACAATTGCACCTAAATTACTTTAAAAGCCCTTTTTGCTATTAAAAACAAAACACATGAACTGCTATGTGGAACACTCGAACTGCAGATGACGGCAGGTCATCTGGACCACAGGGCCCTGCCTTGCTGCATTGCATGTGCTGAGAGAGGATGAGGAAGACAAAGAGACAAGAAGTCTGCCCTTTTTGTTGGAAAACCCAATAAACAGATACAGAACTGGCATTATCTCCCTGCTGTATAATAATGCATCACAGGGATAAATGAGACTGGAAGTCAGCTTGACTGTGCACAGCTTGGGAGCACAATGCTTGGGCCATGGGTCTGATGGCCACAAGTCGAGTCTGGTTCAACTGGCTGTAAAGGGGTTTATTTGGCTCAGCATACCTGGAATTACACCTAACTCTGCTCAGAGATTTTGTCTTTTGCCTGCATAAAACTATTGTATGTAGTGCAAACACCACATTATACTGTCCCCAGCTCTTTCACTGGGAACCAGACAGTGACTTGAAGATGGAAAATGTCTATGTTGTTCCTCACATGTTTTAATGTATGCAGGGTTTGGGGGTAACCTTTACAGCAATTTATGTATTCAGCACCAGCAGACAAAGAGGATGGTAGTGTGAATTTCCCTTCAAGAACCCAGCCTCAATGGCTGAGCACTTATTTGAACAGGACCTTGATTCGTTCTGATGAAGGCAGCTGTCAAACCACTCAGGGAGCCATGCTTCGTAAGTAACCATGATATTTAAACCTCCTGACCTTTTAAAAAGTGTAAGATCTGGCTTAAAGGGCAGCCTTCCTGAAATAAATGACTCTGAAACCTCTTAGGTCCGATGTTTTAAAAAATCTATAATGGGCAGACATCACATTATCTTACTATGGGAAGATTAATCACTAATATCTGGCAATTGATTTGCAAACTACGTTTATTTATGACGTGTTTGTACAGCACCATGCATACCCTTATCTATTATCCAGACCCCAAGGAGTCACTTAGTGCAAATAAATCAATGCAATTCATCGATTAGATTATAGAAATACTCTTGGAACTTGGACAAGTGAAAAGTTTCTGTAGTCGTTCTCAGATATCTCATTTATGGGGTGGAAGCTGGCAGATTATTGTCCAAAGAAAGCCAAAGAGGCTGTTGAGCTCAACATGGACCCTGCCCCTGGGTTCCTGTGGCTGTCTGTGCTTTCCTGCATGATACAAGACTTTCCTTGCCTCTGGCATGTCAACTGCACCACACAGCTTGGTGCCATCAGCAAACTTGCCGAGGGTGCCCTTGATCCATGTCACTGACAAAGACATTGATCAGGGTTGGTCCCAACACTGACCCCTGAGAAACATTGAGCCATTGACCACAACTGTTTGAGTGCGACCATCCAGCCAGTTCCTTGGTGGATTGACTGAGTGGTCCATCCATCAAATCCACACGTCTAAGACAGCACCCACAAAGTCATATCACTCTTTTCCTTCACCCCCTTAGTTTTAAACTTCCCTTGTCATCAGGGCTGTGCAAATCCTTGCCAAGATGTTGCAGTTACCCTGCCATCTTCCTGTGAAGTGCTTTGGGCAGCCTCTGTGGTCAGGCAGCAGCTGAATGCTGCAGCCCTGCCCTGCCAGCACCAAAAGTCACAGCAGCACTAAAGCAACCCAATAAGCCATATGTGCACGGAGATATCAGCTCATGAGCATCTCAAGTTGAACATCCCAGATTAATTGACATTCTTGAGTGAATCTTTCTGTCTCTGTTCCTTATCTATAAAGTGATAATGTTTCTCTCCTGCCTTTCTGGGCTTCAGAGAGACAAATTAATTAATATCCTGCATGTGAAACAAACCGACACGACTGCAGTAACGACAGTCACGGATAAAAAAAACAAGTGCAAACAGCATTTCATCTTCAGAGCAAGGCTGAGCAGCATGCAGTAAACAAGGGCTGGGGCCACATACTGCATGACGGGAAGAAAACAGATCTTTGAATTGCTGCCCACTGATTTGCATCAGGCAGTCTGCTCCGCAACAGAGCCAGGGCCCTATGGAATAAACAGCATTGGATCATATAATGAGCCATTGCTGCAAGCTTAGGAAAGGGGCTGCATTTCAGGATAAGAGTTTTCCTGCTCCTCACAAACTTGACAGTTTGAACACTGTCATATAAACTTGTCTGTTAGCTTATATAATTTAATAGAAGTTTAATAAAGTTTATGAAGCTTACCTCTACCTATTGCAGCTCCGTGCGGGACTGAGTCCTTTGAAAGTGCATTTGTTAAATGTGCAGTGGTTCAAATTATCCTGACAAAGGCAAAACAAAGATCTTGCATAATTCACTGCATCTGGCAAAGATAAGATTTTACATGTCATAACAACGCGTATCAAAAGAATTATGTAAAACTCACCCATAATTTAAAATGTCACTGGAATTGCTCTGTAATTAGGACAAGGCCTTGAAAAGGTTCCCTGTGGAAGCTGAAACCTCTGTGACAGAGACTCAGTTCTAGAGGTAAAATATAAAAGTATTGTATTAGTGGGGTACTTGGGGAAATTGCATTCCATTGTGTGGTGGAATTGGAAGTGCCAATAGCACTAACACAGCCTCTGTGCCTAGCAGCGCTGGCTGAGCTGGAGGTGACCTCCACACTGCAGAGATGCTCTTGCTATATACCTGGCCATGACCTATATAGTGTGGCTTCTTTTATAGGCAGAGAGCTGTCAAGTTCGGGCACTGCAGCAACACTAAATCTTGTCTTTAAGCTGAAAGAAAAGCTTTGGATGCCCTGCAACTTCACAGGACACCGTGGTCCTTCCAGCCTGTTTCCCACGCCAGGCCAATGCGATGGGTCATGCTGGGGGTGGGAGAGAGACTACGTGCTGTGGAACTTGGTGGGACCTAGAAATGTCTTATCCTTCATTAACTCATGAGTTCAGCAGAGTTTTGCAGGAATTGAAGAGAAGAAATGAAAAGCGGATGGCAGGGAACAAATAAGTGCCATCTAACATCAAAGAAAGAAGAGTTATTATCTAGACCTGTCAAGTCTCCACCGTACCCAAAGGGAGAGAGCAGACGTGACCTACTTGCAGAATTAAGAATTTACCAGGAAACAGGTTTTAGGATTCAGGAGACAACTCTCTGAACCAAAGTTCTGTTGTGAAAACCCAGTGCTGGCTTATAACCAGGCCTGAAATGCCGCCTTGCTATTTGAGTCGAACACGCTCTCCTCCTGCCCTGACTTCTGGCATCTCTCTGCTTGCACTCAGTCACTTCATGGTGTGTTGCAGATGATGCTGAGCTACAGCAAAAGGTTCTTGCACAAGCAGGGGCTCTGGCCCCAGAATAGCAGCTCACACGTGGCTCAGGGCAGTGCAGTCCGCACCACACCACACCTGCAAAACCCAGCCTCCCTGAAACTCCTGCAGAAAAAGCAAGCTTGAAGCAGGAGAAAGGAAGAAAAGGAGCATGTTTCACTGTGGAGGCACATTGTGACTAACCAGAAGTGACGAAGAACTGCCCAGAGAGAGAAAATACTGCCCCAGTGATGCTGAGAAATGGCATCCTGGGTACCAAAGAAGCTTTGGAAAGGTTGCTTAGGCAGGGTGCATGGAGGGAGGGAGGATGTTTAGCTGATCCATCTGGCCACACATTTTTGTGCTCTAGTAACTAAAGGGACACCAGGTTTTGAGCTCTTTCTCCAAATTCGAATCTCTCTGCTTCAGCTGTCAGGTTAACTTAACCTGAAAGTTGTGCCCCAGTGTTGGAATTGGAAAAGAAAGGACAAGGAGAGAAAAGGTTGCGTTTAAAGAACTGGTAGAGACGTCAACGTCTGTCTCAGACCTCAACAGCTGTAACATCAGGGCTCTGCTCTCACATGCAGATGTTAGAAACATCTGTGCATCACAGGCTGCCCAGAATCCTGAGCAGGGGAAATTTCCAGCTATTGCTCAGCTTCCTAAAGCTTGCCAAGACCAGGAGCCAAACACACCAGCCTAATGACAACCTGCTAAGCTTGATTTCTGGCTGCTGCCGGTCCTGCTGTGTTCACTGCTCTCCTGCAGGCTCATCACATTTCCTGCATCTCCCTCCTTCCCTCCCCAAACCTATGGCACTGGATAAAAGGAAAACACGAAAACCAGAAGCACTAAAATAGCAGCTAAAATTCCAGCTCCCAAGACAGAGCAGAAAAGCTGAATTCAACAGTAGTAAATGCATCACAAAACCCAAATAGATCCTCATTTTCTTATTTGTAAACTCCTGACTTTAAAGCTTATTTGGCTGACCTCATGGTTTGGGATTTATAAACCTAAGTATATTTGCATCTTGACTTATGCTAACAGATCACCAAGTTCATTGCATCACTGTGTTTGGCCATTCGTTAACCACAGGCACCATGGGCATCACATTTAAAACTAAATAAAGGCCCATAACAAGCCCCAGAGCTCATGGCTGGGCAGAACTGAGCTCCATGCTAAAAGATGCAGGCACAGGGGATGAGGGAAGAGGGGAAAAGGACTTATTCATGTTCCTGTGAATATTTATGGAAAAATAGGAAATAAGCCCAATAGAAATCAATAGGGGGGTTCTCCATCAGCTTCAGCAGCCCTTGCAGCTGTGGGATTCCCTGGGGATTCACCCTCCTGCAGGTCTGCAGGGCTATGAAACAGCATCCATCCAGGTAGCACTGCCTCCTTCTTCCCTAGGGCACCAAATAAAAGCCTCTCCCATGCCTTTGCTACCACCTCTGGAGAGTGCTTACAGCCAGATGTCACCAGCCGTAGCCTGGAGACATCGAGAGAGAAGATTTGCTGTGTTTCGTGTTGCACTGCTGAAGTCTCTTTCCTTTGTTCCCGTGCTGGAGCTCAAGGCGCGATGCGTGCAGCAGAGGACCAGGCTGGTGAGTCAGCGCTTGGAGCACGGGGATGGCGGTTTCCCCAGCAACGGGAGATGGGAGAAGAAGGAGGAGGAAGAAAAAAAACCCCTTTGGAAGAGCTTTTTCCCTGTAAACAGGTCCTCACTCTTGCTCTTCTCAGCAGCCTGCATGCAAACCTGTACACACATATACATGCTCCTGCCCCTACGTAAGAAACGTTTGATTTGCTTATCAGTTTGTGGCTTTGCTGAAGTTTTATATTATGTTTGAAGGGGCAATGCAAAGCAGGAATTGGCCTGATCAAAAGTGAGCAATCTGAGACCTCCACCTGTGTCCTTTAAGCAGATAAAATGAGAGATGCTGCAATCATTTTTAAATCAAAGGGCAATTAACCAGCAACCCTTATAAACATATCCACAACACTATAAAGCTGGATTTAATCACAGGTCCTGGCTCTGGGCTGTAGCAGAGTGGTGAGCTATACAAAAGGCAGCAAGGAGAAACACAAGTAGAATTATCAGGTGTCTAGTGAATTTTGTATTTGGGGAACATCCCTCCTCAGCCTCAAGGGCTTAACAACCTATCTCTGTTTCAGACGGCTTAGAAACGTTGGTAGAAATTGCCTTGTTTTCCTCCTTCTGCTCTTCTCTCCTGCCCCAGGAGGAAAACTGCCTCTGAAACTCCTTTCTGTCTGCATTAGAATCGACATCCCTCGGTTATCCTCACCGCATCTAAAAATAGCACAGGGAAATCCGCCTGAGATCAAAGCGGTTCATTTACAAAGCGCTGCGTGAGGACAGAGCTCCACGATTCTCATTCCCGTCACATCCGCACTAGTCGGATGGCAGGAATTGCACCAGTGCTTTGAAAACACGGGGATGGCTCCCTGCCTCCCCACCAGCTCCGAGGGAAAACAAGCGGAAGGAAAATGATTTGGTCGGTGCCTGGGGACAAGGAGAAATGGGGTTTCTCTGCGTGCGTTGCAGATGATGCTCCCCTCCAGGAAGCCCTCTGCAAGGTGGAGCAGGAGGGAAAAAAGCAGGGAAAAAAGGAAGAGCCTCAGCACCTAGAGAAAGAAACATCCTGCAACCTCAAATGCATCAAAGGAGCCAAGATCATTGAGTGCATGAAACTAGAAACAATGGGTGAGCCCGCTCCTCCTCCAGCAGCCAGCCTGCAGGACCCGTCCATGCTGCAGGAGGATGCTGCAAAGCTTTCCTCTGAGATCCTCACGCAAACCCCCACTCTGAAGGCTTAATTATGGCTGCTGATTAACTGAGCAACACATAAGCAAAGGAGTTGCAGTACTGTGGCTTTGTGAGAGCTAACCCTGTGCTTTCGAATGCAAATCTCAGGATGACTTTGCAATTTATCTAATAGATCCTGATAGCTGGATATGCTCCAGGAAAAATCCTGCTTTTTCTTTCTTTTACATAAAAAAGTTTATTATCAATCCACTTCTGCAGGAAAAAGTATGAATATAATGAAGTCAGTCACTTTAAGAGGCTCAGAAAGTAGAAGATGAAGTAGAAGAGCTGTTGTTCCTTCTCCCATAAGGAAAGGGATCCTTTTTAGCCAGTTTCACGATTTCTGAACACTCAGCGGTGCTCCAGGCATCTTGGCAAAACAGTGGATTTCAGGGAGCTGGACTGGACATGCACTAAGTAAAGATGGACATTCTTTGTCATTAATGATTTATATGGTCCATATTGATCTTTGACCGTCAAATACGATTATTGGGATAATAAAATAGCTCATCATAAAGCTGAAATATAAAATTGCCTGAGGTTTTCCACGTTTGCCAACGACATCTTTCAGCTGGGCAAAATATTCAGGCAATAGTTTGGTTTTCAACTGTAGCTCCTTACTTCTTTGCCTTGTGATTTATATCCTGAAACTCCATAAAGATAAGAAGTCACTTCCCAGTTACATTAATACAGTACAGCCAAAAAGTATCCTTGCAAATCCTGCAGGTATCGATCCTGCTGTCTGCTGAGTCCAGGAAGCTGCTGTGCCCACTGCACAGCTCCTGGGATGGACAGCCTGAACCCACCAAGGGTTTCAAGATGTCCACGCAAGCACCTCTCAGACACGCCCATTGATCCAGGTGTCTCTCCCATATTCCCATCCGCATGTTCTCCCCTACCTAATGTCCCCATAACTGAGTTTTATTGATGGTGTTTGAACATCTCAAATGCCCTTTCAAGAGGAGTGGAAAGACGAATATTCGCAAGTGTGTTTTTGCACGATTCACTCAAGGGACTGCAAATCCCTGCTCCCTAACACACACATACTCAAAACCCCCAAAATCTTATATATATATATATATACACTTCAGCATAAATATATATATATTATATATAAATATATAATATATATATATATTATATATAAATGTAATATATATATTATATATAAATATATATATATACACTTCAGCATATACATATATACTTCAGCATAAAAACCATCCCCATCCCTGTTTTCATTTCCTTTCAGATGCTTGAGGGGCACAATATTTGTGAGGAAACTGCTACTCATCAGAAGAACATTGCAGTGCAATGGCAAGTCCATCATGATGCCCAGCACCCAGAGCAGCATCTTCAGAGATATTAACCTACATTACTATTTACACACCAGAATCTCATCATAAAGAAAGAAATCCTTTCTCTCTGATGATAACAGACAGACCAGGACACAGGTCTCAGCTGCCGATTGCAAGTGCTAATGCTTCCCTGTCAAAAGCCACAGCAAAGGCATTTGGGGGTAAAAATAACAGGACATAGAGGAAGGGACACCCCCAGCCAGCCAGTGGGCTCTGCTGCAGCTCAGCATTTCCAGCTCCTGGAAGCATATAGGAACTCCTCAGCCTTCCTAGAGCTGCAGAGATGAAAGGTTTGGCAGAGACCTCCCTGCCTGCAGCCCTGTTTCTGCTTCAGAACATAGGACTGAGAGTTCACTGTCTCCTCACGATCCCTGGAGCAGGCTCTGGTTAGAAGCTGAATGCAAAACTGTCTTAGTGCAGTCATTCACTTGTTCTGTGTGCGCTTTGTGAAGGGGAGTCTGGACAGGAACGAGTAGGACCCTGTGCTTAAAGGCTGGGATGTGGACAGGTTGAGTCTCTAGTGAGGAAAGCTTCACAGCTCAGGAAATACCGCAGGCATCCAGCTCCCCCCACCCCAAACTCACTCTTCCATTGCTTTTTAATAGTTTAACACACATATATGGATTTATTACTTACCCACTTGGGATATCTGCAAGATCCTACTTAGGAAATCCTTTTAAGTTACCCTTTTCTTCTATATAATTTTCATGGCAATGAGGCAGACAGTCCAACTAATTGAATGAAAATGGGAAGCTTATTTTCAAACAGCCTAAGCTGGTATTGGTTTGCAATTAGAACAACAGTGAGAAGGACTGGTGACAGTGTCATTCCTTAAGAGGTCTGAAGAAAGTTTAAGCATTCTTTTCCAGCTCCTTCTCTATTAGCACTGCAAATGCCACATACTTTCAGACCTTTGACAGTGAGATCTTAGCTTGTCCCAGAGCAGAGCTTAGGTGCACCGGTGGCAAACTGCATCTCAATTGCAAAGAGCCTGTGCAAACAAGCTGTAATTGAGAATGTCAGAGACTCCCAACTGACTTAAATGAAACCATCATCAGACCAGAAACTTGGCACGTCCCTCATCTGCTCTAAGAAACTGTCAGTATGGCCTTAGGATTGCATCTTCCCCATGAACCTCAAATGCAAGGTCACTCGTACACCAGAAACCCTGAAACTCTGTTAGGCATTAGGAAGGGGGGCACAGAAGAGATGCTCTGCTCCATGGGATATGTATCTGCTCATGTAGATGTGGTTATCCCACATACTAGGTGAGTTCTGACTTCTCTTATCCTACATATGGATGGAAATGGGGCCCAGTGCGTTTGTCATGTGGTTGTAGAGGAAACACAAACCAGTTGAAGCAGAGCCCTTTTAGAAATGCAGGAGTTTTACACCAACACACCAGAAGGTAGAAGAATGCTCTAATGTGTTGTTCCCACATTCTTATTTCTTGCTAAATATCATTAAGCTGCCTTTCATAAATAAGATACTAAAGTCTTGGGGAAAATCAATGCTAATAAGAATTAAACTGTATTAACATTGAACTGGAGCAAAGGGGTATTTTGCCTTTAAGTCATTACCAACCCCCCTGCATTATCAAATATTTCTCTCTTTAATGGTTCAAGAACAATAGCACGCCTTGAAATGCATGGACGAAAAGCAATGTTCCCCCAACAAAGGGAAGCCAATCCATTATCCACCTTTGGGATTGACTTTTGTTTGCTTTGGTATTTTTGTACATAATTAGGACAGTACCATCCTTTAGTTAATAGGGCCTGGGGCAGAGTAACAAACCACAGCACAGGAAGGAATCGATAGCAGGCTTTGGATTTAGGATTAGTCGATATCCTAAACTGGAGAAGGTCCCAGAGGAGCATGCTCTTGAGAATTTACAATTCGATGCACCTAAACCATTCCTGAACCCACTAATCTCCATTAAAAAACACCCAAAGATACCCAAACTTTGCAACCCGAGTCTGACAGCAGCAGCCTTGTAGACCCTACATCACCCTCAGTTGCTGGAGACGAAGCCACAGAGATGTGCTCCTGCGTCAGACTGCTGCTGGTAGAGGACCAGAAGAGTTCAGGTCTGGTCTTGTCAGGGCCATTCTTTTGCTTTCAAGAATTCATGTATCAATAGAGAAATCAGGTCTTGGCCCTGGCAGCATTCTGCAGTGCCAAAAAGGATCTTTATGCTGGCATAGCTTTCATCCAGCAATTAAACCAAGGCTGTACTGACCCTCCTCTACCCGGGCATGAACCACTGAATTAGAGACCATCAGAAAGAGTGCTCATATTTCAAATACATCAGATGAGAAACGACTGCCCCATCATGCACTGTTCAAGCAGCTCCCTTCAATATTAAATGAAGATCAGCCAGGCACACCATATTAAAAGCTCATTTCCTCCAAACTTACTGCAAGTGCCAGAGCTACATCCCCACCTGCATTTCCAGATGGAATAGGCACATCCAGACTCAAAAGGGGACAACCTGCACACACTGCAGCCACACCAGTGCCTTCTTATGGCACTGCAACACTTGCCCCCATGTAAGTGTGCTTACCCCATGTACCACTTGCAGCCAGCCAGCTCCTTGCACTGTCCCATGTGATTTTTCGGGGTGGGGAAACTGCCTATGGAAAATTGGGATCTACAGGAAAGCTCCTGGCCACTAGCATCTGTTAGAGGCAGGGGCTCTCTAGGCAACCTCCGTTCCAAACTTAAATCATATGAACTTCACATGGGCATGGTGGAAAAGGGCTGCAAAGACCTGTGTCCAGAGGCACTGCAGCAGGGAACATACCTGGCAAGGTCCGGGGTGTCGCATGGGTGCTGCGCATCCTTCCTCCTTCCTCACCCTCCACTCACACACTCCCATGAGGGATTCCTTACATGCTCCTGCTCACACCTGCACTCTGCAGAGCTCCCTGTAAACGAAGCAGCTTTCAGAGGGCTGTTTGCTGTCACTGGCGTTATATACCAAGAGGATAAACACCACATGCAGGCGCTTTGTGGGTAAACAGTGTAGAACAAGATTATCAGCATTATCTCCACGTAATTGTGGTGCCTGAATTTAAGTGATATCCAGTTTAGGGAATAAAAGCAGCAGGATCAAAATAGAATTTGGCAGCAAGTTTGGGCTAAAAATCGATGTTTTGAAATGGGGAAAAAAAGTATCTGTGAAAACTTTATTGCCCTTTACTAAGAAAAGAATTTAAGTTACAGGAGATGGGGCTTGAGCATCAGTGGGCTGCAGCACACAGTAAACAGCACAGTAACATGCTGGTGGCAATGGCTATATCTGCATATATATATATATGCACATATATTTATGCAGATATTTATATATATATATCTTTATATATATGTATTGTTATATATAAGGTTGGTTACCTGAACATAAGAACAGTCAGACCTTAACTATGAACACCAACATGCGTAAATACAACATGTTTGTACACAAAATAGTACATTTTGGTTTACTCCAAGAAGAACCTTCACCAACTTTAAATACAAGAACACAAAATGACTGCAATTTATGCATCTAGCTTTAACCTAAGTGGGAGCTTTCTTAACTATTTCTATCCCTGATCTCCCGGTGAGCTTTAACAGGGCTGTTGGGATGGCAGCCAAGTGCAAATTCACAGTCCTAAGCGCTCTGTCCCACTTAAACCTGCCTGGTGGCAACGCTAGCAAGTCCCTGTAGGTGTCAAAACCGTGTCCAATTATAACTCCCCAACAATCACGGCGAGGCAGAGGCAGATGGCTATCATATGCTTAAAGTATCATTTCTCCAGTAAAGCACCATTTGTTTGCCCTGTCACATTAAATATTTTCCTGTTTGATTTTGGTGTGTTAAGAGAGGATGATGAAAACCCGCCGGTGCTGCAGAAACATTCTGCAGTGCCTTGGCAGGGTCCCCACCACTGCAGCCGGAGCTGC
Organism: Lathamus discolor; assembly: GCF_037157495.1. Classification (NCBI taxonomy): domain Eukaryota; kingdom Metazoa; phylum Chordata; class Aves; order Psittaciformes; family Psittacidae; genus Lathamus; species Lathamus discolor. The sequence goes on from NC_088892.1 coordinate 20,796,602, forward strand.
TCAGGGGGGTCCTGCTGCCCAGATGGTGATTAGCAGCATCTGGCCTTTTGGCAACCCATTTGGGCACCCTCAATTTGCCGAGGGGAGGTGGGTATGTCAGTGTGGAATGTGTTAGTGGGATTGTCTTGACCTCCTGCATAAGATCTCCATTTGACTGAGCAGCCTGCAAGAGGGGTATTATTTCCTTCCCAGTGCTGGGGCTCATGCGGTTTCAGTCTGCCACCTCCACAAAGGGGGCTTGAAATAAAACCATAATAGATATTCCTTTATGATTAGAGCTGAAATTATGAGGCCAGATTGAAGCAGGCTTGCCTGGGGATTTGGAACAGCTCTTCCTTCCTCTCTATCACTTAAGAACAAAAAAGCCTCATAATTAGAGATAGAGGGAGGAAAAAATCAAAGTGAAGAAAGGGGCCCACAACGATGCTGGAGAGGGACTCTTCGTTAGGGACTGTAGCGATAGGACAAAGGGTGATGGGTTCAAACTGAAACAGGAGAAGTTCAGGTTAGATATGAGGAAGAAGTTCTTCCTTGTGAGGGTGCTGAGGGGCTGGCACAGGGTGCCCAGTGAAATGGTAAATGTTCCATCCCTGGCAGTGCTCAAGGCCAGGTTGGACAGAGCCTTGGGTGACATGGTCTAGTGTGAGGCATCCCTGCCCACATCAGGGGGATTGGAATTAGATGATCTTAAGGTCCTTTCCAACCCAAACCATTCTATGATTCTATGAAGCATTTCAGTAGCATCTGAACTCAACTGAAATATCTGCCTGTAGCCAAACCCTGGCCAAGAAGTGGCTTCTTCATGTACTATTCCTAAATCCACTGCCCCAGCAACTGTATATGCTCACAGTGGGTAACATAATCATAGCAGGCACTATGCGCTTGCTGCTCTCCAGAAACATGGGCTGGATCCTCCTTGCTTAAGGGGGGATGAGATGCTCAGGTCATAGAATCATCAAATCAACTACGTTGGAAAAGATCATGAAGATTATCAAGTCCAACCTTTACCCAAGGACTGCCAAGTCCACCACTAAACCAGGTCTGTGCAAGCTCCAGGAAAAGGAGAATTGGAAGAGGTAAAGCTCATTCAAGCCAGCTGGATCCAATGGAAGCAGCTGCATTGCTCAACCAGTATGTGTCCTGAAGTGGTGCAATGATGGCGCTCCCAATCCCCTGTTTTAGACACATGCACAAACTATTGCAATTATGATAAGCCATGTAAGAAATGGTGTGATGCTAAAAAATTATCTATGCACTCTCTTCAGCATGCAGAATATGATTAAGAGAAGCTATATCTACAACGTTGATCTAATAAGTGAACGTTCGCTGGAAGTTTTTAGAAAGTACCTAGTTAGAGGAATTTCCTTACAAGAAACTACTTTATCATTTTACCTTTCACACATCTGTTAAACTGGCAATGTAGTCCAAACAGAAATCATTTTGCTGTACTTCAGAGTTACCCAGTTTTAATGAGTCTCTGGAGGTACAGGGATGGATTTTGCTGCCAACTACCACTCAGCCTAATAATGCAATGGAAATATCAAACCAGAGGAACTCGGTGTGTCTTCGCTGTCAGACTACTATGGGATAAAGTTAGCACTCACAGAAAGGGAACAAGAGGCATCAAGGATAGACAAGGGAAGGAAACCCAGCAGTGAGATCTAGACCTACCTTCCCAGCTAACTGCGCATTTTAGTTGCTTATTTGAGACCATGAACATGTAGTAATGTGTTCTGTTCAGGCTTAAATAACATCGTCTGTTCAGAATAGAAGCCAAAGAGAGAGGTTCTGTTCAACCTATACTGTTCCAGGATCCTAAGGAGTTAACGAATTAATTTGAAGTAACTACTGTTCAGTGGAAAGTGGAAGAACACACAACCACTGGACGGCAACATGCTAGGACAAAATACCCAGCTCTCCTAACAGCCAAAACCCAGTGCACAGGCAGTACGTGATTGCCCCAGTAACATTTTACCATGAAAGCAAGATGGGTACGATGGCAGTGACCAGCACCTGTGCAAAATAAAATGTCTTACCATTTTTTTGAGGTCCTTAAGAAACCACAGGAAAGATCTCCCCTCATTCTCTAGGAAGACAAGACATAGCAGCAAAACCTCTGTGATCCCAGCTGCTAGTCCTCCACTGGAGGCACTTCATAGGCAGGGCTGCAAGAAGTCTGCAGTCTCATAAGCCCCCAGCGTGTCTCTTCCTCTGCATGTCCTCCTATACTAACAGTTTCTTTGTAATCAGCTGGAAGAGTTTATAAGTGTTAAAAAGGATCTAAAACAGCTAAGTATAGGATATGATCATCCCTATTAGTGTAGCTCCACTTCAACAAGAACTCATCCTTGGGAGGATGAAGTGCAGAGGCAATAGTGAAATCTAATCAAAGGAAATACTCTTTTGTTGTTAAAGTGAATGCCATTCCCACCCTTCCCCCACTTTGTCCCATTGCCATCTCTGCAAAAAAGTTGCTAAATCAGTGGTGAATTTTCTATCCAAAAATCAGGGTTCACCTCAGTCAGTGATATTTGTGCACTCAAACCATCATCACACTCCAGTGAAGACTTTTCATTTCCCTCTTTCAAAGGCTCCCATTTAAGCATATGTTTATCTTTTAAAAATGGGAAAAGATACCAACAGGATGCAGCAATTAAGAGAGAATTGCAGGTTTATGCTTCGAATCTCTAACAGGAAATGGCAGAATAAAGACGAACTTAAGTGAACCATTTCCCCAGCTCAATATACATTAAATAATTACAACTGATAGAGTTATCCGCAGATTTTTGCTTAACATCAAGAGCTTAGAAAGTCATTACAGAAAAAAGACTTGAGATAATCACCTAAAAGCCTTTAGCTGGGTTTCGAAAGTTCAGAGGAGAAACTATGCTGTTCTTTTTGAACCTTCAGAAGAACTTCAGAGAGTGCTCTCCCACCAGTGAGAGCTGCAAAATGAAGGTAGAAAACCACACACGCAAACTAGAGAACAAAGAGATGCTAAACCCCTTCTGAAATGGCTGCAAACCAGAGCTGCGTCTTCACACCCAGTGTTTGAGGTCTGCCCTCGCTACAAAGGAACCCTTGTTGATGCAAAGCACTTCTCTAGCAGAGGACTGACACCAACACCACCTCAGCCTTACAAATCCCACTTGGCATGAGATGAATGAGAGCGCCAAGCGCTGTGTGATAAACCTCATTAATTCTAGCCACACGGTCAAATGCATTGAAAGGTTTGTATTTGGTTAACAAGGAATTCCAGATATGGTCATCTGCTGTCTATTGAGGGGGGGCAACTGCAAAATATACTGCTGCTTATGCCACCTTTCATTAGGGACCTCGATCAGATGATTTGTGAGAACAATTACAGTATGACTGCTGAAATCAATAAGTACCCTTCGGAACAGACAGATTGTATTTTCTTGCCTAGCTTCGATTTATAGAGGCCAAATGAGGCTATCCCTGGAAAATCTTATAAAGCCTCAGAGCCTCCTAGTTAGAATCTAGTTAGAAGCTACATTCCCCCCTTCATTTAGCCTCTTGCCATGCCATGGCAAGACTGCGGTACATTTCTTGGCATCTTATAATGGGTTACCGTCGAATGAAGTAGGCTTAAGACATTCTGATTAAACCCATTCATCTCAGATGAGATGGAACAGAATCCAAATCAAATCCTGGAACAATACAGTTGTGGAAAGCAATACATATTGGGCAAAAATTAGGATCCATCCACAGCAACCTGCAAAGTCTAGTTACATACCTGGCAATTGCCCTCTTCTGTAGGGTTTAACGCAGTAAGGAGAAGAAAAGAAAGAAAACCATCAGTATACCAAACAAGACCCTCCTCATCCTCCTCAAAACATGAGGAATACACCCTAATTCAGGAATTAACTCATGCCAATTAAACTTCTTCACCAGCAATGAAATCTTTCTTTCTTGAAACCATTTACATAGTTCCCCAGCACCAGGTAGGACTCAGCCATACAACCTCACGTTAGGTTCATACTGTACTGGGCAGTCCTGCACATGGCACGCTGGCTTTGCAGCCCTGCAACTGCTGGGACCCTGCATGATCCCTGATGGCCACCCTGACCTGGCACTTAGCCTCAGAAGCATCAACAATTGACTAGATTCATCCCTTGCCTGTTGAGCATCCCGGCTTTCCATGAGTGCAATTTCTCCCTGGCAGAGAGGTCTTGGAACTTGTCTTGGCTCACTGAGGTATGGAGGTTAAACTAAGTCTCAATAACTTGAATTTGCAGGGTTAAATGGTGGACCCAGCCAGCTACTACAGGTGGGAAGATACACACGGCTTGGATTATACTTCTGAATCTTAATAGACACAACAAACTGTGTTAATAAAGGATTCAGAAAGTCTAGCGAGGAGTGGGTCCATACTGGTTATTCCTTCTGTGAATACAGTATCTGGGCAGAATATCTGTATGACTTTTCCTGCTTCCTTTTAATTCTCTATTTGCATGTAAAGCAATATACTTGTAAATATTTCTTACATTTGGAATAACACTATTAATTCTGGACAGTCACTTGGGGTGGGCATACTCGCAGTTGGCAGCTCTGAAGTCATTGTAACAGTGGTCCAGGCTGAGCCTTTTGGAGCCCAAGGACATCACTGTAAATGGCACTTTTCCTACAACAGCTGCCTTGGCTTCTGTGTCATCGAAAACCATCGAAGGTGGGATAGAAACAGGCCTTTAAAGCATAAAGATCATTCCAACTACAAATGTTCAGCAACCACAAGATGTATTCATGAATAAAATGTCACTTCTGTATCCAGGAAATTACCATTTCGCACGGTGTGCATTTAAGCAGTAAGCCAGTCGTACCTCCACGTTTGCTAACTCATGACACAATGCATGGCTTCATTCAAGGGGAGACTTACACGAAGTGAACGTTAACGAGTGAGGTTGAAACTGTCACCTGAAGAACCTGAGACTTCGTGTTATGGGCTGGAAATGACACAGGAGGAAGGAAAACCTGACTGTAGTCATTGCACAAAGGATGATTGAAAGACAGCACTGCAGTCTGAGCACATCGAGCACACTCATCTAATCATTCCCACCACATGCAGGGTGGCAAAGCTTCCCCTGAAAAGCCTTGCAGCTCTTCAACCCTCCTCTGCCAGGCTCTGACTGCTACTTTGCAGAGCCCTGCAGCAGTGTGTAGGTGCATTGTGTACCTTTATCATCATTTGTGCCACATCCACACTAACTGTACTCAGAGAATAGCTTTGTATGGCTTTAACGAGGCCTTTTTGGCTCAGACCTTGAGGGTTTGGAGGACCAGTGCCATTCTTTACCCACCTCCCAGGTCAAAAAGCGCATTTGCTGATGCCGAGCTAACACTGGCTCCCACACTGGCCAGCAATTCACCACAGGGTGACCTCCGTTCACATCTTCTGCCTGCCTCAGCATGAGAAGTCAAGCATGGATTAGACATTAGACCCAGCCTAACTACTAAAGGGAAGTGAATAATTCACCCTCTCAACCCAGCCAAGCAAGCCCGAATGCCTTCACGCAAGACAACCCCTGCAAACTGAGTAATGAGGTTTTGATGAAAGTGCCTTAAGTAACTGAAGTTTTTCTCAACCTTATTTTTAATAAAAGGGGGGGAAAAAAAAAGCACCCCACAGAGCACTTATCTGATATTGTAATAAGAGCTGGAGAACTATGAGGTCAATTAAAGCCGTGTAAACTCAGGAGCATAAACTCATAAGAGCTGCTGGCAAGAGCCTGAGCCCTGGTAAACACAGACAGCATCCAGGCACAGGGTTGCTTTTGAAAGCAAGATTTTAATAAGGATGAAATCTTCCGTTGGGGTGAAAACTGAGGATGACAAGAAATGCCTGGAAGCAGTCCAGTCTGCAGAGCAGCATCACAGGAGGAGCCCCTGGAAGGGGACAGGTCACAGCCAGAGCATTTGCTCCTTTTAGATGGTTTCATCCCTGCAGTATCTCAGCATGGACAAGGCGTTTCTTAAGCAGGAAAAGCACCACATAAATTCTCCCCCTGCCCCTGGTGTGGGGAAGGGAGGGTTGGGGTTCTCAGTGTTCACTGACCTGCTCTCTACCGTTGTTGCTGCCTTGCTTGGTGGGCACAGGGCCGAGAGCCCACATAGAGAGCAGACAGGCAGACGGCCTCACTGCAGGACAGCTAAGCCAAAGATGTCAGGTTTGTATTTGGCTGTGAAGCCCTCAAGGCATCCGACCAGGCTTTTAGCTCTTGATTAATCTCCTGGGGATGTTATATTCAAGCGGTTTTCTGCAGCCTGTCATGAAGCAAAATCCCCATTATTGGCAGGAGTGGCCAGTTACGGACATCAGGAGTTTCAAGTTAAATCAGAGTCTGGAGCCCCAACTCTTCTTCTTGCAGTGAAAAGCAGGGAAAACGTTTCTTGTGAGAGGACTCACATTGCATAAAACCTCAAGTGCCTTCCCTTTCTCCGAGTGCCCTCCTGCATCGCCCATGCAGAAAAAGCGAAGGAGTGAAAGACAGCGAGAGTGTGAACAATCTGATAGAGCCGGTTGAACCCACTCCTACAAACATTGTGGTTCACCAAGAAAAGCACAAGAGAAAAGTAGAACAGGCATTAAACAACAGATTCACTCTGCTGGCAGAGTTTTAACAGAGAGATATACCCTGAAGACAGAAAGCCATGTCCTATTTGCAGAACACAGCTAGCTGAAAGGTGTTTATTTTGCCTTGGTTCTGTTCTTCATCTGCTCCTGAAGCCATCAAGAGATGTCCTGAGAAACAGCTGTGTTCACTTGCACAAATACCTATCTATGAACATACATACTTGTGGTACTACACTTTTCTGCAAAATATAAAAGCTGAACCAAATTATGATCTATTTTTACCTAATCATCCACTGATAGAGCTACAACATCTACACATCTCTCTTTATAAACAGCAAGGCAGGCTCTGTCCTGATCAGGGCATCTGAACAGATAGATTTCAATTAAATTCAAATAAATTCAAATTAAAGCCTGCGAGACCCTGATTCTCTTTCCCAGGATTTCTCACATGGCATCTTAGTGCCCTAAAGTGGATTTCAAATATGGGATAGGATTTTCCTCTCTCACACTTTTTTTTGCTACAAGAGAACTACTGGCCTCTGCGCAGGTTTCAAAGGCAGATGGATCTCCTGGTGTGGCACATCTGTAACTGATGTCATCCTGTTTCGGCTGTGGCTGATCACCAGTAAGACACATGGGCAAAGCTGTAGGAAAGAGGCCTTCACTGACCCTAACAGTGAGCAATAACAACCTCAGCTTCTCTGTGACTCCTTTTCTTCCTGCCTTCCTCATCACAAAGAGGTTACATCTGCAACTGCCTGTGAAGACGGCTCTCAGCGCCCACCAAGGGCTTCTGTGATGCCTCCATTTGGGAGCTCCTACCCAAGCTCAAGTTGATGATGCATCATATCTCCATGGCACTGCTGCCCAAAGGGAGGTCAGATGCTGCTGGGGAAAGGGACATTCAGGTGCTGCAGTCAGACACACCTCAGTGAACACGCTATTTGCTGCAATCACTCTTTTTACTACCTGCAAACATCTGGACTAGCCTAAAGCCCACCAGAGGTGGTGGTCAGTAAGGATGCTGGTCCATCAGCAACGTAATCCTAAGGCTTTAGGCCACTCAGTGCAGTGGAACAGAGAGAGCTACAAAATCACTGCTGCTTGAGATGCTTTGACCGCTCCAAACCCCATGACCATAAGCATACTATGGGTAACACAGTGCACAGTTATACAGCCTGGAGTAATCGGCTTTAATCTGCGAGTTAAAGCATGAGGGTACCAGCCATTGTTCAAGCTAGATAGAGTAATGGCTTTCTAAGTGGAAACTGAAAAAGAAAATGCTAGTTTCTTAATACATGCTAAGAGATGAGTGAAAAAAAGAAGGCATTTCACCCATTATACAGACACATCCATTTCTACACACTCAGACAGGACTTCTCCAGTTTTGTTCTAGACCTAATTAGATTTTAAATGAGATTCCAGCACCTATAATAACTTATTCTGATTGTTCTTTTTATATCATACAGGCACTGAATATTCATTGTGTTCACATGATTAAGTACCAAATCAATAGATATGACTAGTGGACCAGTTAGAATTTATGCTTTGCCTTAGAAATACAAAGAATGAAGTCATATCTGATGTACAGTTCAGCCTCCCTCTTTGAAGAGTTGCTGTGACTGACATGGCTGGTGATCACAATGGAAAGAGGGGAGAATGAGTAATTTAATGAAATCTCTGCATTTAGGATTAAAGTAACCAAAAGGGACTGTTCCAATATGGGATGAGTTTGCAAGGCTTTGTCATAGAAAAAGAATAATGGGACTTGAAACAAATGCAAAGGGTCACTGTTCCTAAAGCAGCAAATCCTGGAATCTGTCCCCTGGCAATGGGCAGCAGGAAGCAGTGGAGCTCAGATGCTAGCCTTATACAGCCCCCAATGGATGGTGCATGTGGAAAATAAGCCAATAGAGAAAGGAGAAAGTGTATTTTTCCAAGTGCAAATCATACATATTCATTATGTCTTCTTAGGGAAAAGAGTCTGCCAGCTGAGCAGGCTGAAAGAAGGGAACTTGTGGTGATATTCCTATTCAAGCTCATCGCAGAGAGCAATGTTTTCCATTTCACTGTCTCTGGCTCTGACCATGACACAGACCTTTCCCACCAGAAGCACAAGCAACCCTCTGTGAGCCAGTGCTGCTCTCTGGTCCCTGCCTGGCCTGCACTCTCCACTGCTGGTACCACTTCATCCATCCATCCCCAAAATCACAGCAGTAAAAGAGGGAACACGCCTGACCAAAGCATTTCTAACCTTACACCAGGGTGAAACAACTTCCTAAGCCACAAGCCATGCTGCTGGCAGCTCAGCTCGCAGGGAGCAGCCAGTGTGTGTGTGTGCACATCATTAATAAAGGAGCAGCAGCTCCTTGGCATGTTTTGGGATTCTGTTCCCAATGTCAATAACCTGAAAGGCAGAAATCCCCAACCATGCCCAAATGCTTTGCACACTGAAAGAAGCTCACAGTGTACCAGCACTGCTGAGGAGGCAGCACATGGGCCATTTGGCACCAAAGTGGTCCTGCTTGGGCTTAAAAGCTCTTCAGCCTCCCTCCTACATGACCCACAAGTGATCTGCAGCCCCCACATTATTACCAGCCCACTCTTTCACAGATGATGCAGATCCTCCCTGGCTAGGAATTACTGCCCGAGCTAATAGGGCTGGCTTGCAGCAGAGTTAATTAGCCTGGGTTTAGCACTGCTGGCTGTGTGGCCTCCAGCTTCCAATCCAGCCATTTGAATTAAACTGTAGATGTGCACTTGCAGTTCAGAAGCAAAATGTCAATCACAATAATTAATACACCAAAATCATGGCTCTTGTTCAAGTCAGGCGATGTTAACTGAAGGGCTACACCAAAGCAACCACAGCAAATCTGCTCTTAGCACTGGAGAAGGGACATGGGACAAGAAACAGATGCAAGTGTTATATCCATGATAATCTAGACACAATCTAGTTGCCCTGGATTGCTTTTTAGGACTCTTCATCAGGGACTGTAGTGACAGGACAAGAGGTAATGGGCACAGACTTAGACAGGGGAAGTTCAGGTTAGATATAAGGTAGATGTTCTCTGTGAGGGTGCTGAGGCCCTGGCACAGGATGCCCAGAGAAGCAGTAAATGCTGCATCCATGGCAGTGTTCAAAGCCAGGTTGGGCAGAGCCCTGGGAGACATGGTCTGGTGTGAGGTGTCCCTGCCTGTGGGAAGGGGTTGGAACTGGATGCTCTTGACATCCTTTCCAACGCAGACCATTCTGTGTTTCTATGACTTTCCTTGTCCATAGACCACAGCCACAACTGCTGTCATCTCTCATCCCACCATGGCTTCAGCAGTGTGAGACCTCTACTTTTGTCACCCAGTTGGGATCACAGACGTTACCTGACAGTTTCTCGTGCCTGTTTTCCTTTGACCAAGATATTGTGACTTTGGTTTTCAGATACACTTGGAAGCTTTGGCTTCCGCTGGAGTAGTTGGAAATGTTTTCACTTCTTTTGTTACCGTGGATCAGAAAGGGCTTTCCAAGACACTGAGAAAGAAATCACTTTGTGTTTGCACAATCCCCCACAGAACCAGGGCCTGATCTACAAAGCAGACCACTACAGATGACTCATCACACACGAACAAACACACTTCAAGGTGGCTTGATCGGGAAATCAGATTAATACAAGCAGGATTTTTGCTGAATACCAAAGGACATTCAAGCAGCAAGGGAAACGGCACGGGGAATCTTGTCAAACACACACTTTAAATCACCTGCAGAATGTTAGCCAAAGTATTAGTGCAAACCTGTGGAGAGGATTTATGCAACCTAGAAGGAGAGAGGCACCCAGAGGAAAAGCTCTGGAATGTTTTTCATTACTGCACCAACATTGGCTGCCACTAAACGCAGTACCAAATACTGTGAGTCAACAGACCCAAGAGCCCTCTGTGTCTTGCCTTGCTTGACTGTGCTGAATGTATTTCTTAGCTTTCCTATCCTTTCTGCAAGGAGGGTACAGGAATGTGTTGTCCCTGTTTCAGCCATTTCTCCTGTTCTGAAGTCAAGACGATGCTACAAGTCCCACTGTTCCTCAGGAAGCTGCCACACACACAGAGCAGCACCCTGAGCAAGCTGCACGATGCCCGAGCTGCAGCAGGGGTCCAGCCTCACCCCGTGATCCTGGTAGTATCCTGTGCAGAACTGAACAGCTTGCTTTAGGATCAAGAGCAGAACTTACTAAGAAGCCACCACTGAGTCACGTATACCTATGGCGGAGTTTATTAACTAAGCTTATTTCAAACCACCAAGGCATCTAGACGTGCTATAAAAATCTCGTTCAAGCACCATGGCCAGGTTTTCTGGTCACATTTCTCCATGTCCATGCAGGGAGGTCTGTTTGCTGGGATTCCAACTGGTCAGCAGGACATCCCCTTGCAGCTCACCCACACACACACAGTCTCATGCAGCCCAGAAAAATCAAACTGCCTTAACACCAGTTCATCCCTTGCTTTTCCATAGCCCTTAAGAGCCACTGCACAATTCATAAGACTGGGGGGAGAAAAAGGATTTCTCCCACAAGGCAGTGATATAAGGCAAGCATTTAATAGACTTTTATGGAAACTGAGGACCAGATTAAATTCTGATGGGTAACTGAAGGAGGCGTAATACTCAAACACCAAAATCCCAGGTTTCTGTGGGTAAGTAACACCTCTTCCAAAAGGCAGAACCAGGACAGCACAAACAATGCAGCTAGTCTTGGGGTATCCCAAAAAACAGATTAAAGCAGGTATTCCCAGATATACTTCATTGCTACACTGCTGCTACCTGCAGTAGGTACGTGCAGTAGCAGCAGCCCCACACACACTATGGATGACATTAGGTGTGTTCACCGGCATCCTCCCCCTCTTTACTGGGGCATGTGTATCATTGTCTGAAGAGGCAGCCCTCATTTAAGCAGTAGCATCAGCCGTGTCAGTAGCATCATGACCCAAACTGCTCATCACCATCACACCATGGCCTGTCTGGGGTTTAATTTTCCCCAGGGGACAGAAAGGTGAAGGGAAAACATGCACCAGTTCGATGCCCAGTGTCTCATGGGCTTGGTTACTCCCTGGAGCACAGCTCTCTGTCCTTGCAGTGTAATAAAATATCTCCATGTCCTTGATATTACAACACTGCCCTATGACATTAACACCTCTCTGCCAAAGCTGTAAGAAATAGTCTCACCCTGGAAAAAGCCAAGGGGATCAGTTTGGCTCCTGCCCCAAGTCCTGACTTAGCATGTCTGGAAGTTGTCCTTCCCCTTCATTTTGCTGCTTCCCATTCCTACATCTTCTTTCTTTGATTCTTCCATGAATCCCATGTGTTTTTTCACAGCACACACAGTCCTGCTCTCTCCTCTGTCAGCCCAATCCCATCTCTGGCCTGTTCCTCAAATGCACCGCCTCTTCCAAATGGAGTTTTGATTAGTCTGGGATTGAGCAACCCCGGCCATCTGCTGCTGTCAGAAGAGGGATGAGGCATCACACCATAAATGATCATTTCTCTGGTGCCCCCCCAAGGAAAGAGGAGAGGCCAAACAGCCTGCTCCTTACTCAGGCTCACCCGCAGGTTTCACCCCTCCATCTGGACACTTGTCACAGTCCCAGTATTGCTGCAAAAGGTCAAGTTCAATGGATTAGAGCAGAATGCGGGGTCTGCTCTGGTTTGTACGTTCCAATACAATAGAGAAGTTTTGCTTTTATTGATGAACCTCACACCCCAGGCAGGATAGTAATTATGTTAAAAATCCTGTTTCAACTCCCACTTGATGCATCTATTTCTGGAAGATGCTTAGTCTTGTTTAATTCCCTGTCTCCAGATAAGTTAGAGTGTGAAACTCTATCTACACAAGCTACTTTTAACTAGAGATGTACACTGTGCCTCTCTTTAGCTGGTGAAAATCAGTGCAATTTCATTTTCTCTTCACTTTGTATCAGCTGAGAATCTGGCCTCTCAATACTACATTAAATTATGCTTTCAGCAGCTATTAACTCTGATACATATTTAGGTTTCTCCTGCTGTTCAACACCTTGGAGATGCTGATCCAACTGGAATCCTATGAGTCACCTCTTCTGCAAGGAATGAAAATTGGAAAGCTGGAGGAAGGTGATGCAAGGAGATGGGTGAGAGGTGACAACATCCCTGGAACAAACAAAACAAGAAGAAAAGAGCTACCCTGAGAAGAACAAAACAAGAATGACTGAGGTGGGATGAGATACCGTTTACTTTCCTTCAGACATCCATGGCCCCATATTAAATTCAACATGGTCTGGTTATCACTTTGAGCAATGAGACTATTAAATACATCAAGCTGTGGGGCAATAGGAGCAGCTTATGCACTTGGGCCTTTGTGAGGGAAAGAATCTCCTTTTAAGCCTGGCAGGGCTTTCTAATTCCACTTGCTGAGCCTGTTGCCTGTGTGTTTTGGGAAATTAGCACTTTAAAGCAGGAGTTTGAATTCCCAGACAAGGCTGAATTTGTTTCCAGTAACTCTGATGTTTGCCAGGTTTAAGTTTAATGACATTTGGTCTTGAGCAGGGAAAACCTTCCTGCCTTGCAATGTGCTATTATAAATGGGATGTCTCCAGGGATGTTTGCCTCTATTGTTATAATTCACAGAGTATTTCCCTGGAAAGCTGCAGACCTGCCTTGTGTTCCCAGCTCTGCTGTTGATTCGCAGGGTGCTCACCTACCCATAGCATATCTTTATCCCATGATGTCTTTGGGACAAGCATCATCTCTGGGGCTTTGCCAGTCTCAATAAAGGCTGGAGACTGTGCCACAGTGTCAATGTGTGATGCCTATTACACACTGCCCATCTACCCTCTCTCCCACCAGAGGTCACTTCTTTCTTTCCTATATATTCCCAATTCCTAAACATTCATGCTAGAAGCACAGAGTGGTGCAGCTGGAGCAAAGAAGAGCTTTGGGACAAGCAGGGAATCACTGTCAGGATACCCTATAAAATAGCCCAAGAGCCTGCATGAGCTTTGTGCAAGTGCTGTTATCCTATCACTCATAGCCTCCAGGATCCAGGACTACCTCCCTGCAAAGACCAGTCTTGTGAAGCAAGCTCCAGCCTCACAAGGATGGCCAGGATACAACACCAGCCCTTTGGGATCAGTTGTTCAGGCCCCCTTGGAAATCAACAGGGATAAACATGTGAGCTATGGCCCTCCAGAAGAGCTGACTTCTTCCTGCAGCCTAGCAAGGAAATGAGATTTCAGCTGAAGCTGGATGAGGTGAATCCCAGCCCATCTGCTCAATGCATCTTTGCTGGAGCAGAGTGACTTTTGCACTCAGGTCTGCTCTTGACCCATATGCGAGCATGACGAGAGCAGTGTCACAAAGCACATTGACCAGAGAGCGACAGCTCCTAAACCACTGCTTTATCTGCTTTGACCTTCGCTTGCTGGCAATCTACTTGGCAGGCTGCAGACCAGACTTGCTCCCAAGCCATGCCCAGAAATAGGACACTTATCTCAGCAGGGCTGCCCTCCCCTTCTAGAGGTGAACCACGGGGCCAGCACGGCCTCTCCCTTTTGACAGGCAAGTTTTCTTATCAAAAGAAAGCTTTGCCTTAAGAAGTTCCACAAGTATCCTTTCAATTCAATTTATATACGGTACTTTCTCCCTTTGGGTTGATGGGGGGTTTGTGATGGTGCTTTTTCAGCTGAGCTGTGCTGCAGAGGAAAACTAAACAAGTCTCATCTACAAAACCATGCTGTCTGTACTTGCTTTCCTCCTACTACAGGTTTTTGACAAGCAGGTAAGCACAGAGTGGATACAGAGTACAGCACATGGTGCGGGTGAGAGCTGCTCCCTTGGCTGACTTCTGTTTATACATCTGCAGTCCTGCTCTTGGGTTAAATCACCGTGTTTCCTTCGCTGAGTAAAGGGAGATAAGAGCACTGCTTCTCTCATTCCCCTTATCTGATGAATGTCTTCTTTGCTTTGCTGAACAACATTCTTCTCTTAACTGGCTTTGGCACACTGGTGGCAGAGGGGCACGGGGAAGGCAAGCGTGTTTGCAGAGCAGAGGGGCTGGCTGATGCCTTCCCACTCAACTCATGTGTATGTTTTCCCCAGTTATGGAAAATAGATGTAATTTTTTCCCCCCACTTTCCGTGGTTATCACTAGGTTTCAAAAACTGAGCAACTTTCGCACTTGGTAGATTCAGATCTGCATTAGGGTTACAAACTGAGTCCCTGTTTTGTGAACCACATAAGCAGTAATACACTAACTGCACTGTGAAAATGCTGTGCTCCGACATGTGAAATTAGTTTGTTTATTGGTAGAAATCAAAACAAACCATTCGGAAGTGGAAACATTCTTATGCCCGCTGATGAAGCCTACACCACCACTCCCGTTCACCATCTGTTTAAATCTTCATTAAATGGTGGTTCCCCATGAAAACCAAACACATCATCCTCTATAATACAAGGCTCTGTAACTGTTCCAAAACAGAAATACTAAGCTTTAAAAAATTACATCTCTATCAACAGGATTTGATGTAGGCTGTAAATGATTTCAGTTTTATCTAAGGCCTAGCAAGGAAGTACAAGCTGCAACGACTCTTCATGTGTTTGGTATAAATGATTTCCATGCTGCAAAGAGATCTGTCAATATGAATTGTTGTTTCTTTGACAAATGGCTGATTTCAAATGGTTTATCGTTTTGCAAAAGACTTCCCAGAAACAATGCTTAGCAATGGGACTCCTTCCTTCAGCTTCTCCCAAATGTCAGCCTAAGGACAGAGTTTACCCCAGCACACTGGGGTGCGGTACCTGCTGTTAAGAGATAGACCCTGTAAGTTTTCACCCAGCATCACAAGGACTAATTCCAGTCCTCTTAATCCATTGCTGAAGTAGCTCCCTCCCACAAGGAGTCAGATACTTAGGGCTAAGAAAGCTGGGGCTGTTCAGCCTGGAGAAGAGAAGCTGCATGGAGACCTCAGAGCACCTTCCAGTGACTGCAGGGGGCTTCAAGGATGCTGGAGAGGGACTCTTCATCGGGGACTGTAGTGATAGGACAAGAGGTGATGGGTTCAGACTGAAACAGGGGAAGTTCAGGTCAGATCTAAGGAAGTTCTTTACTGTGAGGGTGCTGAGGTGCTGGCACAGGGTGCCCAGAGAAGTGCTAAATGCCCCCAGTGTTCAAGGCCAGGAACTGCACGATCTTAAGGCCCTTTCCAACCCAAACCATTCTATGATTCTATGACCCCCTCCCAGCAGTTATGGAGGGAACATTCTGGCTAACTTTGGAGAGACTTCAAATCTCTGAATTCTTTAATTCTCAAAGCCCAGCCTCTTCCTTGGAAACTACAGCACAGAAACCCAAAGGAAACCTCGAAGACAGGACCTATCCATTTAACCATTTCTGACTTGAGGTTCTATCTGGTTTTCTAAACATACCCTCAGGCAGAAAGGTCACTCTTTTATTCCACAGTAGAAGAAACACCATATCATTACCCTACTCTTCATTTGTTTCCTGGAAATATTTTCTGCCTGTGAGTCACCGCCTTTGAGCTCAATATAATCACACACATTCGCTGAATGCCCTTTTCCAAGCAACACTCAACTTGGTGCCATGACAAATTCAGTGAAGAAACTGAAAAACATCCCTTCTTCTATGAAAAAGCAAATTTGCCAAAGCAAAGCTATCAAGTGTTATCTGCATTTGTCCTCCTCCTCCTCCAAGATTCCCATTTGAGGCTGACTTAAGAATCTCGGGTCAAACTTTGCTCTCACTTACACCCACCTAGAAGCACTCCACTAACCACAGTCTTGAGGTGCTTAGAGAAAGCAACAGGGCTTGGGGAAAGAAAAAGCTTGCCGAAGTCTTGGGTTTGCAGGCACTGCTGTAACAGCACTCACTCCATCTGAGCTTGCCCAGGGAGCAGGGAAGGAAGAAAGCAACTACAAACCTCCCTACCTGAGGTCCATTGTCCAGGGATGGAGCAGATTCTGTGCCCTGACTACACTGATGCTGGAGTATTCTCATTGAACGTTTTGCCATGACCTTACACCACTGAGAACCCATTTTTCACGAAGCAATTCGGGTTCCATCACTTCCACCTCTTAGAGGGTCTCTCTCTCAGTCTGGGACCCTGCAAATCTCACATCCCATCAAGCTCGAGAGCACCGCTGTGTCCCTAAATGGAGCTGGGAAGTGGAGGCAGCCTCAGCTCTGCAGGGAATGACCTACCTTACTAGTCTTGCTGCCCCAAGAACGCTACCAGCTTGGGGGGAGACTCCTAGGACCCATTCCAGTTACTTCAGGCACTGGAAGATTCCTGTTGTCTGGAAGTTTTCTAAAGTTCTCCATTTCACTCTTTTGTACAATATGATTTACAGATCAGATTCCACCCAGACCCAGCCCATACATTTCTCTCCAAATGACAGAATCACTGCAGTATCACTTTCCGTGAATGCTTCTGGGGGGGATGAAGGCCCACTCACGCCCAGAACCATTGGAGGTCTGAACCAATCAGACCTCTGCCCCTTTCCAACATTCCCATAAGTAACCACTCCACTGGGTTGCAGGCAGCAGCCTGCTGTTCCCAACAAGGACCCAAACCTCCAGCTCAAAAGGGCTTCTTCTACTAAGCAGAAGCAATCCTGCACCTCTGACATTTGTCTGGAGGATGCTGAGATAACACCATAAGCTACCTTTGTCAAGAACACCGCTGGCAGGGAAGTGTCACTAACAGCTGGGTTTGTGCTGCCTTCTTCAGTGGTAAAGTAATAAACAAGAGGAGAAAGCCTCTCGCTCTCAGGCACATGCAGAACTCCAGGTTGCACTGCACGGGGTGCCCAGAGAAGCTGTGGCTGCCCCATCCCTGGCAGTGCTCAAGGCCAGGTTGGACACAGGGGCTTGGAGCAAGCTGCTCCAGTGGAAGGGGCCCCTGCCCCTGGCAGGGGGTTGGAACTGGATCAGCTTTAAGGCCCCTTCCATGGTTCCCACCTAAAATCCCTCTCTCCGTGCATGGGATGCAATTCCTCCCTTTATAAAGTGTCATCAATAAGCAATTGCCTCCAAGTCAAATTGGAAACAGAGACTGGACATAAGAGGCTGTCCCAGTCCCCGAGTGAGGTCTCTAGGATCCCACAAAACTGATTCTTGGCCTTTCCCTCCCAGTTAGAGGCTGGGTCTAAGTGCATGTCCTTTACTTTCCCAGCATCAGTCTGACTAGAGTGGTACAGAGACAACCTTGGGGAGAGCTGGAGTGAGCTTTAGCTGTATCAAGCTATATTTTAAGACAGAAGTTTGCACCCAGCATGACAATGTGCAGGCTAAATTTCCCACACCAGAAAGTAGCTGTTTGATGAAAACTGGAACTGCTGACAACAGTGACAATAAAAAGCCATCTTAGTCACTTAAATTACACAGTGGCAGGCTCAGATTCTCACACCGAGAAAAGGAAAAGTGATGATTTGGAGCATACAATGAAAGCAGCACTCTGCTTCTTGAAATGGATTCGTTTTCTCTGAGATTAAGCCAGTATCCTGAGCTGCACAACATGGGCTAATGTTACCTGCCATGTCCAGCTTATATCAACAAAGTGGTCATCTAGTAACATCATAATACTGTGGCTTTGCTTTAAAGCACTTGCCTAAATGTAACAGCTATAGCTCAGCTCTTAGAAAATGCTTTTTCCTTGCTACAGTGCCCTTGAACCACTGAGTTGGCTTCAGCCTTTATTTATGTTCCCATCCCACACCAGCATGTTCAAAGCTGGCCTGCATGAGCCAGCCTAAGGAAGGACACCCACCTGGCCAGGAGCTGGTCATAGACCCAGGCAACCACAGCTCTGTCTCAGCTCTCCCTGCTTGCAACGCTGGTTTCCCAACCTATGGAATAAGATAAAAATCCAGAAAACCATATTGGTGTCTACCTTAAACCCTCTCCTCAAGGCACTGTTTAAAGATTCAAACTTGAAGGTTTAGGTGTAAGGAAAATAGATAAAAGAATTATTTTAGCAACACCTTTCATAAACCAACCACCATCCTCAAAAACACAGCATCCTTCCTTCCTTCCTGTGGTAGGATTATTACTCTTCATCAGCGACTGTAGCGATAGGACAAGGGTGATGGGTTCAAACTGAAACAGGGGAAGTTTAGATTGAGTATAAGGAAGAAGTTCTCTACTGTTAGGGTGGTGAGGCACTGGAATGGGTTGCCCAGGGAAGTTGTGAATGCACCATCCCTGGCAGCGTTCAAGGCCAGGTTGGACAGAGCCTTGGGTGACATGGTCTGGTGCGAGGCGTCCCTGCCCATGGCAGGGGGTTGGAACTGGATGATCTTAAGGTCCTTTCCAACCCAAACCATTCTATGATTCTATGCTCTACCAAGTGACAGAGCCCTGCCACAGGCTGGTCTGGTGTCCCATATGTTCAGCAGGGTGGTGCGACAGCCGTGGCTGTACCATGTGCAGCACCTGAATGTCTCAGCCCTGTCACTATGTGCAAGACTTGGCTCTCGCTTCCCAAAATCAGCGGCGGCACTTTGCTCCAAGTGCAATCCACACTCACGTCCCACAGGCATCTCCTGTTCTGGGGAAGCTTGCTTCACTTCTGCTGCAATAGCAACAACTACTGCAGGTGCATTTGAGAGCAGCAGCTACATTAGCGGAAGGCAAAGGGAAGCCTTGGGATGCTGCACATCCTAGAGATGTGTTAGTTATCCCATTGCCATGGCAACTGTTCCTGGTGCCACTGTCCCCATGCAATGAATGGCAAATGTCATTGTGCCATGTCCAGGAACATGCTTTCTGTGCACAAAGAGTGGCTGCAGCTCCAGCAGCCTTTACAGTCCTCACTGGGGAGAAGCTTGGCTGGATCTATCAGCTCTGCAGAACTCATCGGCAGCACAAGTGCAAAAAGACCACTAAAGCGTTTGGGGGATTCCTTCACCTCCTGAAACATCTCCTACCTCCAGAGGCGCCTGTCCTGGCGGCAGCTTTAGAGCAAACAAAAGCAAATGACGTTTGACAAAGCCTGTAATTAAATCATGGAACTTTTTGCTACAGGATATTGTAACAGCCAAAAATATAAATAAGCTCATAGAAAGCTCAGGGAGAATCATGGAGTGCATCTCCACTGCACCACCGCATGCTGGTCTGTCGGAAAAGGCCATTCTAGAACACCTCCTGCCCCATAAATCTTCCATGACACACATGGTGTATGAAGCACCCCAAAACCCAGGGCTGCAGGAGCATCTGCTCCCCATCCAGGGTATTGCCCAGGCACCCACAACAGCTCAAAGCTGTGCTTCAGCTGCTGGATCAGCAGCTCAGGTACTGATCCGCATTGGAGGTGCCACCAAGGTAGCACTGGCAAGGACATGCTTTGGGTCATGGGAAGTAGAGAGTACAAAACGGGGACAAGAGAATATGGGAAAATGTAGGTTTATAGATAAGTTAATCCTTTTCCTCCTTTAAAGAAATTCAGGCAGTGATTTGCAGTTGCCTTTGCTTCTAATAATGACTGGTTTTTTACAGACTGACCCAGAAAAGACATTGATTTAAACATGCAGTTTAGTTGTAATGAGGATTTGGTTGAAGAAACAAACTAAACAAGGCATTACCATTGTAGAACTGTTTCCAGTCTGACTCAGCCAGCCTGAGCTTTACCTCATAGGAAATTTCGGCTACTTTCAAATTTCTCAGGTTTAAGGTAGTATTTTCTCATCTTTACACACTGTAATCATGTGTGCAGACGCAATTCTAGCTGTGAGAAGCACAATTCAGTGCATCACATGGCTTGTTCTTAGGCTCCACGTCAAGAACTTACAGATTTTCCCCTGCTATTGCAAAACAGCATCTGAGGAAAGTCCACTTTCTGTGCAGAGCAATTGCTTCCACAAGGGCATGAACACACAGCAACGCAGCTGAAAGGAAATGCTTGCAAAAACCTACTTTCTCAACACTAAACTCGCTCTAGAACCGATTTATTCTTGTTCAGGTGAATAGTCCTTGAAACTACTTCCAGGCCTAGGGAAGAACATTTGGAAGGCAGTGAAAACCAGAGAGCCCAGCTAGTTTGAAAAGTCTCCGCTAGCTATAAGCCAAAGTTCTTCCCTTGCTTCCCCAGAATTAAAGCAGGGAAAGGTCACTTGTAACTTGGATCCCTGAAAAAGCAATTTCCCCACCACAGATGCAAACACACACCTTACTGAAGCCAAAATTCATGGGAGTAAGGAAGGAATGACCTCTCCCCAGCAGCTCTGTGACTTATTCTGGATCCTACAACTTCTGCAAAGCTGCAGAGTTACCCACATAGCTCAGAGCGTTCAGTGATTCCTTGTCTATAAGGGGTGCAGGAACTCCAACAAGGACTAACCATGGCAGTGCCATATCTTTACCATGGAGGCTGAAATCCCTCCTCTGACAACTTGTGCTCCCACTTGTCCTTGCCGGACTATTTCTTGCCTCACTACTGCTTTTCCAGATTTGCTCACGTGCAAGTCTGGCGCATACGTATGTCCATAGCTATAATGAGTTGTCTCACACTGTAGCTTCCCTAAAGCTGCTAAAAGGAGTGTTTTAAATAAACACCGAATGTAGACGCGAGAGTGAAGATGATGATTTTTGTCTGGAAAGGAAGGGAAAAGCAAACTCATGCTCACAAGGAAGCATCTTCTCCAGGCTGAACCAGCCCAGCTCTCTCAGCCTGTCTCTATAGGAGAGGTGGCCGATGTGGTTTCAGACTCCATAGACAAGCGGCTGTGTTTCTGGAAGCACAAGATGCTGCCCCCACATCAGCAGTTATCAAAAAGGGCTAAACGGGGCTCTCTAAAGAAACAAACTTGTATCATTTCCTATCTGCCTACAGCAGGGCAAAGGCTTCCTTGTCAACGAACCCTTGAGAAATACTGAGAGTAAGGCAGAAAGGACAAAAGAGAAAAATCAAAACGACAGATTCCTTATTACAATCAAATCTATTTAGAATAGAAGTGAACCTGAGCCTTGGAGTAGCACCTAGACACCCTCAAAGTATGGGTGCAAATATCAGCTTTAAAAGGTACAAAGTGGATGGTACTGGATCCAGACTCTACAAGGGATTTAACTCTAAGTGGAGAATTGCCCATTCAAGAGCTTTTATAGCTGACTCTTGTCTCTGCTTGCATGGCTCTGCAGCTCCCTGGGGAAAAGCACTCTTAATAGTAAAGTAGAAGGACAGCACAACACAGAGTTGGTCCACAGAGCCATTTGTACACATGGAAGAAATCCCTTCTCTATCCTGAATGTCAGAGCTGCTGAGGCTGTACCTGTCGGGCAGCTGGCACTGCACTGAATTCAACTGGTCTCCATAGGGGACTGGGTTTCACTTCTTAAAGTGATCACTGCCACAGATCCACGAGCCACATGAGGTTTTCTTCCAAGTGAAATATGTAAAATGGGCACTTTCTCTCAATTCCCTGTTCCATGGGAAAGTAACTGTGGATTTTAAATGATTATGTACTTCTTTTGCCCTGTGACATAAGTGAGCTCTCAAATAACAGCTACCAACCGGGATATTTCAGATCCTTTCTCCCCCATTTAAAACAAAGCAGACAAGCAAGCCTGCCATCCTGTCAAAGCCTCCGGGAAACAGGGACAGGCGAGAGGAATGGTGCAAATCAATCTGCATTACATTACATTACCTCAGCAGAAAGACTTGAAGGGACTACAGAACATATTCATTAATCTTGTATGCTGCTGCTCTGTGTCATCCCAGATTGCATCAGGAGGAGATAAAGCAGCAGTCCTTGCCAGAACATGGGCCAGGGGAAAGAAAGACGGGAGATGGGCAAGACCCCTCACCAGGAGCAAGTGGGATGAAAGGGAAGGAAACGTAAAGCCCAGCCCAGGCTCTTCCAGGTAAGCAAGAGCTCTGCTGTGACTGACAAGAGAAGCACCTTTGAGTCAAGTGGTTCCTGACCTTTCTGGGGGGCCAGGAGTCAGTACTGCACTGGACCAGTCTTACCCATGCTGGAGCAGCACAGCATCTCCACATGCCCCAGTCAAGGTTTGTGGGTTTACAGCTCCCTGAGGAGTATGATGGAGAGGGTCAGCTTGGAAGCTTGTCCAGTGGTAGCAGGAACCCATTAGGGTTGGCCACTGCATGGTGGGAGAAGTGACCACTCTCCACATGGGTTACCCCAACTCTAGACAGCCAGCATGCAATGGATAAACACCTTGCATGTACCCAAAGCCCTTAAAAACACAGGATCCCGCCTTGCCACTTTATCTAAGCTTCATTTTAAAGGTGATCATTGCCACCAAGAAGATCCCCACATCCACATTAGGCTTTTACTATACTGAAGTCAATACACTTAGCATCAGTGCTGCTCCTAGCAATAGGAAGGTGGACTCGTTTATGTAGGCAATGGAGCATTTCACCTCTCTGTCCACAATGATGCTCTCCTTAGTGGGCCAAGCACCCAGGAAGGAGTTAAACCCTGGCAACACAAGCTGTCCCAATTAAGAACTAAATCAGTCTGTGCACACAGGCCCCCCAACATGATTTAACTCTGCCTCCCCGGGTTGAATCCTGGCTAAATCTGACACACTTGCCAGTGTCCTGCTTTCAACACCTAAATCTGCCTCTTTCTTTGCAGCTGCCACAGTGTGAACTGCTCCAGGTTTCTGCCTGCAGTCTTGCTTTTATTCATGTGCCCATGGCATTAGCACAGAGGCATACTGAAGGTAGCTGTATTTGAGCTTTCTCAACCAGAAAATTTCTAGCTGTCCTAACCTGGGGCTGTGGGTAGTGAGCAGGAGGGGGTAAACACACACAAAAGCGAATAAAAAATGGAGTAGTCTCCCATAAAACAGCTCCTGTGTGATGCTTTCAGTTCACATCCAGGCTGGCATTAACACACATCTTCACTTCCCTAGAGAAAACAAATATGCTGAGACCCGGTGCATGATACAAATGTGAAGGTTTGTTCTAAGCTGGGTTAAACATATAATGGGCAAAAAATATTGGCAAAAGTACCAAGCTCTAAATCTTTAACTCTAGTAAATGTGAGGCCAAAGTTGCAAATACACCCAGAAGTCACCTGGATAAAGAGACATCCACCCTCTGTGCTACACAGGCACTCCTCTTTGAGGAGGATAAGAGGAGTCAGAAGCACTAAAGGAAAGTGCTTTCCAATACCTGGCATCATTTCACATCCCTGGCAACCTCAGAGCAAGTATTGGGAGTTGGGGCTCTCTCCAGAATTACCATCATGTCCTTGCTGCTGGAAAACTGAGCAGTATTTCATAAGCTACTTATTCAGTGATGCCCTCTTTTGTTCATGGAAAAGCTCTAGGAGGGAAGCCTCAGCGTTCTCCAACACACACAAGCCTAGCATTCACTTTGTCCGTCCCTCCAGCCTGTCCACAGGCACTTTCTGGCACTTTTTCCATGAGGAACCCATTATGGAGATAACCACATATACTGGGCCATGTATGGCCTTGGCACATTCGTTTCCATATGAATACTAATTACACATACATACTAATATACTAATGAATACTAACACACCTAAGGCATAACTTTACAGCTGTCTGTCATATCTCCAAGTTTTCTTTCCTGGGGATTTTGTGGCAATCGTTGACACAGGCATGAGATCCAGACACAAAAAACAGGGAAATCAAATGGCCGTGAGAGTATGGCTTTCCTATTCCACTTGGAAATAACAGAAAAGTACCAGCAGCAAAGCTTTCCACACCATTCCACTTGGTGCTATTAGCCATAAGTTCTAACGCCTCTCATTAACCAGCTTTGCAAACCAATAAATAGCTAGTATGGAAGTTGTACTCCAAGAGCTACAGGAGGAAGTTGGTACTACACATCATACACCAACAAACAACTCCAGAATCATGTTCCTCCTTGTCACCAAAATAATTACTGCATCCACCAATGGGAAATTCCTTCCTCTCAGTAACCATGGAACTATTTACATGTCACCAAAGCCCTGCAGTTATGGGTTTCCCAATAGTTTCCCATGTGACGCAGGACCTCTGTGTATCCTGCACAGAAAACCAGGTCTTCGTGGCATAGAATGCAAAAATGGTCTTGATTTATCACAACAGAAAGCGATAGTTGGTCAAAAGACAGAACCCAGAATTACTCAAAATCAATATAAGACTGCCACCAGCTTGTAGGATGTGTCTTATCTGCCTTGTTCGAAGCAGAGCCACAGACTGCATCTATCAAAGGCTGTGAAACCAGGCAATTCAATTTTTGTGGTGTGAAGCTCTCGTGGTTATGAATATGGATGAGCTTGCAGGCAACGGGGCCTCTGTGCAACCCATCAAATGCTGCTGGAGCAAGTTGGATGGAAAAGACTCTGTCAAAATTACTTTGGGCCCTGACCAGCTCCTAGAGCTGCTAACCTGAGGAAGCAGAGCATGGTGAGAAGGGCTCGTCCCCTGGGCGCTGTGAATAGGATGAAGCTGTGAAAAGCAGGTCCAGGTGAGTAGAAGAGACGTGCTCAACACTATTCTGGGCTGCATCCCCGGAGCATGAGCAGCATGTTGAGGGAGGGGACCAGTAACCGGGTCTAGTGATCCTATGATCTGCCAGTCTTCACATAAAAGGAAGCACATTCCATCCTGGACACACTCCCTCCCTCGTCTTTATTCCCATTCTATCTAGTGTTCCCCTTCTTCTTTTTCCTTGCAGGTTGTCTCCAAAGACCTTCCGTCACATTCACCTCCTCCCTTCCAAGTGCCAGCACATCTCCACATCATCTTTGCTCCACGTGTGCCACGTTACCATTGCCTTTAGTCATTCCCACCCCCACATCAGTTCCTGCCATCATCAAGTCTAGGAAGAGTCACCCAGGATCACGTTATGCCATCTAGAGAGCACCTTTAAGAGGAAAGCACTGCCTGCCTGTTCAAGTTGTTTACTTCTCCAACACAGAGACTTCAGCCTAACAAAGGGAACCATCCCCACCGCTTTGCATCCCAAGTCCTCTGCTGCAGGAGCTGACTCCATTAATTCTTGCAAGCTTATTAAAACCAGCCTAATGCAACAACCTGACAAAAGTGGGTGTTGAAGGGATCTGTCATCACCAGAGGAGCAGCCCAGCCTGTGCACAGAGGACAGAACTGCCCATCACTTCGGCTCTCCCCAGCACAAGCTGACTCCAGCTCTCCCAGAGGGCACACGGGATTTCTCAGCAATGAACTCTCCAGCAGACTCAGCGGTTGACTCGAGCAAGCGATGCCAATCTATGTATTATTTATCTTTGACACTTTAGATCCCTGCAGTTAAAAGCACTTCCCTCAATTTCCTTGTTTTTGCTTCTGCCCGTATCATTATCCTCAGATCGCTTTGAGTCTAACTGAGCCTGCACATGCCAAGTGAAAAGCAAATCTCAGACATGCTGGATACGACTTGCCACACTCTGGTTTTGTAAGAAACCATCATTCCACAAATCCTTCAGGTGCTGGACTGTCCTAGCTCGAGGAATATTGCTGGAGGGGAAACACTAATTCATTCTGCTCCTACACATCGGTTTAAGTTGTTCGTAACACACAGGAAACACTAACCTTCAGCTGTCAGTCCTGTCTCCTCTCCATCCAAAAAGATTCCTCAAACATAACAGTGTTGAGCAATAGGACAATGGGGAGAACACCCCCCACACTAAGGCATTTCTTCCCCTTTTACTGCATCCCTTTGGGTGCCTGTTCCTTGCTTTCCGGAAGGTCTGTATGACAGCTAATTCGCTGTCTGCTTTTTTGCTGAAACCAGAGGTGTACAATAGAGCGGATCTTCAGGGAATTCTGCTTGTGAAACGACCATCCTGGTCTTTTCACTTTGTGTTTTGTTGAATCACTCACAAGATCGCCGCAGCCAACATCCAGACTCCGGCTGTACAGAGCAGCACACACAAAGGCAGCAGTTCCCATTTGTTTTCCTGTGTCACTGTCTGCTGAGATGCCAGACAAAAGAAATCTCAGCTCCAGAATAGCTCTTCTTGCCCTGCTATGTCCCCAACTTCACAACAAGGCTTCCTTTGGGGACAAAGCTTTCAATGACAAGGGAGTCATCTGGTCTCACATAGCAGCACAATTACTCAGAGCTTCCTAAAGGGCTAAAGGGCTAAAATGACCCCAGATACCATGTTCCTGTCAAACACCCCATGGACACCACTAAATACAGACCAGAGGAGTGTGGAAACTTGGTGGATGCTGACTTATTCCTCTTACAGCTGACCAGATCGCTCAGGAGATCAACAGTGACTAATGCGCACTTGTTACATGTGTTATTCCACAAAAATGCCCTAGAAACATGAAAATCCCAGGTTTGCTAGTGAGGTGAGATACTTTCTGAATACACACTGTTCTGCCACAGAGCAAGTCAACCCCTGTGTCTGCCTGCAGCTCCATGCATAGTTGTCTGCATTCATGCACCAGGAAATAAAAAGACTTTTGGGAATGACAGGGAACAGTGATTATAGAGCTGAAAGCAGCAGGATTTGTAAATGTGGAATTCAGCTTTTATTGAATTTGTGATTATTTCTCAATAGCAAATAGGGCAGGTCTTTGATTTAATGTGCTGATTACAGGTGACTCACCTGTCCAGACAAATCAGGCTTTAATCAAAGAATAACAGCCTAAAGCAAGATCATTGCTGAGAAACATGGAAGAGGCTGATGGGGACAGACCTAATACAGCATCTCCCACAGCACACTTCACAGTGACCTGCATCAGCCACCCTTAAAGAGTTATGGTCCAAAACCTGAATTAAGTTAGGTATAACAAATATGGCAAGATAAACCAAACACCATGTTAATACCACATCAACTGACTTGCTCAAGGCTTCGCTTACACAGAGAATAAGTGGCCTTGGTGGCATAAGCACATGCACTTACTGCATGACCCAAAACACCACAACGTACGCCGAGCTTTGTGGATAGGGATACCCTGAGCGTGGATAAATACATAAACTAACATAGCACAATGTGAATAGAAATTAATTCTCACACTGGATTGGCAGTTAAGCCTTCAAGCATACAGATATTCCTGTATAAGTACAGTAATATTTCCATTTACTTCAACGGAACAGCTCACAGGCTTTATATTAAGCCTGCTCTGAAGTGCTTGCATGCTTCAGCCACACCAAGCATCGTTTTACTGCTAAGATACCCTCGAGCGGCTCATGAATTCAGCAGCCCCTAGATTCCACTGCTGCTGTATCTATCACCAACCCTGCATGACGTACAGTAATTATAGGCTGCTGTCAGACTAGTAACATCCTCAACAAGTAGAGCTGAGCTCTTGAGCGTCAGTGTGCCAACCAAACAAACACGGAGCTCCTCTGAAAAAAAGAGGAGAGATTAACTGAAAGAAAGCAGGCCAAATCCTGCTCTCATTTACCCCTCTTGGATGGGCTGCACGGATTTGGCTGCCAAGATGATTTGGCAAGTCGCAGTCCTCCAGCAGCACGGACTCTTTTGCACGGCTCCTGTGAGCAGAATGCAAGTGAAGGAGCCGAAGTGAAGAGCTGTGCTGCTCGCTCTGCCACCAGTGCAGCTCTGCGCACGGTTTACACTGGATCCCGATGTACACCCACTTCCAAGTCATATTCCAGTGCTGGTTGACTAAAAGTCCTCATCCAGAAATCCTTCTCTCCCACCAAAGTCACACAGCACAGTTCAAGGGGGTTATTGTTTTCTTAGCAAAGAGGGGAAATACTGTTTTCATCTTCAATACAAAGCAAGGCACGGGGCTTTCCACAAAAACACTGAGAAGAGACTGAACCTGATAGAATTTAGTCTGGAGGTGAACTTGAAGCCTTAGAAACCAGTTCCCCAAAGAGAAGGTAATGAGCCTGTGTCATTCTCATTCAGAGAACTGAATCAAAGACTGCAACAACATATTTCATTCAAAGTCTTGAACAGGAACGCAGCCAGGTCTCACCAACTGCTGTGCCAGGAAGTTCTCTGATAGGGTACATTTGTTCCTGAGGTTATTCATTTTCCCCTTTTATTGACAGGGATTCCAGGATTGCTGCAGTGTAGAGTATGGAGGTATACAGGAATGATTCGTGTCAGCAACTTAGGAGTTCTTGTCGCCATTGCACTTTATGTGGAATCGGAACCCCTTGTGACCATTGTACGTGTGTGGGATGTATAGGAATGACCATGATTATGATAAATGTTCCTGTCAATACAATGATGAGAGAGAAGAAGATACCAAGGAATAATCCCTCTTCCTCAACTGCTTTGTTTTCTAAGGGTGCTTTGTTTAACTGCTCAAACCGCTTTGTTTTCCAAAGGGTGCTTTGTTTAACTGCTTGGAACCGCTTTGTTGTTTAAAGAGTGCTTTGATTAACTGCTTGAATGCTTTAAGGGGGTTACATAACTAAGAGATAAATACATCCTATTACAGTAACCAGATAAGGAATGGAATTTATAGGGCTAAGATGGTGGTTAATTGCATGTGAAAGACATCTCCCCGTTAATGTATTACCGAGAAGTTCAGCAACGTCTTCACCGGAGAAAGACCCCAGCAACAAGAAACGAAAAATGGAAAGGGACCAGGTCGGCATCCGGGTACAGAAGAAGGGATTGGCTGAGACCCCGGACCAAGAAGTATAAGAGACTAGACCCCAAAGACCCCGGTGCGTGTCTCTGGTGGAGCGGAGACTCCCCGGCACACCCAGCGCTGCTTGCTTATTGCCTCTCTATATTAATCAATTGTAATAAAATAATTGGATCAGATCATGGCTAAGACGAAATTTTTATAACAAGGTCTATCTTTGCTCTGACATCTCAGTCAGCCCCAGTGATTTCAGGGTGGTTTGGGTCCCGTATGATCCTACTTTCTACTTTTGCCACCATAACCTGGGAGGACAGAGGAGCTCAGCTTGGGAAGGTCAAACGAAAGGAACAAAAGTGCAGTGCAAACAACCTCGATGGATTTTGCTGCTCCACTAACAAGTTAGGAAAACACACATCCAGCTCTCCATGTGATCCTGACCCCGTTCAGATCACTAGAGCTGAAGCAGACCAGACATAACCTGGCAAAGGGACAATGGGGAAACATCTCCCTCGCAAACAGTACTGAGGAGGAAACAGGAGATCATTGTTCTTCCCACATCACACCAGCCTGAAGGTTCACTTTCAACTCAGCCAGTTGTGCTGAGCGCTCCAGGCAGTGACACCCTTCACTTCCAAACCAGGCTGCAGAGGCTGGATAGAAGCAAGGGCAGCATGCCCAGGCTTGTCCCACAGTGGGGGCTGGCTCCAGGCTTCCAACCATTCCCTGATGCTGGAAAAGGGGAGGAGGTCTCCCAGCAAGCAAAAAAAAAAGCAAAACAGAAAGCAAAGCACCCAAAAAACATCAGGTAACCGTTTAAAGACACTTAATACAACAAAGCAGTTGCAGACAAGGAGAAACAAGAGGGTTTGTCCCTCCAGTTACCCGCAGGGCACTGGGAAAACGCTGATGAATGAGTACAAAAGGTTGGAAACTTACTTTTGGGATCTGTCAGATGTATGGACTCAGGAGGAGAAGAAAGGAAAAGGAACAGGGGCCAGCACAGGGACTCACTGACCTCCGGCGCTGCACAGCCACAGCTCTGCTCCAATCGACCTTCAAACCCCTGCAGACCTTTCTGTCTTCTCCCACAAGGTGATTCACATGGAGGGGGTGGAGTAGGTCCTGTCACATGACCTGAAAGCCCAAATTAGGAAACCCCTGTTAATTATCCTGGTGCAAATGAGGAGGGATTCCCCCTTCCAGCCGAGCAGGGACCAGTTGCACTGCAGGCGCAACAGAAGCATGGGCAGGAGGCTTAGCCCCAGGGCCTGCACTAGAGACACTCTGGGGCATGAACATCTCACTACAAGCCATGTTAGCTACCAGCCACTTGAGGATTTAGGTCTTTTCTTGGGCTAATTTTACACCCTGCAATGTTTGCCTGCCCTTGTGAACAAGCAGGCAGTGCCACAGCTGGTCTCCAGTCCACACAAGCTGCAGCAAGAGCATCCCCCAGTGCAGCCTATGGAGGAGTGCTTTATCCTATCCCCCAGTTTAATCTCTCAAAGCTGCGGGCTTAGACCCTAATAACATAAGGACCCTTGAAACTTAAACCCTTCTGTGTTTGAATTGGATGAGATAGGCTTCCATATATACAGTATCACTTTGTGACAATACGCTACAGAGGAGCCATGCTTCTATTTATACAATTATTTTATAGTGTCAAGGGTAATAACAAAAGATGAAGTGATAAAAACAAGTCTAAGCAGGATGTATGCAACAAGGGGTGGTGTTTATGGAAGACAAGACTGTGTAAAACTAAGAACAAGAGAGCTTTGAAGTTTTATTTCATGTAAATCAGTCAACAGATAACTCAAAGCTTAGCCTGAGAATATATAAACTTAATCCTTCTTCATTTAATACTTATTAGTCAGATTTGTAAGTCAGTGGTGCTGTTACTAATTTGATGATGTGCAAATCTGATTCTTGACTTAAAACAACAATCTTTCTGTGTCTTAAAATGATCTCTAAAGTTGCAGGGGTTAGGATTTACTGGCTGTTTTATATGTCTATCGCAATATATTGTTTAAAGACCAAGCTGTAAAGAAATGTCGATGTAAAAAATGCTATCTATATATAAAATCCTAGCATGTAAGGCAATAGGAAAGCAATGTTTTTCTCACCAGGAAGTAATTTGACAAATGGAACCCATATTTCTGTAAATAAACATCTGCCTTCTCATTAGCTTCACATCAACCTACACTGAAATATACATCAGAGAAGTCTGTCAAAGCAGCCACAAAGGAAAAACAAGAGCAGAGTTTAAAAGCAAAGCCTTCAAAAATTGTTATGCTTTTCAAGCCTAAGCAGTAAATAGGACAGGAGAATGACAGGAGAGTTGGCAGCAAAATCTCATCACTAAAAGAACTTTCTTTTTTTCTCTAGAAACATAAAACTTATGTTTGGTCAACTGTCCACAAGTGGTTTGCAGAGAAGGGAGATGGACATAAGAAGCTGACACGCTGTAAAATCACAGCCCTAAGAAATGCAACCAACAGTCCCAATCCAACTGTCAGCCAGCTGTAACAAGCCCAGCAGATACGGTTCATGGACCACAGAGCACCTCGGACCCCAAATATTTTCCTTCCTGCTTCTTAAGAAGCAAAGGATGACTCTAGCTTCTAAAAGAGCACAGGATTGAGACCAAAGAGAACCTAATTAGAAGATATTAAATAAATAATTAAAACAAAGAAGCAATGTACTTAGAAATACAG
The DNA here is from genome assembly GCF_037157495.1 of Lathamus discolor. Taxonomy (NCBI): domain Eukaryota; kingdom Metazoa; phylum Chordata; class Aves; order Psittaciformes; family Psittacidae; genus Lathamus; species Lathamus discolor. The sequence goes on from NC_088892.1 coordinate 20,828,458, forward strand.
AACAATCTGTCATTACTGAGCAAGCCCTTGTGTTGCATTGCTGAGTCACCCACGGGTTTGCACAGCGGCAGATGACATTTCTGAGGTCTGTGTCTGGCTTGATGATGCTCTGTGAAAGGGAGGTGGAGGTCCCATGGCACAGAGAGGGTCCCTCTGGAATCAGGAGAACCCTGTTTTCCTGTGGAGCTGATGCCCGTGCCCCATTCACATCCACATCTCTCCCAGTCAATCTCCTTGTCTCTGCTGGAGTTACCCTCTATCTAATATCCTACTTTCCTCCCCCTCAAGTATGAGGTGTTGGCAAGACTGGATACAGCACTGGAGTTTACACTAGGGGGGAACACTTCCCTGTAAGAATCAAAGGGTTGTGTTATGCTTTCCCTGGCTTCCAGTCCCAGGAGAAACTATAAGCAAATAGTGAAACACTTTAAATAGTTTGAAAAGCCTTTCACAGGAATCCTGGTGTCTCACAGTGAGACTAAGCAAATGGGGGTATCACTGGCTCATGCAGCTCCTGCACTGCCTGTGCTAAAGCCCAGGGGTATTCCATAGCCTAAGTAGCAACTCCAACTTGTTTCCTATTAAGAACAGCATTTTTAAAAGCACTTATTTCTGTTTTAAACCTGCTGCTATTGAAGGCAAAGGCAGAGCTGCCATCCACTCTTGCAAGAAGAGATAAGTAACATCAGATGATGCTAACCTGGGTGGTGCAGCACATTTCACCTCCACATGGACTGGGTATCCCACTTCAGAAATGTAAAGCTACTCTTTCTTCCTCTGAAGCGTGCCAAACATCTGATCTAATGTATCGGGGAGTTCTGAAATAATGAGGTATATCAGAAAGTTGGAAGCTCCAGGCTTTTCACCTCTGAGCCAACCATCACTTCAGATATAGCTTTTCCTTATTATTTCAGGCATTCTATGCTCCTTAAAATTAAGGTTTAATACTCAGTTGGCTATGATTTTTTCTTCATTCTTATCAATATTTCTCTACTGTGCTTTCCCTTTTATTTTCCTGGTGCTGTTAAAATGCATCATTTTCCAGCATGTCATTGCATCCTCCATTTAAAAAATGTAACCAGAACAAACTGATCACATAGATCTTGCTTTAAAACAATACAGATGTTGTTTTTCAAGCCAGTCTAATTCCCTGCTTTGGGTCTTTCCCAGTAGTTCCTAACCAGCTTTCTTAATGCAGTCTTTTATGCCTGGTGTTTGGGCAGGAGAACCCAGGGCAGAAGGAGATGCTCCAAGCTAAGGTGCAAGCCAGCAGATGGAGAGCTTAGTCCAGCCAGGCACAAGCTCCTTTAGAGCTGCAAAACCCTTAAATCCAGACCCACAGTATAGCAGCTCACAGGCTTCTATTTGTCCCCACATGGCACCTTTGCTGGATCAGACCCAGGCTACTCAGCATTTTACAGTGCTGCTTTTCCTTCCAGTGCTGGAGACATTGGACATGCACCAAGGACAGCTGGCTGCAAGTTTCCTGAAGGCATAAAACATTAACGTCTTATGATGGTTCATGAGGTATTAGTCCAAGTTCTGCACTGAAGACTTGATGTAACTTGTTCTGGGATCACATTTACCTCTGAGGACTGATAACTTTAGCATCTTTCACACTCTTTGGACAAATCGGTCTCTAGTTTGTTGTAGGTAAGAGTGTAGCTCTGTGAATTAGAACGTTGAAACCATGGCCAAGTCTAGGTGTTGCACAGGAAGGGAATAGTAATCTTGAAGAACAGCATGTATCCACTAGGAACTCCTGTATGCCCGAAAGCCTTACTTTAAATATATGATATACTCCTTAGAAAAGAAGCTGTTTTTTTCCCTTGCAACTTGAAGAGTTTGGGGGTTTGACCTTTCTTTGAAAGCAGTAATGGGCTCCATGAGCAATGCACATGGTGTGAAGAAGCAGCTTCTGGAAAGCTGAATCTCAGGTTCACCAAAGTTCTCTCAAACCATGCGTCTAGAAATTGCTGGATTCACCCTTTGGGAACCGACAGTCCTTTTGACCACCTTAAACTGATACCCATAAGGGAGAAAACCCAGAACAGTTCATTCAAAGCAAAGCTAATTGCTGCTCAGGAGCTGCTGTTAGATTCCCTAAGCAGCCTAGAGGAGGAGCACAGGGTAGAGTTTCAATGCAAATGTGACAAGACTTTATCGGTTATTAGAAGTTACTTAGGAATTTCTGTGTGGCCCTTTGCCCACCATTATCTGCTATTGCACTGTAGTTTTGCAGATATTTAGGTTTCACACTTAAATAACCATACTCAGCAGTTACTATCACCCCATATGTTGCTTGTTACACCAATGTTTTAAAACTGTTTGCTAAGAAGGAGAAGTGTTTGAGCAGGTTGACACCATGACTAATCTGGGGTAGGACAGCTGTACAGGACATTCCCTCCCATGCTGCACATGAGAAAGCAGGGTAATAACTCTACAAAGTTTAATACATCCCCATGCTGATGGAAAACTACTTGTAGGTAATGGGCTGAAGAAGCCTCAAGAACATAGACATAGAATGCTTGCTAATCTTGCCTTAATAAAACCAAAAGCCACTTGTGAATGGCCAAAAATAATGGTAGAGATGGAAAACCTTGGGGAACCTCCCCAGCAGAATCCAAGGGAGAGAGGTCTCATGGTTGTGTAATTCACTCCTGCTTGATTTCCTGTCTATATATTGAAGAACAGCTCTATTTTCAACACAGTTGGGCAATCAATTCCAGGTTTCACCACCTGGTTTTTTCCTCCTACTTGGCAGGAGCAGAAAGGCTTTTGCAACAGCAAGAGTTCCTTCCCATTTTAGCAGCCAAACTTTCTTTTTATGTTTCCTGCCTTTTTACCATTTGGGGAACCCTCTGGCAACTACTCCCTATCCATCCCTTGCTACACACACAGATCCCTTCTCTGTTTCTCTTTCATGACTCCTACTGCATCATTTTTAACTAGTGAGCTGAAATAATCACAGTCTTCCAATACTCTCTATTTTAGCCTTATTTTCATACCATATTTACTTTTTATGCTTGGAAGATAAAGTTCAAACTCAAATTGACAATTTGTGTTGCTGCAGTGCAGTGGGACCAATCTGTTGCAAAGGGGGGAAGGAGCAAAGCTTGAAGGGTACTGGGGTGGTCCAACCCAGGAAGGAAATTAACTGACCACCCCAAAGTCATTATTAATGCCAATTTCCTAAAGTACCACCAAGGGCTACATTTATTACTGCCAGTAGAAAATGGCATAGGAAATAACCAGCTGTTGGGAGCCACTCCATGAGCAGCATGACCAATTGTCATGGGAATCCAGGACACAGAAGCAAGACCAGCTGGGCTTCTTAATCCTCTCTGCTGAATAGTTTGAATATTTAAGCTGACTTGAGAGTAAGAGCAGCAACCAGCAAAACCACTGAGCTTTCCTACCTTAGGCCTAAACAAGAGATGGACAATATTATCTCACCCAGAAGGCTGGGAACAGGATGCTTGAGAGACCTGGTGGCAACTGAAATCCTTGAAGTTACATCAGGAAGGAACTGGCCCCAGGAATGTGCTTTGGCACAGATGCTCCAGATGAAGCTAATAATTCCTCACCAGATTGTTCTATCAGCCCAAGCAAACTTAAGCACAGATGTGCAGACCTACAACAACAGGGGTACTTGTGGCTTTTCCATGATAAAACACCACAGCACACTGTAGCATCACTGTAGATGTATGACATGTTGAAAGTTATTGCTGGCAAGCAGGAGATTGGAAAAGTATCAAGTGAAACTTCCAATACTGGTCATGGTCACCAATACGTTTTTATTGGGGCACCAAGTGTTTGCCTTATATTTGCTGGTTGTTTATAGATTATGGGGCTAAACTGCTGAATTGAAGGTAACCACAGCAAGGTCTCGGTCTAAAAGAAGGATAATGTTACATATAGTGTTAGACTAGACTTGTGTGGAGGGCTCAAATCGCAGCCCTTTCCCAAAGACCTGTCCTTCCTGTAAGATAATATTGATCACAAAGAGCAAAAGCAGAAGAAATACAATCATTTGGGGTTGGAACTTTAAGGTCCCTTTCAACCCAAACCATTCTATGAATTGGAAGAGCTATCTAAAAATGCTATCTAAAGCTGCCTTGTAACTGGCATCACATACCCTCCCAGAGGGAGGGAAAGGGAGGAACTGATTTCCAAATGCTACAGCTTTAGAGAGGGAAGGGAGGCAGAAAGGCAAATAACTACACTGTTGAGTGCTCTACCCCCTTGTGAGCATGTCTGTCCCTTGAGGAAATTCTGCGCTGTGCACTGATTAGATACAAGAGGATTTTGCTTGGGAGCAAAAGGCATTGAGGGATTTTGATACACGGACATTGTAAAATGTTAGTGATAGTAAGAGCGTTATTTGTTGTCAGTTTAAAGTTTGCAGCTTCTTTACATAACTAAATAAATTACTCCATTATTCATATTTTTACAGCTAGATAAATATTTTAATCCCTGTTTACTGCCAGTAGCTTTAATTAACTGCTTTTTGTAATTCTTTTATAAATCTTACTTGTAATACATTATATCTGATATAAATTCTGAGCTTGCCACTGGTACTTCCAGTAATTCCGATTCCAGCCACCTGCCACATCAGTCCTATTGCTGATCTTCTGAAGCCTCCTCCAAGTGATCTTGTAGGCTGAGTCTGGAGCAAGAACTGAAGCCAGGGATATTGCCAAGAACAGACAGCAAGCAGTCTGCAGAGGCACCTCTCACTATGCATCAACTGAGCACACAGAGCTTTTGGAAAGGTGTTTTGCCAACTGCAAGTGCGTGAAAGAGTCTAAGAATTGGCAGTTTCCTAAAGAACTTTCTCTGGAATTCTTCAGTGGAATCTGGATTTCTTTAAAAGCAATGAGCATACAAATCCATATATAGAATCATAGAATAGTTAGGGTTGGAAAGGACCTCAAGATCATCCAATTCCAACCCCCCTGCCATGGGCAGGGACACCTCACACTAAACCATCCCACACAAGGCTTCATCCACCTTGGCCTTGAACACCACCAGGGATGGAGCACTCACAACCTCCCTGGGCAACCCATTCCAGTGCCTCACCACCCTAACAGGAAAGAATTTCCTCCTTAGATCCAATCTAAACTTCCCCTGTTTCAGTTTTAATCCATCACCCCTTGTCCTGTCACTACAGTCCCTGACGAAGAGTCCCTCCCCAGCATCCCTATAGGCCCCCTTCAGGTACTGGAAGGCTGCTATGAGGTCTCCAAGCAGCCTTCTCTTCTCCAGGCTGAACAGCCCCAACTTTCTCAGCCTGTCTTTATACGGGAGGTGCTCCAGTCCCCTGATCATCCTCGTGGCCTCCTCTGGACTTGTTCCAACAGTTCCGTGTCCTTTTTATGTTGAGGACACCAGAACTGCACACGATGCTCCAGGTGAGGTCTCACAAGAGCAGAGCAGAGGGGCAGGATCACCTCCTTCGACCTGCTGGTCACGCTCCTTTTGATGCAGCCCAGGATACGGTTGGTTTCTGGGCTGCGAGCGCACACTGAAGCCGGCTCATGTTCATTTTCTCATCAACCAGCACCCCCAAGTCCTTCTCTGCAGGGCTGCTCTGAATCTTTTCTTTGCCCAACCTGTAGCTGCGTGCCCAATCTGTAGCTGTGAAATACATATACGTATATAAGTAAACATAGAATCATAGAATGGTTTGAGTTGCAAAGGACCTTAAGATTATCCAGTTCCAAACCCCTGTCATGGGCAGGGATGCCTCACACTGGACCAAGGCTCTGTCCAGCCTGGCCTTGAACACTGCCAGGGATGGAGCATTTACCACTTCTTTGTGCAATCTGTTCTGTATATGCAAATATAAGCAAACATCTTCCTGTTTCTTCAAGCAGGTGTATCCACAGCACCAGTTAGGGATAACAGCAATAGATGACATCTGGTGTTACAGTTACACAGCTTCACAGCCCAGGACTGTAAGGACAAGCCTGTATCTCTATTACCATTACAGCACAGGTAATTGAAGAGTTCAGTGCTTTTCACAGCATGCTGAGATCACACTGAATAACAAAGAGCTGCAACTTTGTGCAAGGAGGTAAATGCTCCAGAATTGGTTTTAATCGGTTCTCCTTGCCCCCAGCTGGGTGCAACTGCTCTGTAGCATGCAAGCTAAGGGTTACACAGTTGGTAAAATGAAGTGGCTCTTCAACAAGCACAGAGCACTTGAAAGGAGCTGAAACCTCCAAGCTCCAAAAGCATCATGTCCTCAGGTCCAAAGACCATTGTTCTTGGGAGCAGCAGATACTCATTTGGGCTCCTCTATTTTTAGGGGACTGTTCATGCCATTCCCACACACAGGCTGAGCTGGACCACTCAGAACATTATCTTCACTTCTGACACCTTTTCTGCTCCCAAGCCCATGTTTCTGTAGGTATTAGAGACGTTGAAGACGTCTTGGAAGAAGTAAAAATGGAAGTTTTTAGGCTCTTCACAAGCTACCAGGACATCACACACCACTCACACAAAATGGTTGGCAGCCCCCTTAGCATTCCATTTCATTGGCTTAAAAACCTCTTTCTATGGCTGAAAAGGGTCGCAAACTCATTATAACAACCAGTCTGAGTTGCAAAGTCACTCTATACTCAGGACAGCATTAGCCTCATGGTCAAACCTCATCTCACCTGGAAGGAACAGGATTTGCGAGTCACTGGTGTTGTAAACCCAGCTCATAAATTCACAGTATTTCAGTTCTCCCATGGGCTGGCCAAGGATGTCACAAACATCTTCTGCTTTTACCTGTATAATAAGAAACAATAAAAGTGCATGAGCTTTTCTTGCAAGTTTTATTTGAGACATTATGACAGTGTTGCTGTTAGTGAATACAGAACTAGTAAAGTGTTTTGAGAACTAGCATGTTCTACTATATGTTTGGAAGCAAAGTGGCTTAGCATATCTGTTTGTTATCTGCTTTGTTATCCTGAGTAGACTTAGACCTCTATCTTTCAGATTGTAAAACTATGACGGATACAACTCTCCAAGTGGCTCTTTGGAGCCAGCAGGACTCTTCCCTGTGATGCCAGGAAGCACATTTGCTCCCTAATGCTCCAGCCAGGTGGCTCAGAGGACACTGGTGCTACTGGAAGAGTCCCTCTGGCACAGCTACCTTATGGATCAGAGACTGAGTGCATGCAAAATGCCAAAGAATGTAAAAATAATACTGAATTAACAAGCCATTGGCAATACCTGTCAAGAAAAGAATATTAATTTTTAACATAAATGTCTCTAAAGATGAAATATTTCAGTTACACAAGAAACAAGAAAATATGAGAATTTTCTGTCACACTTGGATGCTTCACTTACCACGGTGATGAATCAAAATAATTGCCTGGTCCAGCATTTAGCATGACACTAAATACAGTGCTGGATCTATTGATCCTTTACATGAACAGCTCTTTGAGCCTCATACAAGTGCCTTCCTGCATCTGCTTGCTTCTTGCATTTTAAACCGAAGGAAGGAAACACATTTAAATGTCATGTTCTGCCAGGAAAGCTGCTTCTCTGTACACTCCTTTTGTTCATCTCTGTCATGACAAGTACTCAGGTTGGGTTTCTCCCATCATTTCAGTTACTGGTGGTTGCAATTTCCAATGAGGTTGGATGGAAAGACTGTTAAATTACCCAATGCCCCCAGAAAGCCTTCAGAGGGTTAGTAACTGGCAAGCCAGCACTGAATCCTCTCAGCTCAGGGTTTTTCTGTTAGAAAATGTGCTCCTATAGGACCTTTTTTGTCCAGTTTCAATCAAACCCTGACATGCTTCTGCTCTGCTCAGTCCCAGCACTGGTGTCTGCACAGGCAACGCTCCAGCCAAGCGTCCCGAGTTTTGACGTGATTTGGGTCCTCATCCCAAGCTCCAGCGAGCGCTGCGGTGTGATGCTCCTGGTTACACTCCTCCTGTACCATGAAGGCCTCATGGCATTTTAAATGTCTGAGCAGAGAGGGATGTTTCTGAGTGTGGAGGTTTGGATGCCTTAGGACCTCATCAAAAGGAAGAGATGAAAGTAAAATGACCTCTGAAAGCTTTGATTTTCCAGGTGAAATTTCCATAGCAATCACAGAGGGGAAAAACAGCTGTATTTGAAAAGCTGATTTAGGGATAATTAAAAGCATTGTCAAATAAACACAATGAGAAGTAGGCAAATCTATGCAAAGAGTATTTCAAAATTCACTGGCCAGAACCAGAGTAACGTGCCTGAAACAGCACTGCAAGAGAGGAGGGGATCGATTACATGAACAGGGAATGACATTGTGCAGCTGTACAGGCTTCACCCTGAATATCTTATAAAGGACTTAAAATCCAGTCAGATAATGTTCATGCTTTAATTTGTATCCAGCTCTGAATTTAAAATACCTTTGTCTCAGAAAGAAAATTAAAGGATTTCAGAGGCACGGTTTGATTCACAGAGCTAATGAGATAAAGCTCCTCACTGTAAAAACCACAATGCATTAAATCAATGGGCAAATTTCCTTTGAAGGATTTGATATCAAATCAAGATTTGACCCTCCTGTGAGCTTCATGGGTTGGAAACATCCCAGCTGGCTTTCTCTGGAAACATGGGTCCAGCCTGGTCAGAAGGGTAAAGCCATCATCCAGACCAAGCGAGAGCACAGGGCTTGCTTGGGAATTGCTTCAGAAGTCAGAGGGACATCTTGTTGTTGGGTTAGATGCTGGTTCTAACACTAGATCTTCCCCCAAAACTCATGTTTCTCTTCTTACACATTCCCGGCCACCTCTGGTTTTGCTGCCTCTGCTCATCCCCTACCTGCAAACACCCTGTTGCTCACCTCGAGTTAGTTGTGTGCACATGCAGGAGCTTCACACAGATTCGTAGACCATCTTCAGCTCCCAGTAACACTGGTGACATCTGTGTGCTCCTGGGCCATCAGTAACAGATGGGATGGCCTCTGCCTCCACAGCTGCTTCAGAAAAACAGTGATGGAATTCAATCTCACAGACCAGAACTGAAGGGAAACAATAGATGAATAGATAAACGTAGATGTCTGAAGCCCAGGTGCAAGGGAGAGGGTGAAAGATGATGCTGCTGGCAAGAAAATCATGAAGCATGAGGGATTCTCAGCAACATCCATTCTGCTCCTTGCAGCCCCCCTGCTCCTTTCCAATTACGACAGCATAACATCAATTTCTGGGCATTACTCCATGGGATGAGAAAGCTGTGAAAGACTGATGCAAGAAAAATCTGTTGTTTTAACACGGTGTGCTAATCGCATCCATCCGCTGTACTCCCAGCAATCCAGCGAGGGGGCTGGTGATGCTGAGTTCCAGGGTCCTTTCTAAACTCTCCAGCTGAGACACATCTTCAGCCCTTCAGGTGAAGGGAATCTACCCAGAAACCCCTCCACTAATAGCTCTCAATCATCTTAATAAGGTGAACCCAGCAGCTGTCTTGCATCAAGACATGGGAAGCTACGGCCAACCCTTCCATGACACTGGCATGTGTGTGTCCTGGGACCTCCTGTTCCCCCAGCACTGCAGTGAGCAAGACAAAGGAGCATCCCAGTGATAAAATAGCCATACCATGACAGCAGCCAGGCTGCCTGGTGTGCAGTCAGCCCAGTGCTCCAGAGGCAGCAGGTTCAATAGCCCCCTTCTATAATATGTAATATATTATAATGCTATAACTTCGTTCTTTGCTATAACCCCCCAAAAGCAAGGAGACTTTTCAATATAGATTACAGAGCCCCCAGGTTAACAGAGATTAACAGCAAAGAGGTTTATTAAGCTTGAATCATTTCCTACTTGCTGTCCACAAACGCATTAGAGTGTGCTTTTCTTTTTTGTGAGCCAAATGTGTAACTGGCATTATTAGTTTCCTCCGCCTCTTTCCCTCTCCTTTAGTTTTTAATTAGAGCAGAGAGGGGGGAAATGCATATTTGAGATGAAGAAGAACTGGGGAGGGAGAATAATAATAATAATTCTGACTGCTTCAATTATTCCTACACAAGATGAGCCAGATTTCAGCTCAGCCTCCACAGTCGGCACCGGATCTGAGCCGAGGCCAGCACTTGGTGTGCTCTGCAGGACTGAAGCATTCCAGAGATCCATTCTTTATCCAAGTGTAGAGTGGGTGCAGGGCTTTGCCTTGGTTTGGTCCTAGGGATGGAGCTCATCAGCCTCACCTGGAAACTGTGTCTCTGGAAAAGGAAAACTTCCCATCAGCAAAGCGCTGCTTTAGGTTCACTGCCCTTGTCTTTGCAACTTCTTAATGTGAGGGGTACCATCATGTTCTGAAGGGAACCATCTTCCAACCTCACGTGCCTGTCACCTTCAGAAACTTTTCCTGAGCTCCTCTCAGTACTCTTTCAAGGCTGTATCTCCCAAACCAGTCTCTCATTTCCTTACCCAACATGGGCACAACCAGCCTTGCTGCTGACAGGGCACACACACACACATGCAGTCTCTTGTTCCAAGCTGAACTGCACTCACTTGACCATATCATAATATTACATGCACAGACCTTGGGCCAGGGGCTTTCTCCATCTCCTTTTTTCTTCCATCTCTAGTTTGGGAGAAATCTGAGATTAGAGCTGGGAAAGCTGCAATGACCTTTGGAAACCTGTTTAGTTTTCATCATTCAACAAATGCTTAAGGGATGTTTTTGTGCAGGAATGCACTGAACTGTAATTATTATTCCTGAATAAATAGTATTTACAAAACACTGTCACATGTGTATCTATGGAAACCACAAGATACAAATGCCATATCCCCCAAGTTAATTCCATATCATTTCACCAACATATTTATTCCAGCAATTCAAATGCTTAATTCCAGCTTGGTTTCATTGCTAAACATGACTTTATGACAAACACGTGTTTACAAAGCAGGTGTTATACTGACAATCACTTCCAAGCGGATTTCATAACCAGCAGGTTTTTCCAGCAGTGCATTTGCAAAGCAGTGAGGAAAAAGCTCAGAAGGTTTGGGACAGTTCTGATGCTTACTGTAATGCAGGAGGAGATGGGGCTGATACTTCCAGAACTGCAGAATAAAGTTAAGAGTGCAAAGCACTGACCACTCCATCTCCATTAGTGTCCCAAGCAAGACCAGCCCCTCTGTCACCTCTGAGAGCAGCCAGAAGATGGAGTGGAGATGAGCGCACTCTTCCTATGGCCTTCCCAGTGTCTTAAAGCAAGGGGATCAGTTGTGTTCAGGACTTATACTTAACAAATGAATTTGTGTTGGTTGTGGATTCAGTCACACACAGCCCAGGCCATTTCAGGGCCTGTCTTTAATTAAATATACGTGAATATGGACATGGATTAGAGAAACCTCCAAGAAAGAGGAGAACCTGTAGCTCTGTCACAAGTTTAAGCCTCTCCCTATTCTGCAAAAGCCTGAACACCTTGTCAATCCTCTTAAATACAAGCTATAGACTCTTCTGAGGCAACACGCTTGCAGGAGGTGGTTTATCTCGAGCACGTAATTCATTTTAAATGGAATTAGCTCTTTCCCACAGAGAGGGCTGCAGCTGCTCCCGCCTACCAATACCTGTGCGCACCACGTCTCACTAGAGAAGGGGAGGATGTTACCCGGAGATGTGCTGTCAGCTGCATTTCTTCCCCTAGCATTATAAGGCCCACTGGGAAATTTGCTGGCAGAACCCCAGGGTAACAGGTTTATACCAGGTTGATTTTAAAATCAGAGAACTCACAATGTATTCCATTGAGCTTTAGGGAAGAGGCTTACAAAGAATAGGTGCAGTTACCTTAACCAGAAAACCTGGAAACCTTTTCCCCTGGTTGCTCCCTTGTTACCTGCAGAAGAGCCACCTCCGGTCAGGGAGCAACAGGAACAGCTTTTCCCTGTACAGAGTCAAGCACCCAGTCATACTACAGAGAAGAAACTGTAAGCAAGAGGGGAGGAAAAAGGTGGCTGTCACCAGACTATGCAGCTTGCTCACTTTCCTGGCTGTCAGAGTAATGGAGACATCTGACTTAAAAACATAATATGAAAAAGAGCACAGCATACACTACTCCCTGGAAACCAGTAACTTGCATCCTCTGTCTATTATATGCAAGCTCCATATGACACAAAAGCTTAATGCCAGAGCTTCAAAAAAGACCTTTTCCCCAATGCAGATCAAGAAAGCAGAGGCAGGATTTCTGCTAACTCCAACCAGACTTGAAAGAGCCCCCAGGCTGCTGAGAGCTCGCAGATATTCCCAGGGAGGAGTCAGTTTTGCTTCTTGGGAGCAAGCCTGTGAAACCTGGTTCTTGCTTTCATCACCTTCAAAAACAACTGGTTCTTCTATAAGCACGAGTGTGCTGTGACATTTTGGGAGGTGATGCCATCACAAAGCTGTGGGGTACTTCCAATACAGCTAAACCACTTCATGTGCAGAGCTGGAATGTGCCGAGAGAAAAAGCAAAGGCCTGGTGACATCCCCTTCCTCAGCTTGGTCCTGCAGGAAAGCAGGGAGGGGATCGGTTTGTCCTTCCCTTCATTTCCAGTTATTACTTTACATCAAAGATCTACTTTTGAAGACAGTTTCCTGCTTTAGAAAGGGGAAAAAAACCAACCAGAAATCTGCTACCTCCCCTAAAACCAGCTCAAGACTGAGTCTGGTGGTCCTGTGGGAAGTTCACATGCTTCACAGCAATGACATTCAGGGATGCAGCACAGCAAACACCGGGAGCACTTCAGTAAACAGGGCTGATTTGTTCCCCTGCATCTGTGCAGCTAAGCCAGAGGAAGGCTAAGCTTCAGAAGATGGTAGGAGATACCATCCCTTGGATGTTTATGGTCCCAATCCAATTCCGTTCATCCATTTGACTTGCAAATGGACAAAGCCTGCACACTTTGTAAATTGGCAGACTTTGCCCAGCAAAAGTAAATGCCCTCATTTTGTGTAACAAAAGGCTTAAAAGCACACGAGCAAAATGTGATGCAACAGGGAGAGCTACAAACCCCAGACACTACTGATGTGCAAAGTGCTTAAAAAGTTAGAAGTCTCTGCAACTTTTGATAGACAAAGAGTCATTCATCTTATCATTAAAGTCTAATGAGAATGGTGGCAACTTCAAAAATGCCAGAGTACAAACATGCTCTTGACGTGCTATTCTTTGAAGGTAGCTTTTGATGCTTTTCTAAACAGAATAATTCCTCCGCAGAGTATTTGATGTTGATGTGCAAAACACAACCGTGACATTGAGTCTCAGCGTTAAGAAGAATCCCCCCTACCTGTGACCTTCTGGTATTCCATAGGTGACTGAAGAACACAAAAGCAAGCAGCAAACTCTCCCCACCCCATCCTTCAGCCACGGACCGTCTTCTAAACCTCAATACCTGACCACATACATTCAGCTTCTAGTCTACCTTCATAGTGGAGCATATGTTTAAATCTTGCTCTCCTTCACTGCTTTTATTCCAAGATGGTCGATTCATTATAGCACAACCATAGAATGGAGAACATGATTTCCTGCATGATCTCAGACACATTCCAGAGCCTTACTAGTTATACAGGCAGAGCCAACACTGGCTGGAATATCAAAGAATGGTTATTATTGGTTTTGTAAGCATTTGGTTTGCCTAATGTGGGCTGTGGGGCCTGCCAATCCATTTGCTGGCTGTGTCTCATGGGAAAATGATGCATATGGCATATTCTGATTTGAATACCTTAACGGCAAGGAATGGATTTCTTTTCCAGTTACATGATGGGCTTTTCAAGGCAACTTCTTTCACCTAAGGCCCCCAAGCTCCCTTTGGAGAAGCAGGGAATCACATGCAGGACCCCCAGTCCCCAGAGCATGGCACTAAGCACAGGGAAGGCACTGCTCCAATACAGAATTGCTGGGAAGCTCTGAAAAGGAAGGACCCAGACTGCATATTTCTAGCCCAAGTCCAAGCAATAGGAATGCAAATCCAGCAGCCCCTGCAAGGATGGAGCTGAACATTCCCAGCTGAGTATCGCCACCTGCAGCACAGCCCAGCCACAGCCCCCGGGCTGCCCAGGAGGGATGCTGGACATGACAGCTTCAGGAGCAGCAGGCTTGATGGATGGCCCTCTCCGCTGCCCTGGCCTCTGTGCCACCACACTGGAGACAAGAACAGTGATCTCATGTTACATATGAGATGATTCAGCTGTGGAGACTAACCCAGTCCGAGGCTATCAGCACAGCAGGTTTAGCATCTTCGCCAGCACTATAATTGATGATGGCGGTGCTGCATTTACATCCTTAAGGACCACAAAGGTAGTGTAAGACCCAAAACTCTGCACACACTGCGAGTGACTATTTCCATAATGGAATTTAAAACTAATTCCTGACAATCTGTGCAAGGGGGATCTTTTCAGTGGATTTCTGCAAAAGAAAATTACTCAGAGGTAACAGCAGTTACCTAACATCACAAGCTGACTACACTGCATACTAAGTGACTCAATGAACAGTTTGGGGTGGAAGGGACCGTAAAGCGCGTCCAGCTCCAGCCCCTGCCATGGCAGGGACCCCTTCCACTGGAGCAGCTTGCTCCAAGCCCCTGTGTCCAACCTGGCCTTGAGCACTGCCAGGGATGGGGCAGCCACAGCTTCTCTGGGCATCCTGTGCCAGCGCCTCAGCACCCTCACAGGGAAGAGCTTCTGCCTAAGAGCTCAGCTCAGGCTCCCTTCGGGCAGGTTCAAGCCATTCCCCTTGGCCTGTCCCTACAGGCCCTTGTCCCAAGCCCCTCTCCAGGTTTCCTGCAGCCCCTTTAGGCACTGGAGCTGCTCTAAGGTCAGGCTCCATGGACTTCAGACCCTGCAGCTGACACAATGTTCCTGCAGCCATGCTTCTTCAACTCAAGACAGGGATGACAGCTTTCAAAAGGCTGAGGGAACATCACTGAGTGTCCTGGCTTGGGTCTAAGGGTTCTGTCTCAAAGAAAAGCAGAGGAACCCATCCCAAAAAGGTACAGGAGTGCAGAGCACCACTTTATTTCACATGCAGGATCAGCGCAGGGGGTGTTTCACTTGTGCTTCATCCTGCAGAGCAGCACGGAGCCCTGCTGAGAGCTGAGAGCATCACCCAGCACATGCACAGCCGCGACAGCAGCAGCGCTGCTGCAATCACAGCGGGGTTACTCCACACAAGAGGCTTGGGGCATTTCTGCACAGGGGGAAGGTGCCCAAGGGAGAAACTTCAGGCCTGGGCACTCTGATGCCCAACGCTGCAGCCTTCCCCATCCCGCCTCGGGGACCAGCTCCCCGGGGCAACGGGAGGCAGCACGGCCCCAGCAGCACAGGCCAAAGGCAAATACAGTTGGTGTCACTTCTCGGCTCTAAACAGCTCTCCAGGAGAAGACAACGCGGCTTCCGAGCAACTTCTGCTGCCTTCCCCTTCCTGTTGCCAGGAGATGGGCACCGTGCATGGAACCCTCATGGAACCCCAATGTCACAGCGATGCTGGGGAACTTGAGGGGCCGCTGGTGCCACCGCCCTTCAGTCTGCTGAGCAGCAGGACCCGGCCTGGCTGCTCGGGGGACACTCAGACCCGAGGGGTGGAACCGAGCGGTCTGGGAGACGACTTCAGGGGAGGCATCCTCAGCATCGACCATGCCTCGAAGAGGTGACACGGGAGCACCTTGGGCTGCTGCCACCGCACCTCCCGCAAAAGAAAACTCCCTTCAGGGTTTGCCTGACGAACCCTGGGCCCTGACCATGCAATTTTGTGTTTCAGAGACCTCTGCACCCGACTCCTTCCTGGTCGCCCTATGGAAGCTCATCTCTTGCTTCCGCTTCCATTCCATCTGGTGGGGCGACAATGGGAGCTGCCTGGTTATCGCAGATAACCTCTTTGAAAGCGAAGTTCTCAGCAAGAGGGGAGCACGTCGGGTCCTTCAGGCTGAGACGATGAACGAATTCCTGGACCGGCTCCACCTCTATGGGTTCTGCAGGATGGAGGAGGATATGGTGGTATCCGTGCCCATCAGGGAGCTGCGGGCAGTAGCAGCAGCATCAGGGCCGGCTCTGGGACAGGTACATTGGTTCCTCCGCACACAAAAGAGCCCTCCATCATCTTGTGGCAGCTGCTCCATGCTGACAAGATACACGGCAGCACCACCATTATTCCCAACAGGCCCATTCCACACTCAGGTGCTATAAAACGAGACCTGCTTGGGTTTCTCCATTGGATTTCAGGCTTTTGAAGACCCTACACTTCTCTGCTCCCAGCGCCTGGAAACACAAGGGTGGTTCTGACTGACCAAAGCCCTACCCTAACATTGCATTCAGCCAGAACAGCTGAGGTTTAAAATGCCCCAGAAAGTCCCTTTGAGCACCCGCGTTTGCCTTTTCCGATGCAGATGCCGAGTTACCGGATCTCTGTCTCTCTCCTCCTTGCACCGATGGCAACTGACTCCTCTCCTTTGCGTTTTGCAGCTGCTCTTCTACTACCACCCCTACTTCCAGAGGGATTACCCCAACCTCAGCGAGATCCAGAGGAGGGCGGAAAGCGCCATGGAGCGCCTGAGAGCGGCCACCGCAGCCCCCCCGGGCACCGGCGTCCAGGGCACCGGGCAGAGAAGACGCCAGCGCGGTGCTGAGCCTGGTGCCGGAGCTGCAGAGGAGCAGCACAACACCCAGCCCTCTGCAGCCCCCCGCTCCACACGCACCAGGCGCGGGGCTGCTGCATCCACCCCGACCGACACCACTGGCCCCTCTGCCCCTAAACGTAGGCGTAGGTAGATAGGAACATCCGTAGGGTAGAGATAGGGATAGGTTAGTGTAGGAGTAAGTGTTGTTGGGGTTTCAGTAGGTTATAGGTATAGGTATAGGAGTAAGGAACTGTTGTTGGGGTTTCAGTAGGTTATAGGTTAGTGTAGGATTGTTGGGGTTTCAATAGGTTATAGGTTAGTGTAGGAGTAAGGAACTGTTGTTCTATAGAATAAACTTTTCTTAGACTCATAGAATTATAGGGTAGATGTAGTTGTAGTTGTAGTTTAGTTGTAGGATAGTTAGGGTTGGAAAGGATTTCAAGAGCTTCCAGCTCCAAGCTCCCTGCCATGGGCAATGACACTTCACACCAGACCGTGCCTGCCAAGGCTCTGTCCCACCGGGACTTGAACACTGCCAGGGATGCAGCATTTACCACTTCCCTGGGCACCCTGTGCCAGCGCCTCAGCACCCTCACAGGGAAGAATCTACCTCATTCCTCAACTGAACTTCTCCTGTTCCGGTGCAAACCCATCACTCCTTGTCCTGTCGCTGCAGTCCCTGATGAAGGATCCCTCTCTGGCACCCTCGGAGGCCCCTTCACACACTGGAAGCTGCTCTGAATAAACATTTCTGATAGAAATGGCATCATTTCTCGTCCATAAAAGCTGCCGTGTGCTGTCTCTGCAGTCTCACAGGCACTGTCTCCACACCCGGGCCGGGGGTTGCCTTCAGGGACACGAAGGGTTTGGCTCCAGCCACAAAAGCCAAAGGTCCCAGCTCAATGTCAGAGGCTCTGCCCGTGCTGCTCTGCAAGGCAGGGGAGCACAGGAGCAGCCTGGCTGCTCGGCTTCTCCTCTGCACCTTAAAGACCACCTCAAAGCTCCTCCAGCTCCAACCCCTGCCACGTTCAGAGACCCCTTCCACTGGAGCAGCTTGCTCCAAGCCCCTGTGTCCAACCTGGCCTTGAGCACTGCCAGGGATGGGGCAGCCACAGCTTCTCTGGGCACCCTGTGCCAGCGCCTCAGCACCCTCACAGGGAAGAGCTTCTGCCTAAGAGCTCAGCTCAGTCTCCCCTCGGGCAAGTTCAAGCCATTCCCCTTGCCCTGTCCCTACAGGCCCTTGCCCCAAGCCCCTCTCCAGCATCCTTGTAGCCCCTTTAGGCACTGGAGCTGCTCTCAGGTCTCCCCTTCGGGAGCCTTCTCTTGTCCAGGCTGCCCCAGCCCAGCTCTCTCAGCCTGGCTCCAGAGCAGAGCTGCTCCAGCCCTCGCAGCATCTCCATGGCCCCCTCTGGACTCGCTTGAGCAGGTCCATGTCCCCTCCTGTATTCGGAGCCCCAGGGCTGAAGTAGTAGTTGCTGTAAGGAGCACTGACCGGAGCCATGGAAGAGTCACGCTTTCTCTTTAAACCATATGAAATGTATTAGTGACAAAGATGACATCCTACCTTAGCCTTAAAGCTTTGAGGTGGTATCTAAAGAGAGAAGCTGCTGCAAAGGGCTCTAGCTACATCCTCACCTTCCATGTTAATATGGCCAAGCTCCTGCCTGGACCCTGGTGTCTGAGTGCCATGAGGCTGGGTACTGCAGGCCCGGTGCTGGCTGGTTGAGGCTCACAGCTTGCACACAGCATTCTTTGCTATCTGCTTCCAGGCAGTTTCATTGGAGAACCCAGCACAAACCCAGCCTTGCCCCCGCTGATGTGAGAAAGGACAAAATGCCCAGAAAATCACATTTCCACCTGGACACAAGTTGTGCATCTCCTGCATCCGCTCCATTTAGGACACGTTGTCAGCCAAGGCCCCTTGTGCCATCTCTCCCCGAGCACCCAGCACCAGCCACCACCCCGCATCTCCCCAGCACAGAAAGCACCCTCACCTCTCCCGATGGGCTCCGTGTTGCTCCTCGCAGGCAGACGCGGCCGGCACAGGACCCTGCCGGGGCCAGGAATGCTGCAGGTGCTGTTCGGAGGCCATGGCCTGCTCTGGAGCTGACAGCAAAGCAGCAGGGGTGAAACGCGCCCTGAGCCTCGTGGGCTGCGAGGAAGAGAGGGGGAAAAGTCCTCCTGCTCCGCATCCTTCAGCGGGACGCAGCCGGGAGAGGGGACCCGGCTCCGGGCAGACCCCCCCGCTGCCCATTCGCCACCCGGGGCCACAGAGCACTGTCCCTTCCCTCTGCCTGCTGCACAAGCAGGACCGGGGGTAACAGGCTGCCGGCAGCCCCGCCACAGGAGCCCCAAGCTGCACCCTGCCATCACAGGCAGCTGAGCCTCGTGCAGGGACCCAGGAGCACCTGTGAGCATCAGGGCCCCCTTTGTAGCCTCCGACACCCATTCTGCCCTGTGCTGGCGTGGGTTTGCAACAGCCAAGGTCAGGTTTATTTTCAATGAGAAATGGTTTATTTCAAGCAAAGGGTTTTCATTCTAGAGGTTTCCCCTCCTTGATGCAAGGGCAACATCCCCTTACAAGGGTGCCAAACCCCTAAAACACCCACATTGCTGCTAACCTGGGCCAAAGCACCTGGGCCTTTGGCACTTGATGGGCTGGTGTGTGCCTGGGGGCCCAGCTGGGGTTCGGGTCCTGCTGGCTGCAGGGACCCGGGAGGTGCTGCTGCCGGAGAACCTCCAGTGCCCCTGGACAAGGAGCGAGCAGCTTGGCCTCAGCACAGCCCGAGGGCTGGGGCGTGCAGAGCTCCCCCCCTTTACAACCACCCATTGGGATGGCATCCTCAGGCCACGGTCGCTGGCCCGGCCATGGAGGGCTCCATCCAAGCCAACGCTTGCCTCTGCAGGTGAATACAACACCAACGAGGACGACCACACGGAGCAGCAGCGCCAGGTGGTGAAGATCCTCCCGCCCCCCATCTACGGTGCCAAGATCAACAAGCACCATAGCACAGATGTGTGCATCAGAAATCACTGCGTTATAATAAACCTCTCTGAGTGAACTGATTTCTGCTCTTGGAAGGTGAAAGTGGAGAGGACACGGTGGAAATGTGGTGATGAGGAAATAAAGAGGCCTTTTAATTACCTGTGGCTTCATTCCTGAACACACCGGCACTGCTGAGTGCTGTAAACCCCCAAATCCCAAGCGCAGAGGCTGGTGGGGATGAGCTGGGGCACGGCTCACACACGTCCTGTGCCACCAGCATTGCCCACGGCTGCTATACCACAGGCAAAGGGAACCCAGCGCCAGCATCATCCCTGTAGCAAGAGGGAGGCAAACACACAGAGCATTGTACCTGCAGCGCTCTTCATACAATGCTCTGCTCATAAGAAGCAGCGAATTTTAGCACTAGCATTAAAAGAAGCCATAATCCTTCCTCTCTCTAGAGTTTATGTGATGAGAAAATATCATGGTTGCCCGGATTAAAACCTCAAGACAAGTCCAATTGCAATCAGGTCTTATCTTCTATTTGAATTACCTTTTGCTCACCTTGAGCTTCTCTGAAAAGGGATTAGTTTGAGGATATTTAATTGGCAGGAAAAGAGAAACAGATTTCATTAAAAGCCCACAGAAAAGCCACATTTGTTTTGTACTTGAAGTTAAACTTTCCATGTCTTCATTTTTAAAACAGCAGTTCTAAAAATGACTTTTCCCTCAGTAAAGTGGGTTTATTTTTTGCTTTGTATCAGTCACCTCCTTGTTCTATTGCTGGGATCAAAATCTAGTGTTTCATTTCTGGTTTCTCTCCAGAAAGAGCCCTGCTGCCTGTGCTCGGCGAGGTACAGTGGCACCTACCCCTCTGCACATGGAGTAACACGACCACCCCCAGGTGCATAGCAGCTGATCTTCCTGGACATCAGCATCTCCCAGGGCTTTTCCCAAATCACATTATTCTGGAAGAGAACCATTTAGAGAGGGAAAATTAGCCACCAGCATGTGAGAATAAGCACTCTATTTACAGACCTATAAGAACAGCCCGAAGAATCACGTTTTAAACCCGTGACCTTGTGATGACAGTGCACCATGCTGAACTGCCAAGAGCCACTCACAGGACCTAACGAACAGTAGCTTGGGTTTGTTCTGTGCTAAGTAAGCTAAAGATGCAGCTTTACTATGCACAGAGTGAGCATATTGTCTCAGTCACCAGCATACCTGTCATACAGATATCCCCCATGCAGTTCAGCAAAGTCTTCTACCAAAGGCTACTTAGGATGCTAAAACATGCTCTTGGGGGTGCAAGGATGGAGAGCGCTCAGAAAGCCAGGAGCAGAATTAAGTGGTCATTTTCCTCAAGGTTCCCTACAAGATCATCTCTTTACTGTTTCCTGAGGGGCTGGGAGAAGACAGCGACAAGCAGCAGGACAGCAACACTTGCAGGTGACAGTGGTGCTCAGATGAGTCCAGATCCCTGCTCTGCTTGAGGTGGTTTGGTTGCCTGCAGTAAAACTGGTTATCCAAAATCACAGCCACTTCCCTGCTGCTGCCAGGGAAGCTCAAGTCTGTGAGCTGCGTGCCATGTGCCTCGGGGGAGAGGGAAAGTCACAGCAGGGCTGAGAGGATGCGGCATAAAAGCAGGGACCAGAGCTTCAAACACCTGGATTTAGGAGCCAAATGAGGGCTTTTTCATTCTGTTCTTTAGGAAAAAAAACAAGGAAAATTTAATTTTAAGGAATTTAAGAAACATACACAGGCCTGTAGGGACAGGCCAAGGGGAATGGCTTGAACCTGCCCGAGGGGAGACTGAGATGAGCTCTTAGGCAGAAGCTCTTCCCTGTGAGGGTGCTGAGGCGCTGGCACAGGGTGCCCAGAGAAGCTGTGGCTGCCCCATCCCTGGCAGTGCTCAAGGCCAGGTTGGACACAGGGGCTTGGAGCAAGCTGCTCCAGTGGAAGGGGTCCCTGCCATGGCAGGGGTTGGAGCTGGAGGAGCTTTGAGGTCCCTTCCAACACAAACCATCTGGGATTCCCTTCCATATATTATCTTATAAAACCCTACAGATATGCCCACAAATGTTTTTCTCTGCCTTAAGCTCCTTAAGACATTGCTTAAAAGTGAAAAATCCACACAAGTAAAATAGTTACATTCATACATTAAATATGACGAAACACAAAGCACGTATGAGATGCCTGTGAATTATTTATGTGCACATTTATTTTCCTGTAAATACTTTCTCCACTAAGATCCTGGCTTGATCCTTTGTATAAGCTCCAGTTTTGCCTGCAAAGTGCAGCCAGTGGAGAATGGCAAATATAATTTTTCCCTCAGTTAAGAGGATGACAATGATGCCCAATACATCAATGAAGTTTCAGTCTTTGTTAGCATCACAGATGGAACAGGAAATTGGATTCCAGTGGCTAATCCATTGTTAACGATTTCACTTCATAAATATAGTCTTCATTATAACTTCTTGCTGTTGGAAATAGTTTAAACTTTGGGAAAAATAGTCTCGGAAGAATCAGTTATCAGCGTGGCACCTCCTAATATATTGATTTGTTGATTTTTCACAGGTAACAGACCTCAAACTCAGGTTTGGCTGGAAGAGACCAAATGAGCGCCATTGCCTCAACCTACCAGCAGCAAACAAGGCAAGTTTTCATAGGTTTAAATCACACCTACAGGAAGGGCAGTTTCACAGAAAGGGAACTCTTGATCATCTTCATTAGTTCTGAGCAGCACAAGTTCAGGCTGTGCTACAAACTCCTCCTATGTGGTCTCTGAGCAAAACCCTCGTGCCAGGGACCTGCGCCAGAAGGACGTGGGTAATGATGTGATACCATAGCATAGATGCATCTAGACACGGGTTATTAATCTCTGGTATTCTGCCCTGGCTCTGACTCGAAGGCCTCTGTTCCTGTTCTTCATCTCAAATGTTGCTCAGGCTGACGAGGTTTGTTACAGCAGTAAAGCTCTGCACATGTGCTTTGAGCTACATTTTAGACATCTGTTAGATAGGAGGGTGTCTGAGCAGTGAGTCAGGACCTCACCACACTTCCCACTGCATATCACACCATAAAACAGAAGTACAGTAGGAAGGAACAGGACCTTTATTAACTGCCTGTCAGACGTTCACAACAGTGAAGCATCATCTAAGTCATGGAGGGAAGGTGCTTAAAGGGCTAACATCTCCCTGGAAGAGTTAACTACTTGTAACACGAGCCTGAGAGGTTTGTAGGCTCCTCTAGCCATCTATGGCACAGGGAGAGATCTTAGCTATAAATAAAACAAGCTAACCAAAGGTGCAAATGTTTTGGTGATGAGAGAGAATATGAAATAGCCAGAGAAGACTTGAAGGTAACCAAGTACTAAGTGATAAATGGAATTGCCCAGGAATATGGTTTATAAACTAGTACTGACCCCTAAGGCTTTGCTTTGAGTCTATTGAGACTCTACAGGGTTTGCACTAGTCCCAGCCAAGACTAACGCTTCATGCTGGAAGTGCTCGAAGGGAAAAGTAATATATAGAGCAGTATTTCCAAGCACAAGATAAAGTTTCATGTTTCCTACCAAGCTCTGCAGGAGATTTCTCAATATTATGCATTACTTGCATTTTGGAATGGTTCAAATAAATACAAATAGCAAAGGAAATGCGTTTCAGTAACACAGGTGTCCACATGAATATATGCATGAGTCCTGGCACATCTTTTTATTTTGCTAAGAATTGAAAAGTTGCCCTCTGGCATCTCTCAGTGCTATTTGCTGTAAATCCCAGCTGAAAATGCAAACAGGAAAGGACACAAAACTCGTTGGAATCCTGAAGGAACACAGTTCCAGACCAAAAGGAGATTACCAAAATCTGCCTGAGGTATCCTTATGCCAATAATTAAACAGCATCTGGACACCTTATAATTCCAGAGTGCCATTCAAACTGGGACATCCCAGATAAAGGTGGGCTGATGCCAATCTTATGAAGTTCAACCATGACAAGTGCAAGGTCCTACACCTGGGTCGGAGCAATCCCAGGCACAGCTACAGATTGGGCAGAGAAGAGGTTCAGAGCAGCCCTGCAGAGAAGGAATTGGGGGTGCTGGTCGATGAGAAAATGAACATGAGCCGGCAGTGTGTGCTCGCAGCCCAGAAACCAACCGTATCCTGAGCTGCATCAAAAGGAGCGTGACCAGCAGGTCGAAGGAGGTGATCCTGCCCCTCTACTCTGCTCTTGGGAGACCTCAACTGGAGCACTGTGTGCAGTTCTGGTGTCCTCAACATAAAAAGGACATGGAACTGTTGGAACAAGTCCAGAGGAGGCCACGAGGATGATCAGGGGCTGGAGCACCTCCCGTATGAAGACAGGCTGAGGAAGTTGGGGCTGTTCAGCCTGGAGAAGAGAAGGATGCGTGGAGACCTCATAGCAGCCTTCCAGTATCTGAAGGGGGCCTGTAGGGATGCTGGGGAGGGACTCTTCGTCAGGGACTGTAGTGATAGGACAAGGGGTAACGGGTTAAAACTTAAACAGGGGAAGTTTAGATTGGATCTAAGGAGGAAATTCTTTCCTGTTAGGGTGCTGAGGCACTGGAATGGGTTGCCCAGGGGAGGTTGTGAGTGCTCCATCCCTGGCGGTGTTCAAGGCCAAGTTGGATGAAGCCTTGGGTGCGATGGTTTAGTGTGAGGTGTCCCTGCCCATGGCAAGGGGGTTGGAACTGGATGATCTTGAGATCCTTTCCAACCCAAACCATTCTGTGATTCTATGATTCTATGACTGGTATAAGAAAGGGTTTACAATTTCCTGTGCAGAACTGCATTGCAGACCAGAGGGACAAATATTCACATGCCCATGGCAGGGGGGTTGAAACTAGATGATCTTGAGGTCCTTTTCAACCCTAACTATTCTATGAGTCTATGTGAAGAGTTATCCAACTAAATGCGCTATATTCATGAAGTCTAATCTTATTCCCCATCACAACCACTCACCCCTGTCTCAGACTCTCTCTTCTTGCATCTGTCCTATTACCCATCTCCTCCATTCTCAGCCACTCTCAACCTAGCAGAGAGTGAGCTGCAAGGTCTGGAGGCCATGTCCACACTATTCATTTTTGTCTTCTGTGCTAGTCTCTCCCAGCATTAATGCTATCTTGCTCTAGATGGATCTCTAATTTGCTTCTTTCAACACTCCCTGTATTGTGTTTGCATTTAGTACCAGAGAAAGGGAAATGGATGCTAATTTAAAAACAACCTAATGGCTGAACTATTCATTTGATGATTCAGAAAGAAGCAGAGGTCTAATTTTTCCCAAAGAACATCAAATACTCTGGTTATAAAACAGCATCTGGATTCGATTCCCCATGGAAGAACTGAGCTGATGGAAATGTCAGTGGCAAAGAGACCACCAAATACCCACAACAATACATTCAGACTGATTTCAGACCCTTGGAGCTGGGGACACCTGGATGCTAAATCATTCTGCCAGAAAACCACTTCCCTTTTTTCAGAAGAATGACAATACTTGGACACGTTTTATTCTTGCTGCCAATTTTCTGTTCAGCGTAAGTTCTGCAATGCTACCAATGGCCAAAGAGATTCTGCATTAATTTCAGCAATGGTCATGGCTTTTTCTTCTTACAGGAGTTTTATCTTTACTGGAATAGAGTCTAATAACCAGCTTCAATTCACAGGCATTTGCAAACAAACTGATGCTCACCCTACCTGCACTCCAGCTTGCAATATGCTCCTTTGGATGATGTTTTAAGTGATGCAATCAGGGGTCAAGTGGCAGAAATAAAAGGGAAGTACTTACTCAACACCACTTTCCACATCCATCCTGGACTCTAATGGAGATGCAGATGGTGTAGAAGACGATGAGACAAGGAGAAATGTCTAACATTTTAAAACAAGCGTAATTTTTAGTACAAACCACAGATTTTGCCTACAAACAGCACTGAAAGACTTGATCCATTGAGGTATAAAACCACAGCTAAAAAACTCTGAAGCTGCATGTGTAAAATTGCCTCATTACCTGCATTTTGCTTTCTTATCTGTTTTACAGCTATTAACTCCTCTGACATCCATATTTGCTCAGATTAATTTTCAAGCAACAAAGAGCTAATGTGTTCTCTCCCCTCCTCAGCTGGGCAACCACAGCTCCCAGGTCATGACTGCCTCTTTACTGTGCTGCAGGGAACTGGGCTACAATGAAGTAAAGTCTTTGCAAAGATCCGGCAAAGGAAGTGCTCAGGGAGCTTTACCAAATCACACAAACTTCCATTTCTGCTCTTAAAGAGCTTGTCTTCCACAAGGTTGCTATTCATGAAAGAACTTGCTCAGTTTGCTCCACAAAGTCAATGTTCTCCTAACCCCAAACACTGCATTTCTTTAAGATGGAAACACCAACAGCCGTACCTGTTACCCACCTTAACAAGCCTCCCAGAGCCATTCAGGAAGTAGACTTAACCCAGGCAAGCTTCCTGCAATCATCAAAGTCCTGCTGCCCCTCCAAGCTGAATGGATCAAGCCACTGTAGCTATTGGTACAGACAAGCCCCCACTCATTATTACTGCTCTACCAAGGGGCAAAGCTCCTCCTTCTGGCTACATCGATCCCTTATCCCATTTTGGCCCGAATGAGCTCGTTAGTTTAATCAGCAGCTTCTGCTAATCCAACCCATCTTAACAGGAAAAGACTGGAAGTGGTGACAAGTGTGGAGTGTGAGTGGCTGGAATAGCACGGTTTAACAGTAAGGGTAAGTGTAAAGCTTAGGAAATGGGCAAAGTGGAGAGAACTACTTAAAGTATGAGCACTGTGAGGTGGCACTGTTGCTGTACAATGTCCTTAGCACAACAAAAGCGTCCTGACATATCAGAAAGGGAAGATTTTTTATTATTATCTGTAATATCTTTATTCTAATAATATCTTTATTAATAATTCATAATAATATCTTTAGAATCTGTAACTCTCTTTAGTATTATATAGATAATAATCAAGAAGCAGAAAGTTGCTGCACGGCCACCTCTCCTGGCACACACACAGCACCAGACAATGATGTCTCCTTAATGCCAGCAGGGGCAGGGGTGCGAGCGCGGCTGCGGAGGGTGTCCGTGGGAAGGGAGCAGGCAGACAATATCAAGCAGCACGGCTCTGCACAAACAATTTCGCAGCAGTTCCAACATCTCATTAATGTAATTCCTGGGGAAAAGCTGTCAGCCTCGATTTTCGTTGAACACTGAACCACAGGTGAACCTTGCGCCTCTGAAAGCCGCACAGAGAACAGCGCCGCGCGTTCTCACCCAGCACCCCGTAGCCTTATTAACCCATGCCAAAAAGGTGTGAGAAAGCTGGCACAATAACT
The DNA here is from genome assembly GCF_037157495.1 of Lathamus discolor. Classification (NCBI taxonomy): domain Eukaryota; kingdom Metazoa; phylum Chordata; class Aves; order Psittaciformes; family Psittacidae; genus Lathamus; species Lathamus discolor. Next base: position 20,855,361 of record NC_088892.1, read on the forward strand.
TCCTGGGAAGCCCAGGACTTTGCTAGGCAGGATCACATCTGCAAGCTATGTGTTTGCAGCAGAAGCATAATAGCAGCTGTGTTTCCATAACGTCATCGCTTGGGAGACAGTAAAGCTGAAGGATGGAAGCTGCTCTCCATGTGCTAGCCGGGACACCAGCTCTCTGCTATCACACAGCACCTGCACCCTGCACTTTTTCCAGTTTCTCCTTTATGCCTAAGATCCATCAGTTTGTAATTGTAGGGGATTACAGGAACTTTAACACCTAGTGTACTGCCCTGTTAAATGCCTCACGTCTATATAGAATTATGGGATGGTTTGGGTTGGAAAGGACCTTAAGATCATCCAGTTCCAACCCACCTGCCATGGGCAGGGACACCTCACACTAAACCAGGTCACCCAAGGCACTGTCCAGTCTGGCCTTGAACACCCTCAGGGATGGAGAATTCACAACTTCCCTGGGCAACCCGTTCCATTGCCTCACCACCCTTAAAGAACTTCTTTCTTATATATCTTATATATATATATAGATGGGCTTGGAGTGAGGGCTGTATTTTTATTTCTTTGTTTGGTAAAGTAGAGACATGGCTTTGCCCAACTAGGAGTTTCCCAGGCTTGTGTTTGGCTGGGAAAAACTAACAAGCACTTCCCACAAATAGAGATGCCCAGGCTCTTACTGGAAATCTACCTGTGGCCATGACTGGCTGAAATGGAGACTTAGCTACTTCTCCTTCCAACCAGCCTTTGCTCAAGGTCCCAGCAATCTCTGCTTGCAGGTTTACTTTCACCCACTGAAAAAGAGTGTGAACCTAATGAGGAAAGACTAGTAGTAAATACACTGTAATAGCACTTCCCAGGGCAAAGCTCTTTCCAAAGGCTGGACCGGCAGGCAAACGCTCTCTAGGACCAAAGCGGGATGGATGCTCCATGCCACCTCTGCCTGGGTGGGCTGCTAGTGCCAGGTGCTGCTGGTGCAGTGATTTCTGTGGCTGCCTTCACTCCCTAATTCATTTTGGACAAAACAACTAGAACACAACCCTATCTACAAACAGCCATCCTGGTAGAAGGTGTCTGTGTCACCGCACTGTGACAAAAACACCTCCCCAAGATTTGAAGAAGGCACAGCATTTTCTCTGGGTTTGTGCATGTCTCAGCTTTTGGAAGCAAGGAAAAATATCCAATCTATTCCTCAAAAGCTCCTGTTATGCCAGGTCCAGCCAGACACTCCCCTTGCACGACTGACTTCATGGGGATGAGAGGCAAGGGGCCTCCCTGCCTCTCTCATGCTTCTCCTCTTCCAGGGTCCTGCCAGCTCATACACCAAGTACTGACTGTAATAGTCCCCCTAAAGTGGTGCATAAGATCTCTTCTGTATTTCAGCTGTACATGTTTTTCACTTCCTCCTTACTCAGTGCTTTGTTTTAAGAGCGCATCCTCCACAGTAATTTCATAGGTTTCTATTCCTAGCTTCAGGAGAGGGAAAGGAGAATCTAATAATATTGATGAATAACCAAGCTGCTGCTAAGAAGTCTGCTTTTTCTTGTATTTAAAAAGTACCTGCTAGGGAAAGTAGAAAGGATGTGTCACTGCAGACTGTAAGGAATGCAGTATGTGATAGATGAGGGGCCACGTTCCCAGGCACGTTGTCGACATCGGGGAAAGAAAACATACTACTGTAGCTTCAAAGAGCAGGGACAGTCACAACAACTGACACCCTGAAAGGTGAACCCTGCTGAAAAGCACATTTGGCTTTGACTTTCCTTTGAAACAACCACCCACCCGTTTCCTGGGGTTGAATGACTTGTTGAGATCCACTCACCAAAGTATATCGGAACAAACAACGCTGCCGAGATGAGGCTTGCGATGACTTTGGGGCTGGTTGGCACATGTCTTTTCCATGTGATTCATGCTTGTGACTGAGCCTTCCCATTGGAAAACACAGCCCAATCCCTGCCCAAACTGCACAGACCCAGGGTAATCAGCCCAATGGGTTTGGGAAGAATCATTCAAAAGCAACAGGCCATCTGATAAAATGGGAGTGGGAGGAAATAACAGCTCAAAGGGATGGCATCAGAGTTCATGTAGAAAGGGTGGAAAAAAGGCAATGAGGGAAAAATGCAATTAAATTGTAACGGATACCTTTGGGGTGAATATCTAGCTGTTGCTTTATTATCTCTGGGACTCCCAGCAACACGCTTAGACCACAGCAGGGAGATAATGGCAACAAAAGAGGTCACTGCAGCTTGAGGAATACACTGATCAATGTGTAAGTGCGGGGAGCAGAGCGATGTGCAGAAGTGAGCCCTTGTGCCCCATTCACCCACCACAAGCCCCGGGGCACTGCTGGGACTCCCCAGCACAAGGCAGTAGTGCTGTGGCTCTGCTGCACCAGCTCTTACCCTAAAGGAGCTGTCTTGTGTTTGGAACGAGCACCAGTAATATCATCCATGAGTTCAGACAGGCACAAGGCAACTGATGCAAGAGCCAACAGAGCAGTTTCTCCTACAGGTGTGTGCCAGAAGACATGATGAATAAGGGAAATGAAGAAATTAGAGGCTCAAAAAAGTTCAAAACTTATTGCTGCATTTCTATTAAATAATCCTCCTCAATCCTAAGTGAAGGGAAACTGCTCATCCACAAACCACTATAAGAAAGATGGGGAGAGCCTTTTCAGCAAGGCCTGTTGTGACAGGATGAGAGGTGATGGTTCTAAACTAAAAGAGGGAGATTCAGGCTGGATGTGAGGAGAAAACGCTTTACAATGTGGGTGGTAAAATCCTGGCACAGGTTGCCCAGAGAGGTGGTGGATGTACCATCCCTAAAGACCTTCAAGGCCAGGCTGGATGCGGTTCCGGGCAACCTGATCTAGTTGAAGGTGTTCCTGCTCATTGCAGGGGATTGGATTGGATGAGCTTTGAAGGTCCCTTCCAACCCAAGCTATTCTCTGATTCTGTGATAACTGGCACTGTTGCACTCCAGCATAACCAGGAGTTCGCTGCACATGTGTTTCACAGAATGTTCAGCAGATGGGTATTTATTGCCCTGGGCTGGTGGGAGCTCTTTCAGCCCTCACAGCTGGTGCTGCTGGGCCAGAAGTGCTGTTTCACACTCTGATGTCCAGCCAGAGAAGAACTGATGCTGCCTTTCACTGCTTTCACATTGCATTTAAGTCCTTCTCACAAGCCAGGAGATTTCTGGATGAGTAAGAAAGACAGCAGCTTTCCAACAAGGGAAATAATGTTAAGGGGGGGGGGAAAATTAACACAAAATGAAGAGCAATGATGAAGTTTGAAAAAAGACTGGGAAAAATCCAGGTGCTCCAATAATGCTGTGATTTCCCAAGGAAAAGCTGACAGAGCCATCTACTGCTCATGTTCCATGGCCCTGCAGCAGCCAGAGCTGATGGCGGGGGCTCAGCCCACTCGGATCCCTGCTGCCTGCAAAGGGAAGCGTGGGAGCATCTCCCCAGCGTGAATTATGTTATTTGGCCTCTTACTTTGTAACATCAAGGGGAAAGATAGACAAAAAATCTGTGGCATAAAGGAAAGAATAAGAGGCCAATAAATAATACATAAAACAAGAAGCAGCTATTTTCTCATAGCCTTTTAAAATAACTTTCACGTGGGTATAATATACCATAAATATCAAAGCTGCAGTGCAGCCCTTATGTGACAAGTCACAGACTAGTCAGAAAACACTTTCTGAGATCTGAATCATGGCCACTTAGCTATTCTCTTTACTGGGGGGGGGGGGGGAGAAGAGAGGAAAAATTAATAGCATCTCTCAGCAGAAAGTTATTTCTAGTCTTCTACTTTGCAAAGGGAACTGTCATTTCATTATTTTGGTGGGTGTAATGGCACATGCTGTACCAACCATATGCAATCAGAGCATTAAATGCTGGCTCAGATGTGAAGACATAATGAGATACACACATTTTTCCTTTTTAATGAGAAAAATGATTGAAAATAAAAGCCAGTACAGTGCAAAACACAGATGTCACCGGCGGTATAAAACTTTCTGGAAATGTAGGTTCTAAGTTGCCGTTGTTGCAATGGCTTGAGATGCTTAACTGAAAATTGCCTCCTTTAGCTTCTTTTTGTTGAAGAAGTCAGCACAAGATGTGTGGCACACATTCAACAGGCCAAAGCATTGCTGGTTGTGAACTGGTGAGGCTGACCTGGGAGAACCTGCTTGGGAAAGTGGAGACTTGTGATATAGGTTGTTTTGGGGGGCATCCCCATGCAGAGAGGGAACTAGCACCATAAAGAGGTACTTACTTATTGAGGGAGGGCTCACAGATGCAGAGATGCTGTCCCCAAGTGTTCTGCCTGGTTACATAAATCCAAATTCAATTAGGGAACCACATTAGACAGAGCCCTGACTTCCATGCAGGAAACCTTATGCTCTTGGCTGCATTCCCTGGCTGATAAGGGAGGATGCAACAGGAGTCAGCAGGCAGGAGCTGTACTTTCGGCTTCCATGGTGCCACCACTATTTTCTGCCTGAGCATCCCCACCTGCAGAATGGGCAGCTCCAGCAGTCCTGCATTGCTGAAGCTCTGCTGAAGTGGTGAGCGCTACCAACAGTCTCTACCACTGATTTTAGTTAAGTGTATAGGCCACTCAGAACCTCCTCTAGTGGGTGTATAGCTCTTCATCCTCTCCCCCTTCAAACACTCTCTGTTCTGTGCAGTATCCCACCAGCCTCCCCTATATCTATCGGAAATTCTTGCCCACAGATGACCTCTGTTGTTCCCACCTTGCACAGCCATCAAGGTTAATGCTGGAGCTCATTTTGCATCCCATTGCCAGAATGGGAAGAGGCAAGCAAAGAGTCAGGGAGGAAGGGCAAAGATGGGAAGGCACTTACCGCACTCAGCAGCAGGGGCTGGGGGCCGCTTCGGGGCTGTGCCAGCAGCACAGGCTCATAAAACCAGGCAGAGAACGTGCTGTTCTCCCCAGTGCTCCCAGAACACACAGGGATTGATCCGTTTGTGTAACGTGGAGCCACGCAGTGGCTGCTCCAGCCCGGCCGCACGTCACCACCAGCAGCTGGTACAAAGAGCTTCCTTCCAAATCCATTGCTCTAAGAGCATCTGGAGACCGATGCCAGCTACAAAGACTCCCTTTCTTCATGAACACTTTGCTTCACTTGTCACTCCTCACTCAAAACCTACATTTTAGAGAAGAAAGGTACTAAAAATACCCAATTCTGTCCTTTTCATTAGGGCAGAGAGGAACTACAATGGTGATCACTGTTGCACAACTCTGATTTTTTAGCTACTCATAAAATTTAACCACTTCAAAATGATCCCCGGAGGGGTGTTTATTGGAGGAGTCTGAACTCATCGCTGGCTGAAACTGGCTCTGTCTAGCTATCATGAGTCACATGTGGTTTCAAAGTGCCTCTGATAGCAGTCTCCAGAACAATGTAATCCATAAGTTTACATCAATTATTTATATGACACTACTTTGTGATGTTCTTGGGTTTAATTGGTCTTTGGAATTCATCAAAATGTATTAGCAAAGTTCATTACTTAACACTGTTGGTACCATTTAGTATGAACACTCTGCTAAACAAACAAGCCTGTCCACAGCAGCCACCTTAGGGGAGCAAAATAGCCAAATCCTGCCTTGACTCATGCCAGCCTCAAGAAGAAAAGGGATAATAAGCAGACTTTGGAGCTGTGATCAAATCGGCACACTAATTCCAGGCGGGAATACAGGGGTTTTATACGGAGAAGAGCAAATGCAGTCTCCAAAGAGGAGAAAGACTGGCAGAACAAAGTGGATATTTTTGGTTGGTTGGGTTTGGTTTGTTGGGGTTTTATTGTTTTATTCTTTGTTTCAGAAAATTCATGGTATTTCAAATGAAAGGAAGGCTTTTTAAAGCCAGGGTATGAAAATCCCCAATTTAAATGGAAGGAAAGCATTCGAAGTTGAAAGACATTCAGACACTGACTCAAGACAGTCAGAACTGGTATTTGGGTATGTTGGATTGCTTTGCAATGAAAACCACCACAAGACATTTTGTCAACTCAGGAACATGTTGCAGATTTACAGTTTCAATAAAGCCGCTATTGTGTAAGACAGAAAACTTTGATTTCAATCGAGAGGAATCCCTCACAGACACAAGCATCATGAGGAACGGGAGATGAACTGCCATATCCCACAGCCAAGAGTGTCATTACCAGCTGAGGAGTTCATCGGGTGGGGAAATACATGAGCAAACTATAATACTCCTGCACGAAGGGGGATAAAACTGCTCCAGGATGGATAGAGCCAATTGGAAAAGTGAAGACAGTTGTCTCCAGAAACATCTACCCAGTTTAAGCACCAGTTTTTATTCCACGGAACATTCTCCAGTCCGTTTTGCCAGTAGCATCATATTGAAAATTCCTAAAAATAAATTCAGAAATTAGAGAACTGCATCAAAAGCCAAACTAAACCAAGGAAAAAGATTAAAAAGACCTTTCTGCAGCAACCGGGGCAATGAGACACTACCAGTGAATGAACTTGCTATGCAAATCTGGAACATGCAGTGCAAAGCAACAGCAAGACAAGGACTGACTCAGCTACAGGTGCTTTTCAGCAAGAAGAAGCAGATGCCAAACGGTTGGACCAACCAGCAAGGAAATGCTGCTAGAACATTGCATTAAGGGCCAGGAGCCAGATGTTGGGCTGCAAGTTGGCTTGGAAGAGGCAAAGACTGCCAAGAAGAGGAACTGCTTTTCCCTGTGAGTGGGAAGAAAATGAATTTTGAAGTCTCAGCTGCAAATAGGCACCCTCAGCCTCTGTTCCTCCAAAGGGGAGCAACTAGTTGCTGTACCAAAAGATGAACACGTGTTGTTTGACTTTATCACTCTGATTAGTATTTGTTGTCCCCACTGATGTTTTATCATGTTCCTCACATCTGCTAGGATTCATTTTGAGGGTTCACACCCCAAAGGACAGTCCCCATCACCCCAGAGGGCTCTTTCAACTGTAACAGAGTCAGCAGCAACTTCCTGCTGAGGTTTTCCTGATGGAGCTTTCAGTGGCTTGGAATAATTCCCCGTCACTCGGGATTCATACACTGCTGTAGTCACTCACATTTAATGAGAGTGAATACTAAAGCACCAAGTGAAAATACCTGAACGTCTTCTTCCAAAATCCAATTAGGTGTCATTAAAATATTTATGCATCAGGTGCAAGTTTTCCCAAAGGGCTCTCATTTACAAATAACTCAAACACTAGGTGCGGGTCACAGCAGAATCTATTCCAGTAATTGCTTTAACATTGCCATATTTCCAACTTAACAACAAGTTGAAAGAGCAAAGGATTAACCTGTAATGAAGAGAGTCACTTCGAGACATCCAGACACTTACCATTTATAGCATCTAACAAGCTGGAGCAGAGGAAAAGCAATTTGGGAGTAATATTGAGGACCAAGTGCCATCTTGTGGACTTATAGGCAGTGCACAGCATAAACTCAGCATGGTCACAGTCAGGATTTAGGCGTCAGGCAGACACAGGATGGATTTGTATGCTGTAAGCATAGTTACAGGTATTAAAAGAAATCACTTGGTTAAAAGCACTGACAGGCTGTCCCTTTAGAAGACTACAGACATTGCCTTCAAGATTTATAGTGACCCCATTACTCAGGCTCCCACAAGAAGTCCATAAAACTTTTACCACCCAGTTCTTGCATCACAGCCATAAATCCTGACTGTGTTTTATCTCAGACAGCACAAACTGGGCACTGACTGCAAAACGAGGTAAAGGCTGCTCTTGTACAGGTGGAGCATTCACACCCCCAAGGTTATGCAGAGACAGTGTCGCAGTCCAGTGCTGTAGAAGTGATTTGCCAGCCTCTCCATGAAGAAATCAGAGTTTCTTTGTCTGCATTGCTTCCCAGGATCACTGGGGATGGGGCAGCCACAGCTTCTCTGGGCACCCTGTGCCAGCGCCTCAGCACCCTCACAGGGAAGAGCTTCTGCCTCAGAGCTCAGCTCAGTCTCCCCTCGGGCAGGTTAAAGCCATTCCCCTTGGCCTGTCCCTACAGGCCCTTGTCCCAAGCCCCTCTCCAGGTTTCCTGCAACCCCTTTAGGCACTGGAGCTGCTCTAAGGTCAGGCTCCATGGACTTCAGACCCTGCAGCTGACACCACTGTTCCTGCAGCCATGCTCCTCCAGCTCAGGACTGGGGTGACAGCTTTCAAAAGGCTGAGAGAACATCACTGAGTGTCCTGGCTTGGGTCTAAGGGCTCTGTCTCAAAGAAAAGCAGAGGAACCCATCCCAAAAAGGTACAGGAGTGCAGAGCACCACTTTATTTCACATGCAGGATCAGTGCAGGTGGTGTTTCACTTGTGCTTCATCCTGCAGAGCAGCAGGCTCTCCACACAAGAGGCTTGGGGCATTTCTGCACAGGGGGAAGGTGCCCAAGGGAGAAACTTCAGGCCTGGGCACTCTGATGCCCAACGCTGCAGCCTTCCCCATCCCGCCTCGGGGACCAGCTCCCCGGGGCAACGGGAGGCAGCACGGCCCCAGCAGCACAGGCCAAAGGCAAATACAGTTGGGGTCACTTCTCGGCTCTAAACAGCTCTCTCCAGGAGAAGACAACGCGGCTTCCGAGCAACTTCTGCTGCCTTCCCCTTCCTGTTGCCAGGAGATGGGCACCGTGCATGGAGCCCTCATGGAACCCCGATGTCACAGCGATGCTGGGGAACTTGAGGGGCCGCTGGTGCCACCGCCCTTCAGTCTGCTGAGCAGCAGGACCCGGCCTGGCTGCTCGGGGGACACTTGGAGCCAAGGGGTGGAACCAAGTGGTTTGAGAGGCATCTTCAGGGGAGGCATCCTCAGCATCGACCATGCCTCGAAGAGGTGACACGGGAGCACCTTGGGCTGCTGCCACCGCACCTCCCGCAAAAGAAAACTCCCTTCAGGGTTTGCCTGACGAACCCTGGGCCCTGACCATGCAATTTTGTGTTTCAGAGACCTCTGCACCAGACTCCTTCCTGGTCGCCCTATGGAAGCTCGTGTCCTGCTTCCGCTTCCACTCCATCTGGTGGGGCGACAATGGGAGCTGCGTGGTTATCGCAGATAACCTGTTCGAAACCGAAGTGCTCAGCAAGAGGGGAGCACGTCGGGTCCTTCAGGCTGAGACCCTGAATGAATTCCTGGACCGGCTCCACCTGTATGGGTTCTGCAGGATGGAGGAGGATATGGTGGTATCCGTGCCCATCAGGGAGCTGCAGGCAGTAGCAGCAGCGTCAGGGCCTGCTCTGGGACAGGTACGTTGGTTCCTCCGCACACAAAAGAGCCCTCCATCATCTTGTGGCAGCTGCTCCATGCTGACAAGATACACGGCAGCACCACCATTATTCCCAACAGGCCCATTCCACACTCAGGTGCTCTAAAACGAGACCTGCTTGGGTTTCTCCATTGGATTTCAGGCTTTTGAAGACCCTACACTTCTCTGCTCCCAGCACCTGGAAACACAAGGGTGGTTCTGACTGACCAAAGCCCTACCCTAACATTGCATTCAGCCAGAACAGCTGAGGTTTAAAATGCCCCAGAAAGTCCCTCTGAGCACCCGCGTTTGCCTTTTCCGATGCAGATGCCGAGTTACCGGATCTCTGTCTCTCTCCTCCTTGCACCGATGGCAACTGACTCCTCTCCTTTGCGTTTTGCAGCTGCTCTTCTACTACCACCCCTACTTCCAGAGGGATTACCCCAACCTCAGTGAGATCCAGAGGAGGGTGGAAAGCGCCATGGAGCGCCTGAGAGCGGCCACCGCAGCCCCCCCGGGCACCGGCGTCCAGGGCACCGGGCAGAGAAGACGCCAGCGCGGTGCTGAGCCTGGTGCCGGAGCTGCAGAGGAGCAGCACAACACCCAGCCCTCTGCAGCCCCCCGCTCCACACACACCAGGCGCGGGGCTGCTGCACCCACCCCGACCGACACCACTGGCCCCTCTGCCCCTAAACGTAGGCGTAGGTAGATAGGAACATCCGTAGGGTAGAGATAGGGATAGGTTAGTGTAGGAGTAAGTGTTGTTGGGGTTTCAGTAGGTTATAGGTATAGGTATAGGAGTAAGGAACTGTTGTTGGGGTTTCAATAGGTTATAGGTTAGTGTAGGAGTAAGGAACTGTTGTTCTATAGAATAAACTTTTCTTAGACTCATAGAATTATAGGGTAGATGTAGTTGTAGTTGTAGTTTAGTTGTAGGATAGTTAGGGTTGGAAAGGATTTCAAGAGCTTCCAGCTCCAAGCTCCCTGCCATGGGCAATGACACTTCACACCAGACCGTGCCTGCCAAGGCTCTGTCCCACCGGGACTTGAACACTGCCAGGGATGCAGCATTAACCACTTCCCTGGGCACCCTGTGCCAGCGCCTCAGCACCCTCACAGGGAAGAATCTACCTCATTCCTCAACTGAACTTCTCCTGTTCCGGTGCAAACCCATCACTCCTTGTTCTGTCGCTGCAGTCCCTGATGAAGGATCCGTCTCTGGCACCCTCGGAGGCCCCTTCACACACTGGAAGCTGCTCTGAATAAACAGTTCTGATGGAAATGGCATCATTTCTCGTCCATAAAAGCTGCCGTGTGCTGTCTCTGCAGTCTCACAGGCACTGTCTCCACACCCGGGCTGGGGGTTGCCTTCAGGGACACGAAGGGTTTGGCTCCAGCCACAAAAGCCAAAGGTCCCAGCTCAATGTCAGAGGCTCTGCCCGTGCTGCTCTGCAAGGCAGGGGAGCACAGGAGCAGCCTGGCTGCTCGGCTTCTCCTCTGCACCTTACAGACCACCTCAAAGCTCCTCCAGCTCCAACCCCTGCCAGGGCAGGGACCCCTTCCACTGGAGCAGCTTGCTCCAAGCCCCTGTGTCCAACCTGGCCTTGAGCACTGCCAGGGATGGGGCAGCCACAGCTTCTCTGGGCACCCTGTGCCAGCGCCTCAGCACCCTCCCAGGGAAGAGCTTCTGCCTAAGAGCTCAGCTCAGTCTCCCCTCGGGCAGGTTCAAGCCATTCCCCTTGGCCTGTCCCTACAGGCCCTTGCCCCAAGCCCCTCTCCATGTTCCCTGCAGCCCCTTTAGGCGCTGGAGCTGCTCTCAGGTCTCCCCTTCAGGAGCCTTCTCTTCTCCAGGCTGCCCCAGCCCAGCTCTCTCAGCCTGGCTCCAGAGCAGAGCTGCTCCAGCCCTCCCAGCATCTCCATGGCCTCCTCTGGACTCACTCCAACAGCTCCACATCCCTCTTGTGCTTTTGCCCCAGAGCTGGATCAGGACTGCAGGGGCGGTCTCCCCATAGCCTAACAGTGGGGGAAAATCCCTTCCCTAGTCCTGCTGATAAGCTCAAGCTGCACAAATAGCTTTTCTTTTCCTACCTCTCCATCTCATCATTTTTAAGATCCACGTGCAGTGTTCAGAGGAGGGGTAGCACCACCTCTCTGGTACCCTGGGGACACATGCACCATTGCTAAGAAAGCAACCGATTGCTCAGTGCTGCCAGACTAATAACCTGATTGCTTTGCTAAAGGGTTATTCAGCACTACTACACTCTATCATCAAGTAAAATTCTCAGGGTAGGAAAAGAAACCCCTGAAAGCAGTTTTGACCCACTTTTCAAAGTTAGCAACACTCATGCTACACAATAAAGACACACACAGATAAACAGGTAAATAAATGGAGAAATAAATAAAGTCTGCTGATGATCAAGGAAAGCCGAAAGATGCTGCCATTCAAATGTTCCTGTTAGAAGCCTTTGCTGTAGCTCCTTCCCACGACAGAGGTAGCTAGGCAGAAACAAACAGTGGAGGCCTTATTCCTCTCCTGTCTTCTGATTATATTCCAGAAGCAGATGCCACTTCTCAGAGGACGTCTGCCTCCATTCCAAGATCCAGCAAGTCCCAGCAACCCATGGCTTGAAGAGTTTCCAGTGCCGTACAAGATGAAACCGCACATGAACGACGCGACAACTGAGTGTGCATTTACCCAACAAGGAGGGATTTGTAACTTCCTCTTTTGTTCCTTTGCCCCTTGCTATTTTACCCTATATTCCCCATTCCACTTTTTGTAGCAGCCAGAGGATGGCGCAGAATTACTCAGGAGCTGTTGAAGGACAAAAGTCACAAAGCAGCTACTCCAGATGAAGGAAAGGGGATTTTAGGAGCAGGTCGAGAGTCAGCCTCATGCTGTCCAAGTAGGAAAGGCCAGGCCAGATACTCCTCGTGGCTTGAAATCTTTATTAACAACAATATAGCAAGTACCTGAGTGTAGAGAGATGTGATTCAACCCATTTTTCTCATAGAGCTCCAAGCAAGAGCCTATTAGGAGGAATGAAAACCAGGTCCGAGCTGACTTCCAGCCTGCTTTTCCACATGAGGCACACGCTTAACAAATCTCTGCTGTGCCACGGATACACTACTGATCTCTCCATACACAAAACCTTTCCTTCCTGAAGTGAATTAGAGCTGTTCTTAAAACCCCAGTGATCTTGAATTTGCAAGATAGCAAAGGAATACATAATTTAAAACTTGGGGAAAGTGGCCATTTAGATTAATGCTAGGCTGAAAATAGTGCTTCTCTCCAACTCACCAGATGACTATTACAACATTCAATCCAGTTTAATGGAGTGATCTTCCAGTTACATGAAGTTTCTCGGAAAGAAATGTACTATCCATCACCCTCTTTCTACTCCATTTATCTGTAATGGAGATGATTATGTTTAAAATCTCTTTCTTTCTAGACCCTCATGCAAGTCATCTCTCTTGGCTAGCTTATGAGAGGCATATTGCAGTGATAAACATAAAGCCATCAACTTTGAAAGCAAAGAAAGGTGACCTGTCTATACATACAGACAAATCAGAGTGGGAAGGAGTCCAAGGAGGAACACAAAAGGGCTTTTAACCCAGATCAGTAGGCCCTCCCATTTCTTTCTCCAGAGATGGAGGTCAAACAGGCCAGAATGGAGAAGCAAGTCAACTTAATGCCTCCAAAAGGGTCAGAGGCAGGCTGGAATGCTCCACAAGTGTCAGGGCTCCTGCATGGAAGTGTGGGCAGGCACAGCACCATTCTTTCCTTCCCCCTTCCTAAGGGGAGGCTAAGAGCAGCATAATGTAATTTATAGCTTGTGGCATCCCTACCAGACCACACATCTGCTCTTCCTGCCCACTCCTCTACTCACAGCACTTGAGCTCTGCCTCTAAGGCAGTTTTGGGAGCTCTATGTCCATTACCCTGGTGACCCAAGCACACCTATATGTGTGTATATCTCCTCTCCCTGGAGACCCCCAGCAGCACCAACCCCCAGAACACTTCAGGAGGTTTCACAGGTGAATGTTTTAGTCCCTGCTAAGCAGGACAATGACACTAGAACTGTCTCCGTGGGTTTTTGCTCTCCCAGGCAAGCACTTCCCTACCGCAGGTCTCTTCCAAGGGGGAGATGTTCTTGTGTGTACTCGGTTTTCAGAGCAACCCAAGAGCCACATGGCTCCTTCCATGCCAGGTAACCCACCCTGAGCAGGAGGAGGTTTGCACCACTCTCAGAGCCCGCCTAGGAAGGCAGGAGGGATATTTCACTGTGTGTCAAACCTTGATCGAGACTGCCACCTACTAACACACAGCTGAAATGACCCAAACTGTACCACATTTCCTGACAAAACCAGAGCATAAGCAGGAAGAATTGCACTTGTAGAACGAGTTAAAATGAGGAGCATCTTTCGTTTTTTCTGAACATGATAATGCAAGGACCGATCACACTGCTTCCATAGGGTGCAGGCTCCTTTCCTTGGCTGAATTGATAGCTCCCAACGCCTAATTCAGACTCAAATGATTATTAATTATTTCTTCTTTTCTTTTTTTCCATATGTGAAGCACAGGCACATTCTGGTTTCCTAGAAGAGGCCATCTGAAATAGGTTGACACTTTAGAAGTACCTGTGCTACAGCAACTGTGGCATTTGAGCTGTTTCTCTTCAGGTGTACTAAGCCCTGTGGTCTTGCTTGTTCCCAGGCCATAAGGGAGAAGGAAACAGAAAGGTTTGACCGGTGCAATGGGGACCCAAGCCCTGCCTGCAGCCTCAGGTGTAACCAGTGAATCTGTTTATCGTAGGCTGGTTTGGGTTGGAAGGGACCTTAAAGCTCATCCAGTTCCAACCCCTGCCATGGGCAGGGACACCTTCCACTAGAGCAGCTTGCTCAAATCATATATCCTAATAGTCCCCTTAAGGAGGAAGAAATTCCTCTTTGCTCCCTCTCTTCCAGTAGATATCAAGTACCTAGCTATACATTAACCTCTTCCATAGTCATCATTTGGGTCTAAGAACAAGCATTTTTGTAAGGAGGGGTCTTAGGAAAAGGGGATTGCATCCTGGAAAAGAGCCTTTCCACAGGATTTCGTGCAGAGCCCAAGTGGATGCCCTGACCAGAGAACTCCCCCTTACCTTTCCTCAGGGCCAGCTGGGAAGAAACAACTCTTCTTGGAAAATACAGGATGCAGCTTTTGCATTTGACGTTCAGCCAGTCTGCTTCTATTTGTTCACACTGTGGAGCAGTTTAAGAATCATATCTCTTTAATACAACACATGCATCACATAGCAACGCATATAATGTTATATATTATATACACACAGAGAGACTTAGAGCCAGGTATCATTAATCTTCAATATTTATATCTTCCTGGAACAACCAGTTGACAGCTGCTCAGCTACTGGCAAACTGTCTGCCTTAAGTATATATTTCCCCTTCTTTTGGCCCTATGCCTCTGGCTTGGTTTCAACTACCAAGTTTGTAGTTTCAAATGTGTCGTTTCATCTACACATTGCACAGACCATTCAGAATAACTCCACACACTGTCTTACAGAGTAAGCTAAGAGTATATTCCCCCTCCAATCATGCCTGCAGCTCATTAACAGCATTGTGACTTACATACATCCGCATGGATAGGGGAAACAAACTCCACTATGGATCAAATGACTTTCCAGTCCTCACTGCAGAGCCCCAGCACACCAGCTGAACCAGTGGAACACTCAGCTTGCAGAGTGGTGTTTGGATTAACAGCAGGAACCACAAAGAGACAGAACTCAGGTCCTGGGTGCACCTCTAGATAGCCTGTATTTTATTCTGCCATCACTGTTTTACATTTGAATGGTGCTCCTGTGCTCTGTTTTAGCGAGGTTCACACTGGGGTCAGTGACAGCTCAGGAAGAGTAGTGCCCATGCCCAACTCCATTATCTTTACTCCCTAACACGTCTCTGATTCTTCTTCCTCCTGTGCCACCTTTCTCTGCTATGTGGTACTGCAACGGCTGCAAGAGAGCACAGTGAGTTTAAAAAGGGGTTAGGGGGGCAGCAGGAATTACATTTTGAGATGGTGATGTGTAAAAGCCTAATTCCCACTGCCCTGCACCGCATATAGTCATTTAAAGAAAGGGAAAAGGGATTGGATGCTCTGTGGTACTCTTTGCCTCAACTTAATGCTGTGATGCACTAAGATTAATGGCAAATGCTAGTAGTGCAAAACAAGCAGAGGGTAAAACAGTGCATGGGCTATACAGAGACAATCTTCATAACATCCTGCAGCCTGTATCACCTGCCCATGAAACACCAGAGACCTGCACAGCCTTTCCTTACCCAGGAAAAAATGATGTATAATTATTGAAGCTGCACAAGTAAAGTCATGGGGAGGCTGTGAGCATGAGCAACAAGCACTTAGATACTAGACTAACAAGCAGGATGCCTACAGCCCATTAAAGAACTAACAAAAGGCTTAGATGAGACACCTGTGGTATTGCACAAGGAAGACTTGCAGAGGAGGGAACATGTAAATACAGTATTTCATAAAGTAGAGAGTGAACAGAACGTGTGGTATTGCTAATAGCTGGTGCTATAGTGTGTGCTTAGCATAGGGATAAAGTAATTAAGCAATTAAAAAGTGCCTGAAAGACAAGTGATGGAAGATATTAACCAACAACTGGAGTACCAAGGAGTGATGCAGTGTACTTAAATGAGGGGTAAGGTCTGGATTCTCCTTATCAGGGCAATAGCTGGAAGCCACTCTGCTGTTTGCTGCTGAAGTCTCTATGTTATGCTTGTCACTTGCATGAATATAGCAGCTGAACTAGTAATGAATAGAGTAAGGGCAAACCTGAGTGATTTGAAAGGAGAAGTGGACTTGGGGCAGTCTGCATTAATACTGACCGGAGGGGAAACAGCCAAATCGAGGATTCCTTCGAGCAGTCCTGGAAAAAGGAGACAAATCACAGCTGTGAACAGAGTATGTGCATCTTCCAAAATCGCTGGCATGTATGTATGTCTTAGCGCCCAAAATCCATCCGATAGCATGTGTTGCATTAACTTAATACACTCAATCCGTGGGTTTTCCCTTCCAGTTCGAGCGATTTTGGGAAAACTACCTTTAGCCACTAGTGGTCGTTGTTGCCCTGCGCAGCAATAATTCCCGGCGTTCACACAGGGAATCCTGCCAGAGCCTTTTCCATGAGTTTATTTTCCTCAGGTACAAGCCACAGGCAACATTTCCAAGTCAAGCATAAACCTGTAGGTCTGCTCATTCATCAGGAGATGAACGGGTGTTACATTTACCTCTTCTTGTAAATTATATTCAGTGTCAAGGAAAACACGACAGTTTGACAACAATTAGGTATCGCCACGAATTGGAAGCGCTGCAGCTAGCCAAGCAGATGCTGCCTTGTTTATGGAGCTTGTGTAAACACTGATTTTGATGCAGCTCCTTTTATCCTGTGCACATGTATGTCCCCCAACCTACTGACAGGCAATTGCAAAATCACAGGCAAATATGACACCCTCTTTTGTGGAAGTTTTGCCTGTTTACTGAGTGCTTCTACAAAGCAAGTGCTCCAACAAAGCAGATGCTGCTTTCCCTGGCTTCCCCACCACAAGTCTCTGCAGCATCTAGAGTTAAACATTTAGACCCAGATTGACAAAGGGACACAGGCTTTCAAGTGCTTGGCTTTTAGGTCTCCAGCCGGTGGAGCAGAATTCAGAGATATGAGTAGGGCATTGAGAGGGTGGCTGTAAAGCATATTTCAGTGATGTGTAGAGTTACCACGGCTACTCTACATGAGCTGGTTCAAGCAGTGGAAACAGTGCAGCTGCCGGCCCTTCCATAAATGCCATGAGGTATACAGAAGGTGACGAGAGCCATAATGAATAAGTTGAACTTTACATTTCTAACTGACTGCACTGGTGAAAACCTCAGTACTGATGGACTCTGACATGATCTGGATGCTATGAACAGTTTTCATAGGTCTGTGAGAGTCTTCTGTGGTTAAATTCTGGCCTAATTATTTTTAGGCATCCGTGATTTCGGAGGGGTTAGATCTCAGACTCCTTTTGGAATAATTTTTAGATCTCAGTTTCTTTTGCGGTGATAGGAAAAGAAAGAATGGCTTGAACCTGCCCGAGGGGAGACTGAGCTGAGCTCTTAGGCAGAAGCTTTTCCCTGTGCAGGTGCTGAGACGCTGGCGCAGGGTGCCCAGAGAAGCTGTGGCTGCCCCATCCCTGGCAGTGCTCAAGGCCAGGTTGGACACAGGGGCTTGGAGCAAGCTGCTCCAGTGGAAGGTGTCCCTGCCCATGGCAGGGGGTTGGGAGTGGATGAGCGTTAAGGTCCCTTCCAACCCAAAACCATCCCATGTGTGCGTAGAACCATTCAATGGTTCTATGATCTCCCTTCATTAATGAAGAAAAAATAAAATCCATTCCTTCCCCAAGCTTTGTTCTCCCTTTACCTGATTCATTCCACAGCTACCTCCAGATCTTCCAATCTTCCTATATTCCAATCTTCCTCCATTCCAATCTTCCTCCAGACAGTCACAGCTACCTGCTTTATGCCCAAGCAGTACAGAGTCACCCAGAAGACACACCAAAGGCACCTCTGCTTTCCAACTAAAGCACCACATCGCAGACACCATCTACCCCACTGGGGTTGCATACAGAACTATTTCTAATCCCCCTCTGACAAAAGAGAGCTTTCAAGAAGAAATGCAGCTCTCCAATGAGGGTAAATACAAGCTCTGCATTTTGCGGGATGTATTTTCTAAGTTCCACATTTAGAACAGTGTTATCAAAGCTATTCCACAAGATTAATCCCAAGGGCCAGAGGTATAATACTCTCATTGAGCAGTTTTGCTGGAGGAAGCTTTAATAAGAAATGAAGATACGAATTAGGGGAAAGGATAAATACAGTAACTGCCTTCACACATTCCAGTCTCCTGCATTTTACAGATGATAAATTGAGTTACTGTAAAAACCTCAGCCTTTAGTAAAATGTCGTGTTTCCATTACCATGCAATTATAACCACTAATGAACACTGTAAGGATACCCTACTGTTTGCTGTCTTTCTATTGGCTTCAAAATAGGTTGGACTTGATGATCTTAAAGGTCTTTTCCAACATAGGTGATCCTAAGATTCTATGAAAATAACATTTCATAAAATAGAAAGTGACAGCTTGATTTTTAAAGCTACTTCTAAACCATGAAGATTTTAGTTATGCTTACATAGTAATATAAGTGTATAAATATATGCATGGACACATTCACACATACACACAGGAAGCAGCTTTTCAGCTTATTTCTGTGGGACCAGATATCACCAATAAAGGAGAATCCAGCTCTTCTCTGGGAAAGGAAAGCAGGAACTTTCTCTGGGACAAGCGTGACATGTTACCCCCCATTTTAAACACTGAACAGAGCTCCCATATTTTGCTCATCCCCCTGGTTAAAGAACACATGAAATACATTACTCATGGATGCACACCAAAAGGGACTGACTGACCGAGGCAACTTGATAGAAAAAAGACGACTTAAACCAGACTAATATGACTTTGAACAAGGTGGGAAAAGGTTGCTAAAAACTGACCCGAGATTCAATTCAGATTTCATTGTTGTCACTGGGAATTTCTCCACTGATTTTGCTGAGCTTTGGATTAAGTCTCAAGCCTATAAGATGAGAAATGGAAGAATCATAGTATCGACGAGGTTGGAGAAGACCTCTAAGATCAAGTCCAACCATTATCTCAGGACTGCCAAGGCCACCACTAACCCATGTTGAGAAGGAGCTCTGGTTTTGCACAAACTCTCACATCCTCTCCATCACGAGCTTCCCACAAGCCTTTACAGGCAGGTGCTACTACAACATGGGCTATAAAAGAGCGTTAACATGGACCTAGTTGAGTGTCTTCCTTATTTAGGTACAAGAAACCTTCTTAAAGCAGCTTTCTACTTCCTAAAAACATTTCTCTCTTCTCTCTTTGAACTTTGGTGAGGAAACGTACTCAATTCTCATCCATACTCCAGTGGCAGATATAATCACACATGTTCCTATTATTCACACAGTAAATGTTCTAGACACTCTGTTCACTTACTTGCAGGTTGTCCCAAAGGCTATGTACTCATTAAATGAAAAAAGTTAAAAACATTCATTTACTTTAAATCCAGTTCTGCATAATTCCTTTTTAGCGCGATCTATATTCAGGCAAATGTTTAAATATTCTATTAAAATGGATCCATCATCAAATAAGATGGAATCCAGCAAAATAATAGCTAACACCCTAGTGCTAAGCCTCCATCAGAGTCACAACAGTGCCGTGATACCCCCTTCATTTATTTCCAATTCTGGCACCTGTAACCATGGCAACATACACCGAAACATTTCAAGCAGAACAGAACTGACAATCACAATAACAGCGCAAAATACCTGAGGTGGGGGGGGGGGGAGGGGGGGGGAAGAGGAGAAGCTGATGCAGGTTGTTGTTGAAATTAAAAGCTAATGACAAGAAAACAGCTGGAAACAAATGCTGGCTCACAAGAGCGTATTCTCTAGGCAGATGTAGTTGTGCAAACCTGGTCCGCTCTGTCTTATTAGTGGTAAGTAAGGGAGGTAAAATCCTGTTTCAGCAAAGAGAAGTGTGAACTTGAAGAAGTTGCTGCGGATAGAAAGCAAGTGGTTATCTGTTGCATGCAGGTCCAGGAGCACCCAACGTCAGCCCATGGAAAAACAGGTATGCTTTCCAAAGGCTTCAGAGAAACACTATCCAGCAAGAAAGAAAGAGAAGTCACCTTTTAAAGTGATTCTAAAAGAATAATTCCATTAGCCTACATCAAAGAAAAGGTTTGAAATGAGCCCGAGTTAATAAACCAGATATGTGTAAACTGGGATAACTTCCTAGACATTTAAGGGATCTCATTAGCATTTGAATGCTGTGAAGCAAGAAAGGGAAATTCCATCTCGAAACTGTAACAATCAAAACTAGAAATGAGATTGACCTGTGTGGGAGAGCCTAGCAGGATGCAGCTGCAAGGTTAGCTTCCAAGGTTTATGGGGCTGGAGCTGAAAAACCACAAGGATCAAGGCCGTCACAGGACCTGCAGGGAAGGCTGGGGGTCTTTATCTGTTCCCCTCTGAAGCTGAATTTAGAGAACAGAGTTAGAAGAACAAGAGATGGACTTTACACCAGCCTCCCCATTGCAGCACCTCACAAGCCATGATTCAGGCATCAAAACGCACAGGAAAGTCAGCATGGAGTAAGGCTCGCTGAAATTAAGGGAGGAAAAATAAGACAAGGCAAAAGCAAACAAGATGTTCAAGGAGAGAGTCAAGGGAAAGAGGCAGTGCATCTAGGGATTTCTCTGCTAAGAAGCGATAACCCCCAAGAAACCACAAACCTTGCTTCGAGATCACATAACTGCTGCCTAAGGGGCTTCACATGCGCTCAAATATTCTATATTCTATTTAGCATGTGGTCTCCTCTTCAATACCTTTTTCATCCTTAGGGCTCAGAAGGAAACATACTGCAACAGGTATCAGGTAGGATAAATCCCATACTTGCATGGAATAAGGCGACGGCAAATGGGACACGCAGAACTGGTCATAGACTGTACAAAGGCCTGAACCCTGCAAATGTGTACACAGAGAATACACACAGAAGAGATCAGACTTCCCAGGATCAGGCATTGCAGCCTGTTCTCCTCCCTTTTCAGAGCCTTGTGCCTGAAAGAGGAAGATGAAGAGCTATGGTGGCCCTGGCACATCACTGCTCCATCTCTCTGGGTTGTGATGATGGGGAGACTGCGTTGTCCTCTTGCTGAGAGCAGCTTCATCCCCCCACATGCTGGGTAAGAATTTGCCCTGGGAATAAGGTGTTCCTGGTCTTTTATTCATTCAGATCTTATTGTGCAACAAAGACCAGTGCAAGGCTCGGTGGAAGCCAAGCAAGATCTGGACTTGAAATTGAGAGCACTGAAATGGAGAAGAGCTGGGATGTGAGGGAGCATTAATGTTCTGAAGAAAGAGTCTCTCCTTTCTCACCTGCTTCTCAGGGGGGAAACGTAACTGTCAAGCCACAGTACACGAAAAAGCTGTCATTCACTGTCACATTGGAAACACCTTATTCTCCTTCCTCTGTGGAATTTCCCCAGTCATTGGATTTTGTAAAAGAGGATATTTTTCCTCTGCCATTGTGTCTCATTGACTCCTATTTTCTTCTTTGTCATTCATATGATTCTTGTCCCTGACCTCCAAGAATGTTTTGAGTTTTCCAACCAATTTCTCTAATGCCTTCAGGTTAATATGGGTTCAGTAATAGCAGAGTTTAACAGCAGGTTTGCAAGCAGCAGTCGCTCAAAGGAGTGGAAGCAATGGGAAGGGACAAGGAAAACAAGATGAGTGCAAACGACAGGGCAAAACCTGCCCCATCCTGCAACCTTCCTGGACATGTTTTATTCCATCTGGAGCTCACAATGGAGCATGGTGCCCCACCTGCACAGAGCTGCACGCCATACATCGCACATCCGTACCCTGTTTGGTCTCTGCTTCCCAGAGCAGCCACATTCCACCTTACAGACCTGACTTTTACCTCTTCCACGAAGCCTGAACCCAGAGATACCAAAGCCAAAGGAGAACATCGCGATCCTCTCTAACCTGAACCCCTGCATCACAGAGCATTTCACCCCACAACTCCAAGATCTAGTTGAACAATGCACCGTTACACAGCTCCCTTGGAAACTCCCACCTTAAGGACTTTACATGGTAGAAAAGGTCCCATGCTCCTTGGGAAACTACTTCAATGGTTAAACAATCTCACTTGCAAAAGGGCCGGTTTGCATTCTAATTTCCGCTGACTTCTTCCATTCCAAGTTACATGATCTTGTTATACTTCTAACAGACAGAGAAGAGGTTTTCTATCTTTACCAGGGTGCTGACAGACCAAAAATTTCAGCTTCCTATTTTTTCAAAGATTCTTATTGTTATTCCAATGAAAGAGACCTTTTTATTCCAAAATCTCATTAGATCAGTTTTACAGAAAAATACCCATTTCTTCATGGCTTGCTGGGAACTACAGCAAGATCTCTGGCAGGGAGCTTCAGTGGAAGGCTGCTGCCATATGCCCCTCCACCTTCTCCCAGTGCACCGCAAAGAGTGCTGGCCTGCCAGCAAGCAGTGTCGTGTCACTCAGCACATCACACACTGTCTGTGCTAGTTCAAGTTCATTTCAATGCACCACGCGCTGATTCTCAGTGCCAAGAGGAAAGAACAGTTTGAAGTAAGATATCTCAGACCTACCTGGAGCAGAGTCCAGGTGATCAATACAGCCCACGTTAAAAGTGATAGTGTGATTGGTTACGATTGTCATCTGCAGGTGTTAGGGATACAGGAGAAGAAGGAGAAAATAGCAGTGGTTGCTTCATAAGGGTATGAGTGCCCAGTGAGACAATTCTGAAGTGAGATATTGTGTTGTTATTCACTTCCAGCCAGGACAGCAGTACCACAACAAGAAAGTCTATCAGCATTCAGTCCTTCAACCCAAAAGATCCTGACTCTTTACAACCTGTCATGTGTGACCGAAGCTAGTACAGTAGTGTGATAGTAATAGGGTCAAGCCTCCGATGGCACTCCCCAACCGTAACAGGCTGTCCCCAAGAAAACAGAAAGCCGTAATAGCACTGTACACATAAATTCTCATCTTTTTATTGCTATTATTGCTAGAAATTATTGCCATTTTGTTAAAACAATCAGGATTGCCTTATCTGGACCAGTGGGCACTCTGTCATGTAACTACAAGTCCCAGAAGTTATTCTCACTTACACATGCACACTTGCTCAGCATTATGATTATACCTCGGTATCCAACACCACCAAATCAAGATATGGCACTGGAAGGGCACCACATCGCTGATACTTCTTTGTCACCCTGGAAATCTCCTGTACCAGGATAAAGCAGAAGCAAGCAAGCACAACTGTTATCTGTCCTGTTTCTCCTGTAAGGCTGGGGTAAAGGGCAGGAGAGGAGCAGAGCCCAGGATTAGGGCTTTACAACTGTTACCTTTCTACCTGTGGGAAAGGTTTGAGGGCTTTTTTAGGTTATTATATTTTAAACTCCTGCTTTATGACTTTAGAATTAGAGTTGAATCCTATTAGGGAGACAAAAGGCTCCTTGTAGTTCAATCACGTCTAATAGTGTGAGAGATAGAGACACTATTATATTTGGCACAATATTTAGAGAAATTAATCCTCAAGCGCTACAGATTTGAGGGATTAACAGCCTGAGTGACAGCTGAGCTCATCCAGCCTATAGCCCTGGATTGTGCAGCAAAACCGTTTGCCTTCAAGTTGAGCATGTTCCTCACTTGCACCCGAGTCAGCACAATTCCTGCTTTTATTGCACTCAGGTCCCAGGGGGGAGATCAGCGAAGTAATAAATCCTTATTTCATGGTGGTTTGCAAAATTGTCACGTTATTTCCATTGATATGTCCTTTGCTCCCTTTGTAAAGAAAAAGATGCGCCCCGTATATAAAATGTATTACATTTCTAAACCTTCACAATTTGATTAATGTCATTGAAATTGTCCATTTTCAATGGGAAATAATGTGTAGCAGTTACACGTGTAAACTCATCCACAAAGCAACTTCAACATCCTCCAAGCACTGCTTGCAGAAGACCTGACTAGTGTGAGACCTTAACTACTGTCGTTCTTCCCTTGCACTGATTCCACACAGCAGCAATGTGACTATTCTCCTGGACTGAAATGGGATGGAGAAAATCCCAGACTGATTTGGGCTGAAGAGACCTCAAAGCTCCTCCAGCATCCAACCTGGCCTTGAACACTGCAAGGGATGGGGCAGCCACAGCTTCTCTGGGCACCCTGTGCCAGCGCCTCAGCACCCTCACAGGGAAGAGCTTCTGCCTAAGAGCTCATCTGAAGAGGGGAGACATGAGCCCATCTCAACTCCTGTAGGGAGGTCTTACAGTGGACAGTCAGGAAATAGGAAGAAGTAGCCCCAGTAGTGGAAAGAGGCACTTCCAGGAATGCAGCATCACCAGGCAGGGGCTCCCCAGCCAAGCAGACCTGATAGGGAACAGAGGATACTTCGTGGTTGCCATGGCAGTGACAGCATGGGGCCATGGCAGGAGAACAAGAAATATTCACTGCGAGCTTGTTTTCATAGCTTCATAATAACCTGTGACAATAGCTGAAATAAGTTCACAATTAACGTTCCCAATGTCCCAGTATTTTGGAGTCAAAGAAACACACGAGTATCAGCACATCAGATAAGCTGCAGTTTTGCTCTGAACTGTGCCACTTCAGAGAAACCAATGAGGTTACAAAGTTATGTCCAAAAGGATCTTACAAATCACAGCGCTGATGTGTTTCTTGCCTTTCAGGGATGCTACAAGAGGAAAAGAGTTCCTCCAAAACACACTGCCACCAGGCAGCTGGCAGAAACCACCCAGTGTTGTGCAGAATGGAGCCTTTTACTGCCCTCCACACAAATTCATGCAGGGAAACAACCCATGACAAGATGGTTTTGTCATCTGCCTTCCCAATTACCAACTTATTCCCACGGCCAGTTTTGGAATGTAGCATCCACTTGCAGTTCCTGGGCTATGGGAAAGGGCTTATGCAAAATGTCCTACAGCCTCACGTGCAGATGGAGGTTGATGGATAACATCAGCAAGCTGGCACACACCTGCATTACAGATGTTTTTTAGGAAGCAAAAATGCTGGAAGAGCAACAGGAACGTGATGAATTGTAACTGGGGACAAATGCATGTCCCCATGAGATGCTACTGCAAAGGGTCTCCCGTGGCTGTGAAGAGGATCCAGCCTAACTAGAAAAACCTCCAGAAGGACTGGGGCAGAGAAGGTACCTTAGGCTGTGGATGACTTTCAGTACTCATAAGGTGCTTCCCTATCCAGCATTCATAGGACTCACAGCTCTTAATAATGGATCAAATTAGGATTTTTATGAATAAACCATAAATTTCAATGTCTTCAGGGTAAAAATACACCTAAGAACTGTCCTCTCACCAGGTAACGTAAGCGGCTACAGTGCAGTGGTAGGGTGGAGACGAGAGCATCAAGCATTGCTCCGTTTTGCCCAATGACCTTCACATCTTTGGGGTGTCTGTACATTACTCATCTATTGTGATGCGTGGGATTAAATGGAGAACAGGAATGTGCCCTCGGTCTTTGGGAATACAGAATGTTTCCTTTCCCTTCCCTAAAATTGTATGTTGGTCTTAATTAGCTCACAAGCCTGTTCTTCCAAAGCTGAGATTTCCTCTCTGGATTTCCCCCTGCTTTAGTTCAAATCACATCTAAAGACAGAGCCGTCCTTTCATGAACAGAACCATTTCTTTTGCTCATATCACCAGCATGGTTAAGGCCTTATCAAATCTCTTCCCTACTGTACTATTTCTTTTCAAGGTAGCTCACTAACCCTTACCTGTTTTTCATTTTGACCTGCAAATAGCAAAATACCATCAGCTGGAAAAGATAATTACTCACTTGTGAAAGTAAGTGTTATTTTTGTATTCTATGATATGGGCAATACAAATGTCACTCCAAGTCAGGTTGTATGAAGTAGTTTCATGTCACATGACACAGTGTGAATTGACACATGCTGAGCTGTTGTATGAGATCCAGGCTTGCTTGTTTGAAGGGACTTTCTTCTTTTCTATTTAGGAGAAGATATCAGGGGCTATAGACATTACATGATCCATCCATTAGCTAAAAAATACAACCAGATCAAGGGATAATTTCTGATATTCAGACCAAAAGGAAACCTGAAAATGATGGCTTACTCCTAACGCATCTACTCATAGTCAGCTTGTTCCTCCCTTTTATTAAAGAGAATGAAAGTAAAGGGAAGAGGCTACATCTGTAAGTAAATACAATTAATATAGAAAAAGAAAGCTTAAAAAGGGCATGCAGATTCCAGAAGTCACACTGAATGTGGGACACAGTTCTGTTTGCTTTATGTTAGTAACCAGTACGCTCTGAAAAGCCTCAGCTTTCAGCATTGGTTTATTTTTCAGTAAGTTATGGAAAAATCAAGGTGTTACCAGCAACATTTCTGCTAATCCACTAGACCACTCTCAGCAGATATCCAGTACCCCCACCCTCTTCATCATTAAAGTTTTACTAGAAAACGTTGGGATGGGATAAAAGAATTAATTCCTTATTTAAATCACACCCAAGAGCATTCAGTCAAGTCACACGTAACAATTCCATTAAAATCCTAACCAAAGCTCATTAAACCTGTGCACACAAACCTTGACAGCATTTGTTGGTTTGTTGAAGATCTTCCAGAACTTGGTACTTTGCTTTCCATGAGGCAGGAAAGCCTAAGGGTAGCTCTCCAGCATAGGAACACAGGAAGAGGAAGGCTGTTACTCACAACTGAAGAGGAACAGAAGGGGTCCCCCAGTCACAATCTGATTGTTTTGGTGTGTAAGTCACCATCCTCTCCCCATTTCTCAGAAGTAAATGGCAAACTGGATTGCTCAACAAATCTACCCCTGAACAGGCTGGTTACCGACAGCAGCATCCTCTTCAGGTGCAGTGAGCTTTGCAAAAGCCTTCTCAAGGTGGGCCTCTCCTTCCCTTCCATCGTGTTCCCCACCATGTCTATAAGCCATGCCAAAACAGCCCTCCAGGCGCACAGTTTCAGCTTCGGACTTATTATTACTTTTAATTCCAAGCTAAGATCTTTCCTTACGCTCCACCTCAGACCTTCCCTTTGCTCTCCCTAGTATTTCGGAAGCAGTGACTGACTTCATCTCCATTTCCCCTTTATTTCAATGAAAGGAAAATCAAAGCCTCAAAGCAGAATGTAGCTGAAACCTCTCCCTTCCAGATGGTGTTGTATCAAAGTCATGGATTTCAATATCAAATTCCACAACACATCCACTTGAAACCAGGACCAAGCTGCCTACCAATATGCAGTGACTCCCCAGTGAACCGGTGCCTACAATTCATAATGAACCTCCAAAGCAAAGGAGCCTCACAAAGCTTCTCGATTTGATCATGAAAGTTTTGCTTTGCTCTGAGGTTTGAAACCCTTCAGCTGGAGATGGCATTAAAAACATATATATTTAACCAGAAGGGTCTGTATTCCAGGTGGTGAGGACAGAACAGCATCAAGAGCCTCAGAAAGGCCTTGATCCAAAGGAGGATGGAGATCCCCTGGCACAGACCAGAGTCCTCATCTCCTGTTCTGTTGCAGGGGACCTGGTAGGAGAGAAACAGAGCAGAAACCACCAGCTCTGAAGCCAGAGCTCTGCAAGATGGCACAAAAGCTCAACCTGGCTCTGGGGACCAACACCACTTCCTCTGCAATTAGTAGCAATATGCGCATGATTTCACTGCTACATCCCAGCCCTAGAGCTCTGTCAGTGCCTCTTGATCTCATTGACAGCCTGACCAAAACTTCCATGAAAGTCTGGAGCTTTAAGCTGCTTCCAGAATAAAAGCAGCGCTGTTGGAACCCTCTCCACTGTGTCCCACTTGTTAGATTGTCCCAGAGGAGGGCCTCGGGTCCATGTTACATGGCACATCTCCCACCAAACCTGCAGCCTCCACAGCGCAGACCTGGAAAATCTGGCTTTGCACAAAGCAGCTCTTGAGCATCATTTTGCATGATGGATCTGGATGATCTTTAAGGTCCCTTTCCAACCCAAAAACCATTCTATGATTCCCTGCACAGTTCACAGGCTCACATGTGCAAAGCAATGCAACCCCCTACGTTTTGTCAGCAACACCAGAATCACGTAGGCTTAACAATGACTGTGTTGCATTTGCAAGCAAAACACACTCTTACTTTCTCAATATTGGCTCCTTTATTGCAGGCTCTTCTAGCTGACAACACAGCAGAGAACTTCATAAAGAAAGTCTCATGATAGCTGTTATTTATTATGCAAATACTGCCTGCCATGGCAACATTGCATACAGGAGTTTGCTTTATTTGCTCTGGTACATGCATATTCAAATTAAGGCTGCGTACATTGTGCCTCCACATTACAAAGATTTTGTTTTCCTTGACACTTACAGGAGAACAAACTGCAATTAATACAGCCTGTTTAAGCAGACAGCACCCAATTAGTTATCATCCATTTTCAGACTGGGACTCTAGACAAAAAAACATGGAGCTGGCTTCTTATTCAAAAGGAAAATACATCCAAACTACAGGTTTTCAAAGACACATTTTACTCACAATGGCCAGGATACTCACTTGGCCTTTAATGTGAAATGGAGTGTTAATTTTTCTCTGTCACCTCTTAATTGCTTCCTTATTATACTGTTCAAGCAGTTAATTGCTAGACTGAGTGAAAGAGTGTTTTCAAGGGAAAGGAAATGCCACAGCATGAAAGAGAAAAAAAATAGAAGCAGAGCACTAGTGTAATTGGGCCTGATGTAACGTTAGTTGTGGTATTGCCTTTAACGGTAACTACAGAAATTAATAGTAAAAGCCAAATTGTTTTCTATTGCGAAAACAAGCTAGGAGACACATCAGGCTGACACGCACTTAGCGGGATCGCACTCTCAGCAAATCAATCTGCTCTGTGCGTGTATACACAGAGCACTTCCTTCTGCTTCATCTCTTGCGCTAAGGTACCTCACTTACTTGTAGTACATGAGCTGTTTCTCAGATCCATGTCTCTCATTCTACTTAAAGGTATCTATGTCATTGAAAAGAGCATCCCGGTGCCTGAAAGCAGGAAACACGAGGGCTGGAAGCAGCCATGCAGATGCAGCCTCTGGCTTTCAAAAGCTGTTGTCTATGACCACTCTGCCAAGTTCTCCTGAGCAATCCTGCACAGCAGACATGAAGAAGCAACTATCAAAAGTTTTCCTGCCATGCCTGCAAAGGCAAGGAATTGAAATGACTGGCCTCACATTTCCAAAGGCTGTGAACATACCTGAGAGCAGCTGGGTTCCCCTGTCTTGCCTTAACACAGCAGCACTGATGCTCCTCCTCAGAAATAAAGGCCAGTCCTTTAGCAACAGGGACACACAAGTGAGTAGGGAAGGACTTCACTGATGTCAGAGTGAAAGCAGCTCCTCCAGATGCAAAGACAAGAATTACAGGCATTTATTTAAACAACAGCATGGGATTGCAGGCTCTAATGACAATCTTCGCATGACTGTGCTAGAATTCATTATTAGTATTGTTTCCTCCATCCTCTATTTTTTACTAGAGAATGGTAATTCTTAGTGGAATAAGGAAGCAGAAAAAACACAAATGCCAACAATACTGTGGCATGGTAGATTATGCACATTAATTCAGGAGAAAAGTGAGTTAAATACGAATTTGGAATTAATTTCCTAAATGTAGCTTCCCAGTGGACAATAGAAAGGAGATGATCCAGTTACCAACTTGTGCTTATTAGCATTCAAACATGCTGATTAACTCATTAGTAA